>NC_137031.1:2671394-2771394 GCF_032717465.1 Coenobita brevimanus
CCAGGAAGCCATTTTCTGTACTGGGTGGTAAGCATATAACTGGGGTTTCTGACAGAGTTAAGTGTCCCTCAGGTTCCCCTATCCTATCTACATATCTATCTATCTATTGCCAGACGCCTCAATCCCGTTCGGGGTGGTCACAAACAAATCGCCTCCACGTCGCCCTGTCCCCTGCCATTTCACTGCCCCGCTCCCAACTCACACCCCCCTCTCTCATATACCTCTCCACCCCATCCCTCCATCTCATCCTCGGCCTCCCCCTCCCTCTTCCCCCCTCCACCTCACTCACATACACTCTCCTCGTTAGTCTTTCACCCTCCATCCTCTCCACATGGCCAAACCACCTCAGTGTTTTCCTCCTAACGCTTCCTATCACATCCACATCCACACCACAACAATCCTTTATGTCGTCATTCGTCAGCCTGTCTCTCCACGTGACTTCACAGGCTCCTCTTAAATAACTCAATTCCACTGCTCTCACTCTTGACTTGTGTCCTTCCAGCAACGTCCAAGCTTCACTTCCATACGTTAGAGTTGGTATCACAATACTGGCTTGTAGTAACTTTTTCACTTCCATGCTCACTTCCTTGCTTCTTATCACTGCTTTCAAGGAACCAGCAACCTTTCTTCCCTGCTGTACTCTTTCAAGCACTTCACCCTCCAAACCTCCATCCTTACTCATCACACTACCCAAGTACTTAAACGTACTCACATTTTCCAATTCCTCACCATCCAACCTCACTGTACATTCACTGACTTCACCTCTCTCAAAGACCATCACTTTACTCTTCCCTACATTTAACTTTAGATTCCGTTTCTTACACACTCTCCCAAACTCATCCACCAAGCCTTGCAGCTCTCCGTCTTCGCTCAACAACACAGTATCATCTGCAAGCAACAGTACAGGGAGTTTCCAAACACTACCCTCTCTCACCAGGGCCACTCCAACATCCACTACCCTACCTTGTACCTCTTTTATTACCACATCCATGTACAGATTGAACAACCACTGAGACATGACACATCCCTGTTTCAACCCAACCTTCAAAGAGAAAAATTCACTCAGTTCACCATCCACACGCACTGCAGCCTTAGCATCATCATACATACTCTTCACAGCATTCAACAACTTCCCATCTACTCCATATATTCTTAATACTTTCCACAATCCTTCTCTATCCACCCTGTCGTATGCTTTCTCCAAGTCCATGAAAGCCGCATACAACTTCTTTCCCTTCTCTAGAAACTTTTCCACTAAAGATCTAAGAATGAATATCTGATCTACACAACCTCTTCCCTTCCTAAAGCCTCCCTGTTCTTCTCCAACTAACTCCTCTGTTCTTTCTCTAACTCTGTCAATAAGTATACTACCATACACTTTTCCTATTATACTAAGAAGACAGATGCCCCTATGATTACCACACACTTCTTTCTCCCCTTTTCCTTTGTACAAGGGGATAATTATACCTGACTTCCAATCCTCCGGGACTCTACCTTCCTCCCCGGCCAATCTGCACATTTTCCATGTCCATTCTACTACTATCTCTCCCCCGTACTTCAGCATTTCACCACACACTTCATCAATTCCTGGGGCTTTCCCCAATTTAACTTTCTTCATTGCTTCCACAACTTCTATCCTACTGATTTCTTCCTGTCTTCTCACCTCCCTCCTCCTCCCAGCCATTCCCCAGCCACTTATACTCGCATTACTTCCATCGTCTATGTTCAACAATGTCGTAAAGTGTTCTCTCCATCTGCTCACTTTTTCTCTCTTCTCCACTAGGAATCTACCATTTTTACCTTTCACTCCCCTGCTAACTTCACTTCCACCCTGTCTTACTCTTTTCACCTCTTTCCAGAATATTTTCTTACAGTCCCTCCACTTTACACTCAAGTTCCTTCCAAATTACTCATCTGCCCTCTTCTTACTCTCTCTTACTAATCTTTTCACCTCTCTCTTTCTTTCCACATATAACTCTCTCTTCTGCCTCTTAACTTCTTCCACGCCCCTATTTCTCATCCATTCATTGTATGCTTTCTCCTTTTGTGCCACAGCCTGTCTCACCTCTTCATTCCACCATGCTGTTCCTTGCACACCCTTCCGTCTTTTCTTCATCCCACACACCACATCACATGCTGCAGATATTTCTTCTGTAAATATCCTGCACACACCTTCCACGTCCCCCATCTGCTCCAGTTCATATTTGCCCAATCGTTCCTCCACTTCTCGTTTACACTCTGCCTTTTTCTCATCCTCTTGTAACCTTTCCACTCTCCTTGCAATAATCCTTCTTCCCGTCCCTCCCTTCTTCTATTTCTCCATCCTAACTGGACCTTGATTCTGGCCACCACCAAGTAGTGTTCAGAAAGTCCACTCCCCCAACCTCTATAAGCTCTTGCATCCATTACACATTTTCGCATCCTTTCATCCACACACACATAATCAATCATTGCCTTCCTTTCATTCAATTCACCACCCACCCTTCTCATCACTCGCCATGTATACCTGTGGATCATCTTGTGCCTGAAGAGGGTATTGGCTATCACCAACCCCCTCCCAGCACAAATGTCCATTAACGCACTGCCATTCCAGAAGGAGTATTTGTAAGGAGAGTGGAAAGGTTAAAAGAGGATGAGAAAAAGGCAGAGTATAAGAGAGAAGTGAAGGAAAGATTGGGCACTGCCCTCAGAGGGCCCAGTACCTGCCCAGGAGCCCAACCAAATGGGCAGATTCACAAGGCCATGTGGAATGTGAGAGGTGTGAATAAGGATAGCAAGAGGGTGTTAGTTGTGAATATGTTTGAGAGTGTGAGATATGCTGTGATGTCATTGTGTGAAACAAAGATAAATGGGATAAATGGGAGTGAAGTGGAGAAGTGGGAAGGTGTGAAGGGTGTAAGATCGGGCATGAACTGGTGAGAAAGATGCAAGGAAGGAGTTGCTTTGTTGATGAATGAGGTGTGGTAGAGTGGAGTGTGAGACTACAAATGTGTCAGCTCCAGGTGTATGTATGTCATCTTCAAGTCTGAGAAGGTGAAAGTGGCGGTGATTGTAGCGTATGCACCTTGTGAGGATAGGAGTGAGAGAGAGAAAGACAGGTTTTGGGATGAGCTGGATGAAGTAGTGGGAAAAATTCCCAGGAGCTATAAACTGATCATACTGGGGGATGTGAATGGAAGAGTAGGCACTGGTCCTGAGGATAACATAATGGGTTGTTATGGAATACCAGAAAAAAACGATAATGGGAAGCGACTAAAGGATATGTCAGGAGAGGAGGTTGTGCATTTGTAAATTGTATTTCAAACACAAAAATGCACATAAATATACATGGTAGAGAGGGAACAGGGATCATGTTGAAAGAAGCCTGACTGATTTATCACAAATTTATGCGAGCGTATTTATGTAAATTCGTGACATGGTACTGTGATGAGAAAACCACGAACTCTAGTGGAATTCCCACTGAGCATCACTCAGTTCAACCGTCATCATATTCACTTCGATCGGGATGGTTTTCAGAACATTTGTCACTGTTTCACAAGTGACCATTCTTATCCACGACATTAGTGCTTTTGCTGAGTGATTCATTGTGAGCCTATATTGTTTGCCCTCTTTCTGCTGACCGTTGAGTTAGGCCACGCCTACATCTGGCAAACACGGCCAGGCCCTATCTCTTTTCCCTGTTTGAATTTAGTCAGCTATGAGTCACCGCAAGGATAGGATTGTTGTGCCCAGCGAGGAGCAACGACCCCGTTCTACAGCGAATTCCTGAATCTCCACCTACACGGTGAGTTGGCGAAGAGAGCTTACAGCAAATTGCAGCGTCTGATGTTCATCACAGGACCTAGTCTTTTCGTTCAGCTCCCCTCCACTGACCAGTATTTCTGTTTGTTTTTCTAGGCTTAAGTTCGATTAGCTTTTGAATGAGCGAGTGAGTCTACTTCCTTTGTTATTTGAATTCATGAGTCCCTTAGTGACCGTGAATTCCCCTTTTGAATTCATTTTTGAGATTCATATAACATAAATTTATTTCACAGTAATCAATAAATTTACAATTCTTTTCTTTGAGCTGAAAGTAATGAGAATCGTGTTTTATTTCTCCTCATTAAGCTTATTTTACTTGCCCCTCCTAGTTTGCACAAACTCTTTATAATATTCATAACTGGTACTTAGGCCAGTTCTTTTGTATCAAATTTAAATCCATTGTGCTAGCCTGGAGTTAAGCACTGGCAAGAACCTGTTTATTATTATTAGCATTAGTTATTGCCAGGTGGAGTCACTTTCTCGAGAGGCTAACAGTACTATAAATAGCACTCGTGAGTAATTAGTCTCTGCTGTGTACTATTGAGAAAGTTTATAAATTCTTGTCTTTAGAAAATCTGTGAAGTAAGCCGACATAAAGTATAACTTACTGCTTGATTTTCACAAGTCAGTTCCTTGTCTCTATTTTTAAGGAAGATCTAGAATTCTTAATTCATAATTTTACATCCCTCCGTGACATCTGGCGACCTCATTCCAGGATATTAACTCCTAGCTGTAAAGTTATTAACGTGATAATACTCACTCACTCGCACCTAGGTATTAATCATTAAAGTCTATAGGCACTATCTTACTGGTGGTTATTGATTCATTTTATTAATTTTACGTATTTGTTTTCCCAGTCAGTTGCATTTTTTTTTTCTTTTTTTACCAGTTTAACTACAGTAGATAAAACTGGTCACCACCATCCTGTGCCTATATTCTTTACTTTTGATTATTGGCATTTCACTTCAAAACAGCAGTCAGTACTCAGTCTTTAGTCTACTCAGCCTTAGTTGAGTTAGCATTATGGCTACTAATATATCCCACTGGAGCCCAGTGTCCTGAGTATTGGACAGAACTGAGATTTTTCAAGTCTTTATAAAGTTGGGAACCCCCGGGTAGGGACCTATGAGCTTTGTGACTATGAGCCGATAAGCGGAGGGCGGTACGCTCAGTACCCTCCCAGTGCCATGCCTCGCCCAGCACCCATGGGATCCAATGGGTTAATGACTGGCAAGCCTATCAGTCTCTCTAACCCATTGGAGCCCAGTGTCCCGAGTACTGGACAGAACTGGGATTTTTCAAGTCTTTATAAAGTAGGAAACCCCCAGGTAGGGACCTATGAGCTTCATGACTATGAGCTGATAGGCGGAGGGCGGTACACTCAGTACCCTCCCAGTGAATGCCTCGCCCAGCACCCCTGGGATCCAATGGGATATATGTACAGGAAGCCAAAGATATGGGGCTTACTGACCCTGAACAAATAAAGGAATATGTGCTCTCTCGGTTTATTTACGAGCAGCAACGTGAGAATGATGCTCGTGAAGAGCGTCGAATTCAGCATGAGGAACGTGAGAGAGAACGTGCATACGAGCATGAACAACGTGAGCAGGAGCAAGAACAACGAGAACATGAATATGCCGAGCATGAGGCATGTGAGAAACATGAACTTGAGATGCTGAAGCTCAAGCGAGACTCCTTGGCTTCAGACACGTCTGATGCAGCTAACCCAAGCTCCACAAGCTCTCTCCCTGCACATGTTCTGGCGATCCTACATATCAAGCTTCCTCCATACAAGGAAGGCAAGCGAATTGAGCCATTCATAGCTCGTTTCGAAGACATGGCTCAGCTGTACCAGCTGGATGAGGCAGCTAAGCGGCTCCAGTTTCTTAGCTTGCTTGAGGGCCCTGCCCTCGATATTCTCCACAGAATTTGTGGAGACAATCTCACGTATGAGATGATGAAGGGTGCACTCATTAAAGCATATAGTCTCACAGTTGACAACACAAGGAGTCAGTTTGTGAGGGCACGTCTACAAGAAAAGGAGACTGCTGTTCAGTTTCTTGGTCGGCTTACTACATACTTAGATGAGTGGATGGAGAAAGATGAAACTCCTCCCACGCAAGAGGGGATAACTGACCTTATGCTGCGCACACAGCTAGAAAAGTCGTGGCCTGCTGAGCTTATGACTCAGCTTAAGATCTGCCTGGTAAGGGATGCCAGCCAAATGGTCGAGATGGCTGATGCATTCTTCACTGCGTACGGGTATCAAACTCGTAAGCAACACACCTGGAACAGGAAAGCTGACAAGTCTGGGAAACCATCTCAGACAGAACCCCAGCAACAAGGCCGTTCTCAGAATAATGGCCAAGGTCCAAACAAACCACAGAAGGACCAGAGGCAAAATACCCAGTAACCTGAGTGGAAGCGGTATGACAAGCAGAACCCTAGCCAGCAGCAGTACCAGTATTTCAAGCAGCAGCAGAGCAAGGACAAACCACTTAACCCTCAGTCAGGACAATCGACTTTAGTGTATTGGAGGCAGGATGCAAATGCAGCCTTCATTCCACAACAAATGCACAGTGGTGCCAACTCCACCAGTACAGGTACTTCTCCACAGTTCACTAGTCCCCCAGCAACAATGAACTCTCCATCGCAGGTGGTCAATGCTCCAACTCCTCAGATGGTGAGCACGACCCATCAGGCATCTAGTTCTCAGGACGCCACATTTGCTGCATCGTTTGTTCCGTAGTCTCAGCAATGACTTGCTGCTACCTCCTCAGACCCTTCCACCAGCAATACTGCCTTTCTTGTTCAGCCAGGGTTTGTGGGGGGTGTTTCCGTAAATGTTCTGAGAGATAATAGTTCCTCAGGTTGCTCTGTCAAGCAAAGTTTAGTTCGGCCCGACGAGTACACAGGTAAGCAGATCCAAGTTAGACTTATTGATGTATCAGTGAGATTGTTCCATGAGGCACATATCCAGGTGGCATCTCCTTTCTACACTGGCTTGACAGCAGCTGTTGTCATGCCAGAACCTTTGTTTGACCTCATTATCGGCAACATACCAGGCATCAAAAATAGTTGCGCCATAGATGTTGCTACTCAGACTTTGGCTGTTGCAGTAACACGAGCCATGGTCAAAACTCCGAACCATGTCACCCCATTGACCGTTGCAACGCTGCAAGATCTGATTCGTAGTCAAGATGTTGTCCGAGAACAACAGTCCGACCCGACGCTCGCCTCAGTGCGTAAGAAGCTGGAGGGTAATGTAATTAAGTATTCACGGGGAGGTCAAGCAAGGTTCCTTCGTAAGTGAGGACGGCTGTACCGTGAGTCACAAACACCCCAGTGCGAGGTTCGACTGCAGTTCATCATTCCCACAAAGTATCGCCGAGCAGTGTTCAAATCAGGTCATTGTTCAGTGATGGGAGGTCACATGGGCCAAAAGAAAACCTCTGACCGTATGCATGCTGACTTTTTCTGGCCAGGAATGGGACAGGAAAAAACTAGGCTTGTGCGTTCCTGTGATGTGTGTCAGCGTACCACTGACCGGGGACGTGTCCGTCCTGCACCATTGAAACCAGTGCCTATAATCTCTGAACCGTTCGAGAAAGTAGCAGTTGACATTGTTGGGCCATTCTCTCCAAGGGCAAGTGATGGATGAAAGTATATCCTCACTATCACTGATTTCAGCTTACGGTGGCCTGAAGCCGTTGCTCTTAACCCGTCATGTCCCGAGCTATTTCACACCTCCGACACCCCCCAATCCCGAAGTATTTTCAAAAAATTTTTTTTGGCTAAAACCTCCGCTTTTGGTGAGAAACATCGAAAATTCATATAGAATTCGCTCACCTGAGGTTTAAAATACTCGACCCAGGTAGCAGTACCTCCTTACCTTACTGAGTTTTCTAACAGGCTGGCACCAAAGAAAACGAGTTCTATGGGAGGATAACTATTTCACACCACTCATAAACGGTATTTATTTATTTACTTGGTACGAATTTATATGTAGCACGAGAGTATATTGGTTTTCAGACAGTAATGTAGGCATTATAAGCATTGTTTCACTCACTAACTCATCACCATACCTGACCTTTTTTTGCCACATTACCTGATCATCATTTCTATTTCTTCCTCCAATACTATGAAAACTTTGTCCTCCACATTGTCATCGACTGGGGAATCACTCTGGCCCTGAATGACTTTATCGGACAGGTCACTGGTAACAGGTGAATTGCAGAGACAATGGCGTGCAGGAGGGGGGAGGTTATGCGGTGTAAGGCATTGTCCCTGCTTGGCATCTTGTAGAGGAATAGAGGATGATTTCCCGTGTATACCTAAGAAAATTCACACGAGAAAATTGAAAATTGTGCAAATTATGAACCTTGCAATTGCACAACGTACCAGTATGTCTTTGGGACTGGCAAATGCAAAATGTTGCAATGTATCCATACATCAACGGGATGTCTCAGGTTAACCCACGCCGTCCTGGCGACGTGAATTAACGCGGCAACATTGCAAGGTCATTAATTTGCACAATTTTCAATTTTCGTGAGTGATTTCGCGAGTGATTTTTGGCACGTATACATGGGACACCTTCCTCTATTCCTCTACAAGATGCCAAGCAGGAACAATGCCTTACACCACATAACCTCTCCCCCCCCCTGCACACCATTGTCTCGGCAATTCACCTGTTACCAGTGACCTGGACAATAAAGACATTCAGGGCCAGAGTGATTCCCCAATCGATGACAATGTGGAGGACAAAGTTTACATAGCATTAGAGGAAGAAACAGTCAGAAATGATGATCAGGTAATGTGGGGAAAAAAAGGTCATGAATGGTGATGAGTTAGTGAGTGAAACAATGCTTATAATGCCTATATTACTGTTTGAAAACCCCCCCTGGGGTAGGGTTTTTTTTCAAGAATACTCCCCCAGTATCCCTGCTTGTTGTAAAAGGCGACTAAAAGGGTTGGCAGAGGGTTAGTGCCCCTCCCCGGAAAACAACTAAAAAAACAAACAATAAGCCTCGGACAAGGACTGACCAAACGATGACGACCAAGGACTGGACAAAGGACATGGTAATTGGAACTTGGAATGTAAGGGGAGCGAATGATGAGGTGAAAGAGAGAGAGATTGCCCAGGTGCTTGAGGGTGCGAAAGTGGATGTATGTGGAATAACTGAAACAAAATGGAGAGGAGAAAGTGTGAGAGAATGGGAGTATGGATGGGGTATATGTGCAGGAGTAGGTGAGAATGAGAGGGCAAAGGAAGAAGTATGTATAGTTGTGAGTAAAAGATGGAAGAGGAGAATAAGACAGTATGGATCAGGTTGGTCAAGGATTGTGTGGGTAAAGTTGAAAATTGGAATACAAATGTGGGCGATTGTGTGTGTGCGCGCCAACGCAAGATCATGCTAGAAGAGTGAGAGAAGAGTTCTGGACAAATATAGAAGTATGCATGGAAAAGTTTGGAAGGAATCAGAGTGTGTTTTTGATCGGTGATATGAATGGTAAAGTTGGGAATGTGAAGGTGGATGGAATAGTTGGTGAGTGGGGTGTGCCTGCTGAGATAGATGAGAATGGGAGTGCGTTAGTGGACATTTGTGCTGGAAGGGGGTTGGTGATAGCCAATACCCTCTTCAGGCATAAAATGATCCACAGGTATACTGTACATGGCGAGTGATGAGAAGGGTGGGTGGTGAACTGAATGAAAGGAAGGCAATGATTGATTATGTGTGTGTGGATGAAAGGATGCGAAGATGTGTAATGGATGCAAGAGTTTATAGAGGTTGGGGGAGTGGACTTTCTGAACACTACTTGGTGGTGGCCAGAATTAGAATTCAAGTAAGATGGAGGAATAGAAGAAGGGAAAGACGAGAGGAAGGAGTAGTTGCAAGGAGAGTGGAAAGGTTACAAGAGGATGAGAAAAAGGCAGAGTATAAGAGAGAAGTGGAGGAACGATTGGGCAAATATGAATTGGAGCAGATGGGAGACGTGGAAGGTGTGTGTAGGATATTTACAGAAGAAATGTGCAGCATGTGATGTGGTGTGTGGAAGGAAGAGAAGGCGGAGGGGGGTGCAAGGAACAGCATGGTGGACTGAAGAGGTGAAACAGGCTGTGGCACAAAAGAAGAAAGCATACAATGAATGGATGAGAAATAGGGGTGTGGAAGAAGTTGAGAGGCAGAAGAGAGAGTTATATGTAGAAAGAAAGAGAGAGGTGAAAAGATCAGTAAGAGAGAGTAAGAAGAGAGTGGATGAGGAATTTGGAAGGAATTTGAGTGTAAAGTGGAGGGACTGTAAGAAAATGTTCTGGAGATGGGTGAAAAGAGTAAGACAGGGTGGAAGTGAAGTTAGCAGGGGAGTGAAAGATACAAATGGTAGATTACTAGTGGAGAAGGGAGAAAAAGTGAGCAGATAGAGAGAACACTTTAAGGAATTGTTGAACATACAGGATGGAAGTAATGCAAGTATAAGTGGCTGGGGAATGGCTGGGAGAAGGAGGGAGGTTAGAAGACAGGAAGAAATCAATAAGATAGAAGTTGTGGAAGCAATGAAGAAAGTTAAATCGGCGAAAGCCCCAGGAATTGATGGAGTGTGTAGTGAAATGCTGAAGCATGGGGGAGAGATAGTAGTAGAATGGATGTGGAAGATGTGCAGATTGGCCTGGGAGGAAGGTAGAGTCCCGGAGGACTGGAAGTCAAGTATAATTATTCCCTTGTACAAAGGAAAAGGGGAAAAAGAAGTGTGTGGTAATCATAGGGGCATTTGTCTTCTTAGTATAATAGGAAAAGTGTATGGTAGGATACTTATTGACAGAGTTAGAGAAAGAACAGAGAAATTAGTTGGAGAAGAACAGGGAGGCTTTAGGAAGGGAAGAGGTTGATACCATACAAGGATTTCATTCACATACATGTATATTTTAAGTTTTTCATTCTCTTTGACAGCAACAAAGCAACACTTTTTCTTCCATCCCTTATCTTCTTTTTTCGAGCCCAGTCATACCACCAAACCATCTCCACTCTATACACGGCTTTTCTCCTCCTTCTTAAATCTCATTACCAAATAACTGTGCATCACTCACTACATACAGCAGGTTACATGCAATTTTTTGTCACTGTTCAATCCATCCCACTTCCCTTTCCCATATCATTTCACTCTCACTGAAAACAACTACTGTGCTCTTTTACAAATTCATCCCTCTCATTCATCTGGATGATTTGTCTACCACCTTTTAGCGTGTTTCTCTTTCTGTTACTGTGGGGACACTGGCTGATGCCAAGCCAACCATAGTAACTTTCCAGGGAATTACATGGCCTGGACACAATGCACCCAGCTAAGGGATGAGATCATAAAGGGGGGAAAAAATAAAATGGCAGAAGGCATCATCATCATCTAATCCTGCATTGCCCCATGAGAAGCATAAGAGCCTGGGGCTAGGCAAGTTGGTCCTGACACTTAAGATGAGAGTGGCAGAAGACCAGTTAAAAAATAATCATTCTAAAAACAAAACTACAGATAAAATAAAAGACAGTATGTAACTACTCAAATACCTGCCCTCCAATTAGTAAGAATTTCATAGAGTAAGACAAAAATGTAGGTGTTTAAAAATAATTCTACAAACAAAATTAAAAGACTATGTAACTACTTAAATACCTGCCCTCCAAGCAGTAAGAATTTCACAGAGTAAGACAAAAATGAAGATGTTAAAATAATGTCAGCATGTGAAAAAGGACAGAAATTACATGACTCACACTGTAAGGGGCAAGACAACAAATGTCTTAAGCTTTTCTCAACCAAACATTTACTTTGCAGGAGGAGACAACCTGACCGTACTGGTTATGATACTACCACATGACATACACATCTTTTCTACACAACTAAAATCTGTTCTCTCCATCTCATCCTCGGCCTCCCCCTCCCTCTTCCCCCCCTCCACCTCACTCACATACACTCTCCTCATCAATCTCTCATCCTCCATCCTCGCACCATGGCCAAACCACCTCAGTGTGTTCCTCTTAACGCTTCCCATCACATCCAGATCACAACGCTCCTTTATATCCTCATTTGTCAGCCTGTCTCTCCATGTGACTCCACAGGCTCCTCTTAAATAACTCATTTCCACTGCTCTCACTCTTGACTTGTGTCCTTCCAACAACGTCCAAGCTTCACTTCCATATGTTCGAGTTGGTATCACAATACTGCCAACCATGGGGAAGAAAAATTCTAAAATCAAACTTTTTATATTGGGACACTGGTACTTCTGGGGGGAGGCGTGGCTGAATCGGTAGAGAGGCGGCTTGCAGTCCTAATGGACCCAGGATCGAATCCCGGCTGGGGCAGGGAACAGTTTAAGGATTTGAATTTCCTAAAAGCAGACTTTCCTGATCTACCAGATGACCCGCCGACATGTCATAAAAGTACCCCCCCTAATACCAGTACATTAGTCCTGTATGAGACAGCCCTAGCATGTATTCAATATGGACGGTGCGTGTTAGCGCCGAAGTGGTGACATGTGGAGTTGTAGGAGGACTACTGGGCCTTGGGATGGGCCACTGCCCCCAAGAAATAGGCCCTGAGCCTTTGCCCAGAGTCGGACACGTTTAAAAAAAAAAAAAAAAACATGGCTTCATATATGACTGTCAGTTACCATTAATAATTGAAGAGTCTCACACATGCATGTCTGGACAAGGTCTTAAAAAATAATAATTAAAAAAAAAAAAAAAATCTTCAGCAAATAAATCATCATCATCATCATCCGGACCCGTATTTCCCACCCAAGGGCAGGGTGAGGAGTAGCAATGTCCAGACAGCACAAACTTGCCCAATCCAAATAGGCCACACTTCCATTCTCTCATCATTCAAGCCCCCAGAATCCTGGATCTACCGGATACGTCAAAAACATTCACCACATTCTGCAGCTTCACACAAACGTATCCAACTGAGTCAATCCGGATGCTGCCATGCTCACAAGGGGTGCCAAAATCCCTGATCATGCACTTCTCCTCACAACATTCATCCAGCCAGCTCATTTCCACTGCTCTCACTCTCCATCCTCAGTTCCCTAGCCTCACCGACTTCCAAACCTCCCTTCCTCAAACACTCATCCACCATATCTCTCCACCTTTTTCTTGGCCTATCTCACCTCCTCCCTCCTTCAAATTCACTCAGGTATATCTTTTTCATTACTCTATTGTTATCCATTCTTTCCACATGACCATACCATCTCAGGACACTCTTCGATTCTGGTAAATAAATAACCACAAAATAAAATATGATGAAACAATTGTGATGTGTGAGGTCTAAGAAAACATTAGACATATGGACATAACTGGAGATGGGAGTTGTATTATGAATAACAAATAAGTAATTATAATAACTATATTTCTCTACAAACCATCATTTATTTTCTCATGAAAAAATAAAAATAATAATTAAGCTTGGAAGCCTACAGTACCCCTGGGGGTAGGGGGGTTTTCAAGAATACTCCCTCAGTATCCCTGCTTGTCGTAAAAGGCGACTAAAAGGGTTGGCGGAGGGTTAGTGCCCCTCCCCGGAAAACAACTAACTAAAAAAACAAACAAGAAGCCTCGGACAAGGACTGACCAAACGATGACGACCCAGGACCGGACAAAGGACGTGGTAATGAGTACATGGAATGTAAGAGGAGCGAATGATGAGGTGAAAGAGAGAGAGATTGTCCAGGTGCTTGAGGGTGCGAAAGTGGATGTATGTGGAATAACTGAAACAAAATGGAGAGGAGAAAGTGTGAGAGAATGGGAGTATGGATGAGGTATATGTGCAGGAGTAGATGAGAATGAGAGGGCAAAGGAAGGAGTGTGTATAGTTGTGAGTAAAAGATGGAAGAAGAGCATAAGACAGTATGGATCAGTTGGGTCAAGGATTGTGTGGGTAAAGTTGAAAGTTGGAATACAAATGTGGGCGATTGTGTGTGTGTATGCGCCAACGCAAGATCGTGCTAGAAGAGTGAGAGAAGAGTTCTGGACAAATGTGGAAGTGTGCATGGAAAATTTTGGAAGGAATGAGAGAGTGTTTTTGATTGGTGATATGAATGGTAAAGTTGGTAATGTGAAGGTGGATGGAATAGTTGGTGAGTGGGGTGTGCCTGCCGAGATAGATGAGAATGGGAGTGCGTTAGTGGACATTTGTGCTGGGAGGGGGTTGGTGATAGCCAATACCCTCTTCAGGCATAAAATGATCCACAGGTATACATGGCGAGTGATGAGAAGGGTGGGTGGTGAACTGAATGAAAGGAAGGCAATGACTGATTATGTGTGTGTGTGGATGAAAGGATGCGAAGATGTGTAAAGGATGCAAGAGTGTATAGAGGTTGGGGGAGTGGACTTTCTGACCACTACTTGGTGGTGGCCAGAATTAGGATGCAAGTGAGATGGAGGAATAGAAGAAGGGAAAGACGAGAGGAAGGAGTAGTTGCAAGGAGAGTGGAAAGGTTACAAGAGGATGAGAAAAAGGCAGAGTATAAAAGAGAAGTGGAGGAACGATTGGGCAAATATGAATTGGAGCAGATGGGAGACGTGGAAGGTGTGTGTAAGATATTTACAGAAGAAATATGTGCAGCATGTGATGTGGTGTGTGGAAGGAAGAGAAGGTGGAGGGGGGGTGCAAGGAACAGCGTGGTGGACTGAAGAGGTGAAAAAGGCTGTGGCACAAAAGAAGAAAGCATACAATGAATGGGTGAGAAATAGGGGCGTGGAAGAAGTTGAGAGGCGGAAGAGAGAGTTATATGTGGAAAGGAAGAGAGAGGTGAAAAGATTAGTAAGAGAGAGTAAGAAGAGAGTGGATGAGGAATTTGGAAGGAATTTGAGTGTAAAGTGGAGGGACTGTAAGAAAATGTTCTGGAGAGAAGTGAAAAGAGTAAGACAGGGTGGAAGTGAAGTTAGCAGGGGAGTGAAAGATAAAAATGGGAGATTACTAGTGGAGAAGGGAGAAAAAGTGAGCAGATGGAGAGAACACTTTAAGGAATTGTTGAACGTAGAGGATGGAAGTAATGCGAGTATAAGTGGCTGGGGAATGGCTGGGAGAAGGAGGGAGGTGAGAAGACAGGAAGAAATCAGTAGAATAGAAGTTGTGGAAGCAATGAAGAAAGTTAAATCGGGAAAGCCCCAGGAATTGATGGAGTGTGTGGTGAAATGCTGAAGCATGGGGGAGAGATAGTAGTAGAATGGATGTGGAAGATGTGCAGATTGGCCTGGGAGGAAAGTAGAGTCCCGGAGGATTGGAAGTCAGGTATAATTATTCCCTTGTACAAAGGAAAAGGGGAAAAAGAAGTGTGTGGTAATCATAGGGGCATTTGTCTTCTTAGTATAATAGAAAAGTGTATGGTAGGATACTTATAGACAGAGTTAGAGAAAGAACAGAGAAATTAGTTGGAGAAGAACAGGGAGGCTTTAGGAAGGGAAGAGGTTGTGTAGATCAGATATTCATTCTTAGATCTTTAGTGGAAAAGTTTCTAGAGAAGGAAAGAAGTTGTATGCGGCTTTCATGGATTTGGAGAAAGCATATGACAGGGTGGATAGACAAGGATTGTGGAAAGTGTTAAGAATATATGGAGTAGATGGGAAGTTGTTGAATGCTGTGAAGAGTATGTACGATGGTGCGAAGGCTGCAGTGCGTGTGGATGGTGAACTAAGTGAATTTTTTCTCTTTGAAAGTTGGTTTGAAACAGGGATGTGTCATGTCTCCATGGTTGTTCAATCTGTACATGGATGGGGTAATAAAAGAGGTACAAGGTAGGGTAGTGGATGTTGGAGTGGCCCTGGTGAGAGAGGATAGTGTTTGGAAACTCCCTGTACTGTTGTTTGCAGATGATACTGTGTTGTTGAGTGAAGACGAAGGGGAGCTGCAAGGCTTGGTGGATGAGTTTGAGAGAGTGTGTAAGAAACGGAACCTAAAGGCGAATGTAGGGAAGAGTAAAGTGATGGTCTTTGAGAGAGGTGAAGTTAGTGAATGTACAGCGAGGTTAGATGGTGAGGAATTGGAAAATGTGAGCACGTTTAAGTATTTGGGTAGTGTGATGAGTAAGGATGGAGGTTTGGAGGTGGTGAAGTGCTTGAAAGGGTACAGCAGGGAAGAAAGGTTGCTGGTTCCTTGAAAGCAGTGATAAGAAACAGGAAGTGAGCATGGAAGTGAAAAAGTTACTACATGACAGTATTGTGATACCAACTCCCTAACGTACGGAAGTGAAGCTTGGACATTGTTGGAAGGACACAAGTCAAGAGTGAGAGCAGTGGAAATAAGTTATTTAAGAGGAGCCTGTGGAGTCACGTGGAGAGACAGGCTGACGAATGAGGATATAAAGGAGCGTTGTGGTGTGGATGTGGATGTGATAGGAAGCGTTATGAGGAACACACTGAGGTGGTTTGGCCATGTGGAGAGGATGGAGGGTGAGAGACTGACGAAGAGAGTGTATGTGAGTGAGGTGGAGGGGGGAAGAGGGAGGGGGAGGCCGAGGATGAGATGGAGGGATGGGGTGGAGAGGTATATGAGAGAGGGGGGTGTGAGTTGGGAGCAGGGCAGTGAAATGGCAGGGGACAGGGCGACTTGGAGGCGATTTGTTTGTGGCCACCCCAAACGGGATTGAGGCGTCTGGCAATAGATAGATAGATAGATTGGAAGCCTACAAAAACCATCTCTTCCTGGGGGGGAGGAATGATATGTTCATTGTGACAGGACTAGACACACTGCACTGAACAACCTGTAGGTCACAGGCGGTTAAGATGACAAAATGAGAAACAGTCTCAAAGATAATCAGGTACACTCTGTACACGAAGAAATGAAAATACCTCCTAACTTTTGTAGCAGAAAGCACTGAGTTTGCTTAATGCTGATGAACTTCAACAAGAACACAAAGCTACCATGCATCCAACGTGCTCATGGCACATGCATAATATAAAAATATAGCATCAAGCAATACAGTACTGCATTTACACGCCTGAGGTTCAAGCTAGTTAGAAGAAATTTGACAAAGGGTTTGGCACCACTGTTTTTTCCCACTAATGAGACAGTCTCTGCACTGACTCAGGCTGAAGGTAATATGAAGAAAAAAAGTGTGGAAATTTATGTTTGCAAGGATGAATCAGGATTCTGGGTGCTTTAATGGTGAACAAATGAGTGTGACCCATCTGACTGGGAAGACTTTCAATGGCTCTCCTTCTATCAGGTTTCTCTTGCTCTCTAGAATCTACCTAACACCATCTGTGGGAGAGAATATTGGTCGAGATGCTCATGACATACAGTGAGACCTTGCTTTAAAGGATTCATTTGTACCAAACTTCGCATATAACAGTCCTGTTGACCCCACAAGACAGCTTTTATTATACAGTGAACCAAGATCTGGTTGAGAGACCACATCCGGTGACCTAATGTACAAACTTGGTAAATACCAAACCTAGGCCTAGATTTCCTGTTCTTTTTATTATTATTAATTGAAATAAGGGCCAACATTAGTTCTATATTGCTTACTGATCTGTTATATATCATGGAACACAAACTAAACTCATACAGTACTGATTTATTTACATCTTATAACTTGTCCTACATGGGTAAAACCTCCTTAAAACAGACTAACTGGAGGGAAGTTAGATCCAATAAAGCCGAAAATCTATAATATTCATTGGTCACACGAGGTAGAATTTCAAGCACGTCTGAAAATTACTAATCACAGTATCATATTTTAGTACTAAAAATGAAAACTATACACATTTTACACTGTGCTGGTCAAGAACTCTGTCCTTATGAAGTTTATCGCACATCCTTGTCTATCTATCTATCTATCTATTGCCAGTCGCCTCAGTCCCGCTCAGGGTGGCCACAAACAAATCGCCTCCACGTCGCCCTGTCCCCCGCCATTTCACTGCCCTGCTCCCAACTCACATCCCCCCCTCTCATATACCTCTCCACCCCATCCCTCCATCTCATCCTCGGCCTCCTCCTCCCTCTTTCCCCCTCCACCTCACTCACATACACTCTCTTCGTCAGTCTCTCACCCTCTATCCTCACCACATGGCCAAACCACCTCAGTGTGTTCCTCATAACACTTCCTATCACATCCACATCCACACCACAAAGCTCCTTTATATCCTCATTCGTCAGCCTGTCTCTCCATGTGACTCCACAGGCTCCTCTTAAATAACTCATTTCCACTGCTCTCACTCTTGACTTGTGTCCTTCGAACAATGTCCAAGCTTCATTTCCATACGTTAGAGTTGGTATCACAATACTGTCATGTAGGAACTTTTTCACTTCCATGCTCACTTCCCTGTTTCTTATCACTGCTTTCAAAGAACCAGCAACCTTTCTTCCCTGCTGTACCCTTTCAAGCACTTCACCCTCCAAACGTCCATCCTTACTCATCACACTACCCAAGTACTTAAACGTACTCACATTTTCCAATTCCTCACCATCCAACCTCACTGTACATTCACTGACTTCACCTCTCTCAAAGACCATCACTTTACTCTTCCCTACATTCACCTTTAGATTCCATTTCTTACACACTCTCCCAAACTCATCCACCAAGCCTTGCAGCTCCCCTTCATCTTCACTCAACAACACAGTATCATCTGCAAACAACAGTACAGGGAGTTTCCAAACACTATCCTCTCTCACCAGGGCCACTCCAACATCCACTACCCTACCTTGTACCTCTTTTATTACCACATCCATGTACAGATTGAACAACCATGGAGACATGACGCATCCCTGTTTCAACCCAACCTTCAAAGAGAAAAATTCACTTAGTTCACCATCCACATGCACTGCAGCCTAGCACCATCATACATACTCTTCAGAGCATTCAGCAACTTCCCATCTACTCCATATATTCTTAATACTTTCCACAATCCTTGTCTATCCACCCTGTCATATGCTTTCTCCAAATCCATGAAAGCCGCATACAACTTCTTTCCCTTCTCTAGAAACTTTTCCACTAAAGATCTAAGAATGAATATCCGATCTACACAACCTCTTCCCTTCCTAAAGCCTCCCTGTTCTTCTCCAACTAATTCCTCTGTTCTTTCTCTAACTCAGTCCATAAGTATCCTACCATACACTTTTCCTATTATTTTAAGAAGACAAATGTCCCTATGATTACCACACACTTCTTTTTCCCCTTTTCCATTGTACAAGGGAATAATTATACCTGACTTCCAATCCTCCGGGACTCTACCTTCCTCCCAGGCCAATCTGCACATCTTCCACATCCATTCTACTACTATCTCTCCCCCATGCTTCAGCATTTCACCACACACTCCATCAATTCCTGGGGCTTTCCCCGATTTAACTTTCTTCATTGCTTCCGCAACTTCTATCCTACTGATTTCTTCCTTCCATCCTCTATGTTCAACAATAACTTAAAGTGTTCTCTCCATCTGCTCACTTCTTCTCCCTTCTCCACTAGTAATCTACCATTTTTATCTTTCACTCCCCTGCTAACTTCAGTTCCACCCTGTCTTACTCTTTTCACCTCTTTCCAGAACATTTTCTTAGTCCCTCCACTTTACACTCAAATTCCTTCCAAATTCCTCATCCACTCTCTTCTTACTCTCTCTTACTAATCTTTTCACCTCTCTCTTTCTTTCTACATATAACTCTCTTTCCGCCTCTCAACTTCTTCCATACCCCTATTTCTCATCCATTCACTGTATGCTTTCTTCTTTTGTCATTGCATGCTTTCTTCTTTTGTCACTGCACTAAAAATTTTGTTCTTTTGAAGTTTATCTCATATCACAATTGCACTTCTTCATTAAACACATACACTGCAACCCACTAAGCCCCATTTAATAGACACTGTTCATTATAGGAAACGGAAGTCTAGTGGCTTCATCGTGTACGTCAAATGTGATGTCCAGTCTATCAAGGTATATTAAAAGGTTTCTGTACTGTATACTGACCCTAGGTCCAGTACTGTAGGTACATGTCAGAAATATTACATAATGAACTATTGGATGCACTGTTTGCCATTTCCCCCAATTAATCCATTATGAAAATGTCTCACTGTACAGTATAATGTAGTGTCATGATATTACACAGTGCTAACTGAAATGTCTTTCACTTCCTGCAATACTCAGTAACTTCACTGACTGGCCATATTAATAAATCAGAACACTCCAGAATACAGTACATTTCCAAAAATACCAATAGAATTAATAACTTTGGTTTCAAAATTAAATTATTTTCTTCAGCCTAAGATGACCAAAGCTCTAGTTACCATTCGCACCATTATTACATTTGAACATCATCTGACTACAATATTGCCTCCATTCTTTGCTACACTGTTGTCCCCTTCCTAATGAGCTTGAGGTTCCCTTGGAGCCTCTCTATAATCTTGATGAGCTTCAAGCAGTAGGGATGCATCCTTCTGCTTCACATTCCTTGTATCACAAAACACAGTTTGTTTAATGAGCTACTTAACCTTACACCAATCCATCTCTGCAGAGTCAGTTGGGAAATAACATTTCTTTTCCAAAAAACAAAATAGTCTTTCTGATGGTACTGTACAGTGTATGACTTCTAATGCAATACTTCAGTACTTATGAACTGATCGTTAGTGTTGTTTTTTCAAGGTTTTCAGTGTGAGTGCATTTTTCAGATGACCTGGTGCCTTTTGAGATACTGCACACAGATCAGTCATTTCACTGTAACTGTTATTATGAAAAACAGTTAGAGAATCATAACATATTTAACAAGCTAGGGTAGGTACAGTATATAATAATCTTTGTTTTTCAAATAATTCTCTGCAATAAACACATTTTCAGATTTAATGACCCACTGTTTCCCAAAAATATTTCAACATACAAAGGGTTTACTATGACTCCTTGGTACCGAGTGGCTGGAAGTGGATTTACACAGACCAAACAGTATCATACAGTAGGATTAAAACCGATGCTAGCATTCAAGGAAGCTAAAAATTCCCCAAAATCAAGGGAAGTGGAAGCTTCCTTAGGTCACAGATCAGATTTTTAACCCTTTCAATGCACTATATATGATATTTCTATTCAGTTTATGAAGGCCTTTTTGGACTGGAAGAGTTAGATACACCATTCATGAGCTCATAACTTGCACAGTATAGATATCTGAACAAAAGAACCTACTTTACAGGTGTGTGTGTGTGTGTGTGTGTGTGTGTGTGTGTGTGTGTGTGTGTGTGTGTGTAATATATACTGTGTATATATATATATATATATATATATATATATATATATATATATATATATATACACTCAATCCTTGAGTACCGCGGGCAATAGGGACTGGACAAGGACCGTGGTACCCAAATCCGCGTCACTCAGACAATATGTTTACATGTATAATGGTACAGTGTGTTCTGACAACTTTCCAAAACTCTCACTTTTACCCCTTCTTACCACCTAACCCCACGTAAATTACCCCCACTTGCACCCACCATCAGGTAAAACATTGAAAGAGATATAACTGTTGTAATTAAAAACATCAATGGTATTAAAAATAGCATTAACAAAAATAAAAGTTGGGATGGGTACCCTTTGTTGATACGTAGCTCCTCGGTATTTTCCTCCCATCCCCCAACCCCAAGTTGTTGTCAAAGTTTCGCCTTCTCTCATATCATGTGGCTTTCAGGAGAGACCTTAGGCCATATGGTTAGACAAAAATTTATGGATCTGGCAGTTTTAGAGTACGAAATAGAACGAAAATTTGTGCTAACAAGAAAAAATTACTTTAATCCGTGTGTTCTCGTGAGTTAGCGTTCAGTTTCACATTTTTTGTTTGATATCGCGTTTCCCAACGCATTTCTCATAAACTAAACATATGGCTAAACTGCTCAATCAGTTTGAAATGTGTTGGGAAGAGTGATACCGAACGAAGAGTAATGTGTTGGGAAGAGCGATACCGAACGAAGAATGTGAAAAGGAACGCTAACTCAGGAGAACACATGGATGAAAGAGCACCTTTTTCTGGTTTGCAAACATTTTCGCTCCATTTTGTTCCCTAAAAACAGCCAGACCCGTAAATTTTAGTCTAACTATCCAGCCTACCGTCTCTCCCGACGGCCACATGATACGAGAAGGCGAAACTTTTATAACAACTTTGGGGTTGGGGGGTGGGAGTAAAATACCGTGGAGCTACGTATCAACAAAAGGGTACTCGGTGGAGGTGGTGTTGACCCAGTCCAACTTCTGTTTTTGTTAATGCCATTTTTAATACCACTGATGTTTTTAATTACAACAGTTATATCTCTTTCAGTGTTTTACCTGATGGTGCGTATAGGTGGAGGTAAATACGTGGGGTAAGATGGTAAAAAGGGGTAAAAGTGAGAGTGCTTTTCTCTAATGCTCCACATAACGCCCTATAAGCTTCTCAGTCAGTTTCAGGACAACATATAAACCTTCACATCTGCCAGGATTGCATCACTTCCTACGCACGATCTTTATCTTCTCCCTGTCCTTCCAAATCGTTATGATGGTGCTTTCTTTTATGCTATGGTTTTTCTTATTTTCTTTTGCCATTTTGGTATTTGTACGCTTAAAGCAGTGGAAGAACCTTACCAATTCAGTTCATATTCCTCCAGTTTGTTTTCTGTATTTTTCTGACTATTTTCTGGGTGGTAAATTACCTTTTCCTGCTGAAAAATTTCCCACTTTTTATCATCACGTTCCTTAAGCCATAACATTATTGTCTTGATGTACTCAAAGGTGATTTTTGTCTCCCAACTTCCCAGCTGGATGCTACGTTAGGTTAGGTTAAATTATAAGGTATAGTTAAGCTAGGCTAGGTCAAGTTTAAACACTTAGGTTAGGACAGGCCCTAATTTTGCCGTAACCCTGATGTGTCAAACAAGTTGACAGCGGAATACAACTTAAAACAACGGGGGAAACAGATTTAGCATGAAACGTTTATTTACCTCCCAGAAGTAATCCGACAAACATAAGACTATCAGGAAGAAGAACGAAGAATGTGAAACTGAATGCTCACTTACACGAGCAGAAGTATTTTGTGTGTGTGTGTGTGATTAGCAAACATTTTCATTCAGTTTCGTCTCCTAAAACTCGAAACCCATATTACTGTGAGGTAGAGTCTGTGAGACGCGAGAAAGGACTTGATAGCCGTATGCTCAGTCGGTCCTAAATGTGTTGGGAAGCACGAAACTGAACGAAAAATGTGGAACTGAACACTAACAAGAACACATAGACGAAAGTATTTTTTTCTAATTAGCAAACATTTTCGTTCTATTTCGTCCCCTAAAACTGCGAAACCCATTATGAGTGTGGGGTGGAACTAGGTGAAGCATGAGAAAGGATTGATAACAGTATGCTCAGTTAGTTGGAGTGTTGGGAAGCATTAAATCGAACGAAGAATGTGGAACTGAACGCTACGATAACACATGGACAAAAGAGTAACTTTTCCTCTAATTAGCAAACATTTTCGTTCCATTTCATTCCTTAAAACTGCACAATCCATGATAATTGTGGGTAAGAACTAGATGAGGCATGAGAAAGGACTGATAACCATATGCCCAGTTGGTCCAAAATGTGTTGGGAAGCATGAAATCAAACGAAGAATGTGGAACTGAACTGTAACTTACGAGAAAGCGTTTTTTTTTTTTTTTTTTTTTTTCTGATTAGCATACATTGTCGTTCCATTTCGTCCCCTGAAATTGCCGAAACCCATAAATTTCGTCAAACCGTTTGGCCTTGAGTTTGCCCAGAAAACATATTTCCATTCTGTATGCGTATTCATAAAAACCACCAGGAACCCTCAGCCAGGAACAACGCTTGCCCATTCGTTTCAAAACTAACCATAGGTTTTTCACGAAAATATGCCCACTGTGCTTCCCAGGCAAAATTTCAGCAACCTAACCTACCCTAACTTATCCCATCTCACTAGGGCTGTTTGGCTGAGGTGGCTGGCTGTGGTACTAAGATAAATACCCATACAGAAAGGAAATATGCGCCCAAGAAATGTACCCAGAGGTTAGAGGGTGACGTCAGCGCGCGGCTTTCAAATTTCGTCCCCAGGCCAGCTGACTTCCCGCGTGAGCTCGAGTTTTTCCGCGTGTTGACATGACTTGTCTAATTATGCTGACCGCGTTAGAACAAAAACGTGTTACTCAACCACGTGTTACTTAAGGATTGAGTGTATATATATATATATATATATTTGCAAATAAATCACTTAACACGTGATTCGAAGATCTCCTGATATCCACAGGAAAAAGAGAATACAAAATATCCTGAGTGCTTTAGTCACATCTTCAGGAAAGCTCTCCCTTGATGATATGAAAACATGAAAGTACTCAGGATATTTCAAGTTTCCTTTTCTATGTAGATATCAGTGCTTAAAGAGAGAGAGAGAGAGAGAGAGAGAGAGAGAGAGAGGTGGGGACACCAATCATCCACTCACTCATTGTAGAGGTGCCATATGATCTCTACAATGAGTGACAAGCCAAATGATATCCTGTACCCAGGAAACCATTTAGTACGCTGGGTGGTAACCATATAACCGGGGTTTCTGGCAGGGTTAAGCGTCCCCCAGAGTCCCCTATCCAAAATCACTTAATCATGGTAGTCGTTTCAGAGAGCCTAATACCTGACCAGGGCCCCAACCAAATGGGCAGACTCATGTGGCCATGTGGAATGCGAGAGGTGTAAATGAGGAGAGCAAGAGGGTGGAAGTGGTGAATGTGTTCATGAGTGCGAGATATGCCATGATGGCATTGTGTGAAACGAAGATGAAAGGGTGCGAAGTGGAGTGGGAGGGTGTGAAATGTGTAACATGGGGAATCAATGGGCGACGAAGATGCGAAGAAGGAGTTGCTTTGTTGATGAATGAGGTGTGACAGAGTGGAATGAGAGACTACAAATGTGTCAGCTCAAGGTGTATGTATGTCAAGTTCAAGTTTGAGAAGGTAAAAGTGGCAGTAACTGTAGCATATGCACCGTGTGAGGACAGGAGTGAGAGAGAGAAAGACAGGTTTTGGGATGAGCTGGGTGAAGTAGTTGGAGAAATGCCCAGGAGTATGAAGTGATTGTGATGGGGGATATGAATGGAAGAGTAGGCACTGGTCCTGAGGACGACATAATGGGTTGTTATGGAGTACCAGGAGAAAATGATAATGGGAAGAGACTAAAGGATGTGTCAGGAGAGGAGGTTGTGCATTTGTAACTTGTATTTCAAACACAGAGATGCACATAAATATACCTGGTATAGAGGGAACGGGTCGTGTTGAAAGAAGCCCGATTGATTACGTGCTCGAAGAGAGGTCGATGATGGGAATGGTTGCTGATACAAGGGCCGTGAGAGGACGATGTGGAGGTCTGTCAGATCATATGATTGTGGTATGCAAGATCGAGCTGAGAGGGGTGAGGTGGAACAGGAGAGAGAGAGGAGCAGTCAGGAAGAAAGACTGAAAGTTGAGAAGCTGAGGATCAAAGAAATGGCAGATGATTACGTGACCAAAGTAGAGAAGGGGTTAGAATTACCGTACCGAATTGGAATGAAATGGACCTGGACAGCCTGTGGAATGCATATAGGGATTTAGTTAGGAATGCTAAAGTAGTGTGTGGTCTGGCAAGCGTAACAACAAAGAAGAAAGCTCCAGCATGGTGGGATGGGGAGGTGAAGAGAGCAGTGGAGGAAAAGAGGAAGAAGTGGCTAGAGTGGTTACAAAACAGGGGTTCAGTTGAAATAAGAACTAAATATGCTGAGAGCAAGAAGCATGTAGAGACTAGTGAAGAGGAAAAAGTAGGAGGTAAATGAGGATCTACGAAGAAAAATGAATGCAAACTACTCTGAAAATAGAAAGTTATTCTGGAAAGAGGTGCGGAAATGTAGAGGTGAAAGCGGAAAGAAATGTGATGGTGTGAAGGATGCAGGTGGTAGATTATTAACCCATGGAAATGAAGTAAGGACCAAATGGAA
This sequence comes from Coenobita brevimanus, assembly GCF_032717465.1. Classification (NCBI taxonomy): domain Eukaryota; kingdom Metazoa; phylum Arthropoda; class Malacostraca; order Decapoda; family Coenobitidae; genus Coenobita; species Coenobita brevimanus. Next base: position 2,697,132 of record NC_137031.1, read on the forward strand.
AGAACATTTTGAAAGCCTGATGTTTGGGAATAGAGAGAGCAGAGCAGCTGTAAATATGACTAGTTCTGGAGATGTGCAGATAATAATAATAATCCATCCATCCATCATCCAATCCTACATTGCCCCAAGAGGAGCATAGGAGCCCGGGGCTAGGCAGTTGGTCTCGACATTTAAGATGAGAGTGATCAGCCTCGCTCATCCCTGAGTGGCATTACATGAGCAATCAACCCCAATCATCCCTTGGATATAAACCTTCACCAGCTCAATCCGACTGGAGCGCAATAATTACCCACTAAACCACCAGGTGCCAAAATTTGGTTATATGGTTACCACCCAACGTAGTAATTGGTTTCCTGGTGTACAGGAAACCATTTGGCTTGTCACTCAGTGTAGAGTCACCCACAGGTAGAAGGAAAAGGAAAGAATGAAGGAAAGAAAGACAGAAGAGGGAGTGTAAAGTCACCCGTAGGCAGAAGGACAAAGAAAGAATGAAGAATAGAAAGACAGAAGAGGATGGATGGAAAGAAGGATGGAAGAGAGGAAAGGGCAGACACTCGAGAGCAGCAATACATCGAGTGAGTGGATGGTGAGCGCCCCCACCTACCACTAAATAATAATAATAATAATAATAAACTTTATTTCCACATGACTGGTTATTCTTCATACATAATGTTGACAATGGTATATACAACAGTGTACAGTAGTCTACATAAACTGATGTGCCTAAGTCAGAAGGAATTCATTTAGTTTTGCTTTGAATGAGCATAAAGTATATTACTGGCTTCTTTGATATTTAATGGGAGTTGGTTCCATATCTTACGTGCCTTTACAGTGATGGATCTGGCACCAGTGTGAGAGTTTACTTTGGGGACATACAGGTTATTCTGTTGTCTGGTAGTACTCTGAGTTACACAATTTACAGTACGGAGAGGTAGAAGATAATCTGGGTATTGATTGTGTAGTTGTTAGAAAATTTTGACTGCTTTGTTAACCACTTTAGTTCCTTTAAGATAGGGGTAACATGATCATATTTCCTAGCTCTCCCGTCTACTATTGTAGCAGCAAAATTTTGTAGTAATAAAAGGTTATGACACTTCATCTCCGTATATCTGGCGCTTTCCCGTGGTGTCGAAACACGGTCGGTAGCCTAACCTGAGTCTGCCATACAAACTGTCCCACACAAGAGAAGGAATGCAGTACCAGGAGACATGACACTTGCACAGGAGCAGAGTGCTGTGAAGTGGTCAAAAAATGGGAAAGCAGCTAGGGATGATGTGTATGCAGAGATACTTAAGTGTAGTAGAAAGAGTGGAATGGAGTGCTTGTTGGAGATATATAAGATGGCATGGATGAGTGAAACTGTGCCTGCAGAGTGGAAAAAGGCTGTGATTGTACCCCTGTACAAAAATAAAGGTGAGCGAAGTGAGTGCAAGAATTATCGTGACATAAGTTTATTGAGTGTGGTACGGAAGGTATATGGAAGAATTATTATAGAGAAAGCAAGAGAGATATCAGATGTTCTAGTGAGTGATGAACAGGTTGGCTTTAGGAGTGGCAGAGGATGTGTGGACCAAATATTTGCAGTGAGACAGATAGTAGAGAAGGCTTGTGAGAAGGACCATAAGGTGTTTATGGTATTCATGGATCTGGAAAAAACATACGACAAAGCAGACAGAGAGAGATTGTTGAAAGTTCTGCACATGTATGGTGTACAGTGGATGGTAAGCTGCCAGGTGCTGTCAAGAGTTTTTATGACGGTCGCAAAGCATGTGTGTAAGGGTTAATGGGCATCTAAGTGAATGGTTCATGATCAGTGTGGGCATGCGACAAGGTTGTGTGATGTTCCCATGGTTGTTCAGTATATATATGGATGGGGTGATGAGAGAAGTAAAAACACGAGTAATGGAAAGAGGTAAGGCGTTGGTAATGAATGGTGATAGATGGAATATCTCAAATTTATTGTATGTCGATGATGCAGTACTGCTTGCAAGTACCGGACAAGAACTTGGTAGGCTAATGCAGAGTTTTGCTGATGTCTGTGAGCATCGTGCCTTAGGAGTAAATGCAGAAAAGAGTAAAGTGATGGTTATTGAGAGAGATGGTGACTCCCAGTGTGATGTCACAGTGAATGGAGAGAGACTGGAATTGGTGAGAGAGTTCAAATACTTGGGTACAGTGATAGAAAGGAGAGGAAAATGTGCAAAAGAAGTTGAAAGTAGAGTGACACAAAGAAGAAAAGTAGCTGGTGCAATGAAGGCTTTGATAAGAAACAGAGGCTTGAGTGTTGCAGCTGCATGAGGCCTACGTGAGGAAGTGTTAGTGCCAACTTTAACATATGGGTGTGAGACTATGGTGTGGCATGAAAATGAAAAGTCAAGAGTAAGAGCAGTGGAGATGGGACTGCTGAGGAATGTATGTGGAGTACAGAAGGTGGATAGGACACGAAATAATGTGGTTCGTGAAAGGTGTGGAGCAAGGAGGTCGGTGGACACCAGAATTGAAGAGAATGTCCTGAGATGGTATGGTCATGTGGAGAGAATGAATAACAAGAGAATGGTGAAAAAGGTATACCTGAGTTAATCTGAAGGACGAAGGAGGAGAGGTAGGCCAAGAAAATGATGGAGAGATATGGTGGATGAGTGTCTGAGGAAGAGAGGGTTGGATGTCGGTGAGGCTAATGAACTGACAAGAGATCGAGCTGGATGGATGAATGTCGGGAGGAGAAGTGCATGATCAGGGATTTTGGCACCCCTTTTTAACGTGGCAGTGTCCGGACTGACTCAGTCGGATACGTTTGTGTGAAGCTGCAGAATGTGGTGAATGTTTTTGACGTATCCGGTAAAGCCAGGATTCCGGGGGCTTGTATGATGAGTGAATGGAAGTGTGGCCTATTTGATTTGGGCAAGTTTGTGCTGTCTGGACGTTGCTACTCCTCAACCTGCCCTTGGGTGGGAAAGTAGGTCTGGATGATGATGATGATGATGATGATAATATATATACAGTATATATATACTGTATATATATTCAGACACATAAGGCATGTGAAGATAAGGTAACCTTGGACAGTTCTGTCATGGCCATCCACCTTCTAGGGCTTCCCTGTATGGGGCAAGGCATCAGAAACTATGATAACACGTTTGTTTTTATATTTACTCCAAACAGATACATTATATGTAGTAAAGAATTTATGGGCAAAACAACTATGACACTCTCGCTCGTTTGAATAAAGACATTTGTAAAAAAAACAAATAAATAAAAAATAAAAATCACTATACAGAATGGGTTAAATACACATTTTATGACTAGCAGTACAGATATACAGAAAATATCACTTAACAGCATGAAGAATTTTTTCTACCCACACCCTGATGGATAACAATAAATTATAAATATTCCTTTTGTACCACTCCCTATTGTATTGACTATGAGCATGTTTGTGATCCTCTAAAAACTTTTTATAAAACTCTGACATTTCATCAGCAGAGAGCATTTTGCGTTCCTTGGTATCTGACCCATATTTTTCTTCAAGACGTTCCTTGATAAATTCTTCTTTCATCTGAAAAAGAAATTTGTAGTCAGCACTAGTGTCAGGAGTAATTCAATCCCTGGTCATCATCATTCAAAATCCTATCTATCTATCTATCTATCTATTGCCAGATGCCATAATCCCATAAAGGGTGGCCATTTGCCTTTGAGTTATTGGTTTTACGGGGAGGGGCACTAACCCTCCACCAACCCACTTGCTGACACGTAGGGGGCACGTATGGGTTGGTTCTATGGTTACCACCCAGCGTTGTAAGTGGTTTCTTGGCTTACAGGAAACCATTTGGCTTGTCACTCAATGTAAAGCCACCTGTAAAGGAAAGATGAGCAATAAGAAGTGACTGGAAGGGAGATATAGGAAGAGAGGAGGGCAGGCACTGAAAAAGAATGATAAAGGCTAAGGAAGAAGTAGGTAGCACTACATCAAGTGAGTGGATGATGGTTGCCACCACCTACCACCAATGATTTACCTAGTAAAGCCATAATCTTGTAGGTTTACTTTATCTTAGGTAATATGTCTTAGAAAGTTTCCCTGTATATTACCATAAATAGGTCTGAAAGGTGTCTGAAGGGTTGCCCATGAAGGGAGGTGCTGCCCATATGTAATTTTTCCCATAAGTTTATGTATTCACAGTACGTGAATTCCTAGTTTGCGTTGTCCTCTGCCACCCATATAGAAGCGTACTAGGGGGATGTACTGTATTATTATTTTGTGTGTAACTGGAATACAAGAAAGCTAGCAACAGAGTTTTGTCTGAGCCTCAGATAAATGCATAATTTTTGTGGGCCAAATATCAGGTGCCCTGGAACTGTAAATTATTTATATATGTTTTGGGATGACTTTGCAATTCAGTACTTATTAGGGATGGTTAGTTGTGAGTTAATGTTCACGTAGTTACTTTGTAAGGCACAATGATATCGACTCAATTATGTTTTTCATGGTTAGAGTCGGGTTATTCATACTTATCAGTTATAGTACTTTTTTTCTATGTTATCCCTACAATATGTATTATTTTAAGCAGATCTATGTGTCTGTAGTGCCATGTGTTATTCTGTTTCTAACTGATATGCCAAGTGTTGTAACTCATGTTTCTTTATTATGAGACTATCTTGATTACCTGAAGGGGTTACCTGCATTAGGGAGAATAGTTATTCATTGTACATATTAATTTCTAGCGTTGTGGTGTGGATGTGGATGTGACAGAAAGCGTTATGAGGAACACACTGAGGTGGTTTGGCCATGTGGAGAGGATGGAGGGTGAAAGACTGACGAAGAGAGTGTATGTGAGTGAGGTGGAGGGGGGAAGAGGAAGAGGGAGGCCGAGGATGAGATGGAGGGATGGGGTGGAGAGGTATATGAGAGAGGGGGTGTGTGAGTTGGGAGCAGGGCAGTGAAATGGCGGGGGACAGGGCGACTTGGAGGTGATTTGTTTGTGGCCACCCCAAACGGGATTGCGGCGTCTGGCAATAGATAGATAGATAGATAGGTCCCAGTGAGGGAGTCAGAGTCCAAGTGTGGAAGTCAAAGTTCCATTGTGGAGGTCAAGGTCCCAGTGTGGAAGTCAAGGTCAAGAATATTAGAAGACCGGACCAGTGAACTATGAGCTCAGAGGGACGATTATGGAGTGCTACATTGGACTGAACCTGGGACATGGGAGCTAAGTTTTGTGGAATTTGATATTAGGGCCATATATTCGTTGAATGACATGCCAACTGATTCAGGATTATTCTGTAAGGCTAGTAGATGAGAAGACTTCTATCTTTTTTTGGTCTTGTTAATACACATTTCCTCTCACTCGAACTTTATTGTTTGCATAACCTTGAGAACTGGTGGTACAGAGCTGATCTAGTGGCTTGTTTATGCGTAACCCAGGAGCTTTTTGGGAAATCGCGAAGGTCGGGCTTAGATCGGCTGAGTGGAGACTGATCCCCGTCATTTTGGCATGCTACCACTCTTGACTTGGCCACTCGAAACGTAACAAACGCAACCGAAGAGGCCGCTAGTGGGAGAGAGTCTCCGTCAATCAGAGTTCCCGACCGTTCCAGCATGCAGTGGTCATCACCTGTGACTTGGTTTAGCCCCTTTTGACCACGCTAAAGTCTGGATCGCAGAGCGTACTAGTACAATACCTCTCAACTCCTCCATCGTAAACCCAGCCCCTCCCAGGCTTTGCACGCAGGGATGCGCTGCACATCCACCTAATCATTGTCATTTCTGTACGTTTGAGTTTGTGATTATCCTCTTCCTTTACTGCCCAGGTCTCACTACCATACAGTATTACACTCTAACATATGTTGCATACAAAAATCCCTTAGCACATAGGGAGAGCCCTCTCTGTGTCAGGAGAGGCAACAGCTCCCTGAACTTCTTCCAACCACTTCTCACCCTAGCCACAGAGCTAGCTCCAGCCCCACCTCCAGCACATAAAATATTTGGTGAAGGATAGGGACACATTCACATGGTGGCACCAATATGACCAGGCAGTGTAACTGCCCCAGATATACAATATATCCCTCAATTCCCTCCCTATCCCCCAAGAGGAGGATGGTGAACTGCAGATGAAGCGCAGTTTTGGCTTGCAATCTACCGGGTTCACGCTCAGATGAACCTGGGGTTGCAAATACTGTACACTTAAACCTTGAGTAATGTGGTCACCAACTCGAGGACAGACCTCAAATATCACAAGACTTGTCTCAAAATTACAGGGTACTTTCCTGCATACTGACATCAAACGTCTGGCTCGCTGTGACCAGCTAGTCCACTCAGCTCCCATCGCACATAGTTGGCTCAGTTTGTCTCCCACAGTCCCACTCAGTGCTACCATTTAATAGGATATCATTTGCTAGCTCAGAAAAAATTAAGTCGATGTCAGAATGCCATGACTTCATTCCTCCAGGGAGTCAGAAAAATTCTGAATATTCTTATGAGGTCCTGTGTACGGGTTGAATGTGTATGGTAATAAATGTAAACAAAGTATGATATGCTTTTGCATATTTTTAATCATCACCGTAACTGAAATGTATGATATAGTGGGTGTGGATAATGTACCATTAGCTGTTGATGAAAGGGTTGCCATTCTAGATCATTCCAGCCTGTACCATGGCAGAGTGCAGAGTCTAACCTGCTATGCTGTATATGAAGCTCTGTCTGGATGATTATAAGCCATTGCACAACATATCCTGGCAGGTCCTACAGCTACTGACCTTTATTTTCCATCCATCCATCCATTGTCCAATCCTACACTGCCCCATGAGAAGCGTAGAAGCCAGGGGCTAGGCAAGTTGGTCCTGACATTTAAGATGAGAGTGACTAGCCTCACTCATCCCTGAGAGGCATTATGTGAGCAATAAATCCCAATCACCCCTTGGACATAAACCTTCACTGGCTCAATCCGATTGGAGCGCCGTAATTACCCACTAAACCACCAGGCGCCAAAATTTGGTTATACGGTTACCATCCAGCATAGTAAATGGTTTCCTGGTGTACAGGAAACCACTTGGCTTGTCACTCAGTGCAGAGTCACCCACAGGCAGAAGGAAGAGGAAAGAATGAAGAAAAGAAAGACAGAAGAGGGAGTGTAAAGTCATCCGTAGGCAGAAGGATGAGGAATGAATGAAGCAGAGGAAGACAGAAGAGGATGGAAGGAAAGAACGATGGATGAGAGGAAAATGCAGACAACTGAGAGCAGCACTACTTCGAGTGAGTGGATGGTGAGTGCCTCCACCTACCACATCCTTTTACTGTAAACAACATTTGATACTGCTAGATGATAATAAATGGCTTGCCTGTACACATTATCTCTATCATTTGGTTACAGGACATTACTTGCTTTGAGTGTTATGGGGTAACTAACAGTTCCAGTACACGAGCAATCCAAATTGCATGACTGCCATGAATTGGATGGTGAGGAATTGGACAATGTGAGTACGTTTAAGTACTTGGGTAGTGTGATGAGTAAGGATGGAGGTTTGGAGGGTGAAGTGCTTGAAAGGGTACAGCAGGGAAGAAAGGTTGCTGGTTCTTTGAAAGCAGTGATAAGAAACATGGAAGTGAGCATGGAAGTGAAAAAGTTACTACATGACAGTATTGCGAAACCAACTCTAACGTATGGAAGTGAAGCTTGGACGTTGTTGGAAGGACACAAGTCAAGAGTGAGAGCAGTGGAAATGAGTTATTTAAGAGGAGCCTGTGGAGTCACATGGAGAGACAGGCTGACGAATGAGGATATAAAGAAGCATTGTGGTGTGGATGTGGATGTGATAGGATGCGTTATGAGGAACACACTGAGGTGGTTTGGCCATGTGGAGAGGATGGAGGGTGAAAGACTGACGAAGAGAGTGTATGTGAGTGAGGTGGAAGGGGGAAGAGGGAGGGGGAGGCCGAGGATGAGATGGAGAGGTATATGAGAAAGGGGTGTGTGAGTTGGGCGCATAGCAGTGAAATGACGGGGGACAGGGCGACTTGGAGGCAATTTGTTTGTGGCCACCCCAAACGGGATTGAGGCGTCTGGCAATAGATAGATAGAGACATACAGTAATAATATCCACACCACTTGTTGCATTCACTCATTCATTTATCATCCAATCCTACACCTCCTCATAACAGCTTAATATATCATGCATGTTATATTATGGCTTCACAAATGCTTACAGTAGGTAAAAATAGTGGCATTTTTGTTTCTTACGCACACCAGCTTCACTTTCCCAGCATTTTTATGTCACAATTATGTATTATAGTATGTTATTAACATAATGTATCAAACTACTTTCTACAGTAATTACATAATGTTCATTGGAACACTGTCTTTTCTCTCAACAAAAACATGAGAAGAAATCGTTCAATTTATTCCTGCCAGTTTTCAATATTATTTAGAAATGGTAATGTCTCAATGCAGCTGATGATTTTTTTAATACAATGTTGCAATGTAACTTACTAATTTGTATTAATAATAATTCTTAATAAAATTGGGCAGAGGACATCATTGCAGAATGTGATGTCATAACACACAACAGAAAAATAGCAGCTCTGGTCCCATTCCCACTTAACCCCTCGTGTAATTACCAAGGTCTAGCCACATTATTGTGGTGCTTATTTTTGTGTTTGTAAGTGGTGACAGAGGTCACTGACCCTTAGCCATGACAACATCGGTGATGTGGGGTGGGGGGAGAGTGCCAGTGAGATACGCAACATCATCAAACCTATACACAGCGTAACTTTTATTACCGCTATATTAATGTTCTTTAATTGTTATGTGTTATGTTGTTAGAGAGAGTACATGATGGTGGGTGTCAGTCAAGGTTATGTGGGGTAGGTGGGCAGAAGGGGTAAAAGTGGGATTTTTGGAAAGTGGCCAGACTGAGTTGTGCAAATATACATGCAAGTATATTGTTTGAGTAACACAGTTTAGAGTACCGCAGTCCATGTTAAGTCTATAAATACCATGTTACTTGAGGTTTGAATATACTAATACTACTGCCCCTTAAAACTAAAGGATGTATGCAGACTATTTTTTAATGCTTACAAGAGATTTTTCAGATTGGAGGGGCTGGATATGTCCTTAAATAATCTTCCCACTTCTTAGATTCTTCCAAGGATGAAAAACTTAAAGACATTGCTAGACTGGACCCCCGAAACCACTAGATTTGGGCATAAACTAGCTAGATTTTAAAATATTGTCTATTATACAAGAAATACTATGAAAACGATAATTCACAGAGTTTGAGAAACTAATGATGAGTTAATTGTTTCATAATTCGATTACAATTAACCTAATTACACCAAGAATAATAAAGGTACTACTGCCTTCATTTTTCCTCAAACACATTGGTCAGTATCGAGATCTGGCTATACAACAGGGTATTCCATTTGTACGGTAAATTAAACATGGGAATTATTTATTATTCTGTGCTGTATTTAGTCATCACTACATTTAAAATGAGAGTACATGTGATTTCCAGACCTCGATAAATGAAGATGTGTTCCAGGAATATTGAAAGCAACAGCACATCCATCACAATCAAAACTGTAAACTGACTCACTGGGGGAAGTAATTTATGCCCCCGTTGAGTCAGTTTGCTCTACAGTTTTGGTTGTGCAGCCGACTCGCCGACGCTCAGTATGAACAAAATGACAGGAAATAGACGTGAACATGAACCAATGAATGTAAACTGAACGTAGGCAGCAGTGTAACGTACATACATATTTACAAGTGGGAGGCAGACTGATTACTAGTTCATTAATTTTATTGATTGAATTTGTGAAAATGCACGACAAACATATCCTTTCCATCCCTCTAGCAAACCGTCAGATGAGTATGCAATCCTGCTAGATTTCCCACTAGCCGCTAAATCAAAATTTTACCAGCTAGCTTACAAATAAAACCTCCAGATTTGGCAGGAAAACCTCTAACTTGGCAACAATGTGTGCTAGATGCCCTTTCCCATGGCATGGTGGCAAAAGCAAGGGGCAGCACGACCAAGGGGGAAGCAATCAGGGCAGTGTCACATACCACCCCATCCACACCACCATTCACCACCCCTGCCAACTACACCACCCTTGCACACACACAAGAGACAGATAAATGAGGAGTTGGTATCTTTAGGACACAACACTACTGCCCTTCAGCTCCTGCAATCCCCTCTCCTCAGCTCCCCACATACGCTCTGGTATGATGTATCCTGTGGCCAACCGCACCCATATAGTCCACCACAGTTCCACCAGCAGTACTTCCATTGCATCCACACTCCTGGCACACCGGGATTCCTGCCACCCAGCATCTCATCCGCAAACAGGTTGTATGGCCAGGTATAAGGAAGAAGATCAAGTGATGGGCCCATCAATATGTCAGCAGCCGAACATAAAAAATCCACCAGCATGTCAGGTCTCCTATAGATGAAATCCCCAACCCCACCCAATGTTTCCACACAATCCACGCTGACATAGTCAGGTCACCACCATCCTACCGGAGTGGAAGGTACATACAGTACTCCCCTGCAATGATTGACTAACCAAATGAGTGGAAGCCATTACCATGCAGGACAGCACGGCAGAATGCACGGTTTACCACTTCATGGCAGGTTGGGTTGCCAGGTTTGGTGTCCTTCCATACAGACATTACAGACCATGGTGTAAACTTGAATCATACACCTGGCAAGATATGATGCAGTTTCTTTACACAACTTGACACCGCACTACCGCCTATCACCCTCAAAACAACGAAGTCGTGGAATGATTCCACAGGCGACTGAAGGAGGCACTCAAAGCCTAAGCACACCCAGCTCACTGTGTGGATGTCCTACCAATTGTCCTCTTAACCTTTCACTCCATAAAGAAAGAGGACACCCAGCACTCCCCAGCTTAAATGATATACAGAGAGGACCTCCACCTATCAGGGCTGTTCAGCACTGATGCCACCGCCACACCACCTCTTTCCTTCCTCCCTCCCTGTCATGCAGCATGTGATGATTGCCCTACCATCCACACACCCATGACCTCCACCAAACCACTACACTCATCTTCCACCCCAGAATGGGTTGATGGAGTTTGTCTTTGTTTCGCAAGATGCATAGAGGAGCCCATTAGATTGTCTCCACATGGGGCCTATTTGTGACCTGTCACACAGGCCAAAGTGGGTCAAGATTGACAGGAAAGACCAACCACACACAATCTCCAGCAACAGAAGCAAGCCAGCACACCTCCCTGCATCAACCCAATGCACCAACATCAAGCCCCTCTCCCCTACTTAAACACCCCATCCCCCTTCTCCCCCACCATCACAACAGTTTACCCCTATTCCCCGGACCCCAGTATTAGTAACAATTCCTTCAGCACAGCACCACCCTCAGTTCCAACTGCTACCACTCCTATGCCTCCAATGCCTCTTCCTTCCTTACCCAGTGACACTCACCCACCCACACTCAAATCTACCTCTCCATCTGCCACTGCACCTACACTACCCAGACACCCTCATACCTCACATTCCTCACCACCCACCCAGTCCTTCCCTCCTTCTCAGTGTACCACACACAGTTCCTATCATCCAAACTGCTCATCATGCTCTATCCTTACTTACCTCACCAACACCCCCAAACACACACACACTGCCACCCAACACCACTCCCTGCACCAGCACAACACAACTACCCGCACCTACACATCTCCAGCCCATCACCCCATCTACAGCAGATGATGACAAATGGCCTTCACTACCACCCTTTCCTGCCCCATCCACAGTAACCCCTTTCCACTTCCCACGGAAGGCCAACCTCCACCCCCCCCCCACCACCACCACCACCACCTCCCACCAACATAGGTGCAGAGTCATTCAACCCAGATGGTCATATTCAATGCACTTGTAGTCATACTGCCCAATTCTACCAAGCCTCCCCAGTACTCTACATGATAGGCAAGGTATAACCATACTGTATGTGCCCCTACTGTTTAACTATCGGTGCACACATTTTTTCTCATTTTCTTTCCTCTACCTCATGTATATGCTACCCATATATCCATGTTCAATGCCTACCGTTCATTTTACATATTTGCCCCCTACTTGCATGTATATTGTATTCTGTTATTCTGTGTATCAGTATTAGAATCTTTAAATATTGTATGAATTACAGCAATGTGCTCGAACTCCCTCAGGTAGTTAAATCCACCACCAGCTGTCAAGTGACTTAACTCCCAGAAGAGATTAACCATACTAAAAGCACAAACTCAACACACACACTCAGCTTACTACACTCTCAGTCACTCACTAAATCCCACAATGTGGTACTACCCTCTCTCACACCATACTCTTGTATACATATACTCTTGTATATTTACTCTTGTACATACTCTTTTACATGTATAATATGTTGTAGCGCATCAATAATAATCAACCTAGACCATATGACAGCATCTGATATTGTCCTGGATCATAGTATGAAACACGGTTCACTATATCATCCACACTGAGAATCAGAATGAGGGCTGTGAGGGTCATATTCTTCAGGATTTGACTTTCATCTATTCTATCTATCTATTGCCAGATGCCTCAATCCCGTTTGGTGGCCACAAACAAATTGCCTCCACGTCGCCCTGTCCCCCGCCATTTCACTGCCCTGCTCCCAACTCATACCCCCCTCTCTCATATACCTCTCCACTCCATCCCTCCATCTCATCCTCGGCCTCCTCCTCCCTCTCCCCCCCTCCACCTCACTCACATACACTCTCTTTGTCAGTTTTTCAACTTCCATCCTCTCCACACAGCCAAACCACCTCAGTGTATTCCTCCTAACGCTTCCTATCACATCCACATCCACACCACAACGCTCTGTTATATCCTCATTTATCAGGATGTCTCTCCATGTGACTCCACAGGCTCCTCTTAAGTAACTCATTTCCATTGCTCTCACTCTTGACTTGTGCCTTTCCAACAAAGTCCAAGCTTCACTTCCATACGTTAGAGTTGGTATCACAATACTGTCATGTAGTAACTTTTTCACTTCCATGCTCACTTCCCTGTTTCTTATCACTGCTTTCAAGGAACCAGCAACCTTTCTTCCCTGCTGTACCCTTTCAAGCACTTCACCCTCCAAACCTCCATCCTTACCCATCACACTACCCAAGTACTTAAACGTACTCACATTTTCCAATTCCTCGCCATCCAACCTCACTGTACATTCACTGACTTCACCCATCCAACCTCGCTGTACATTCACTGACTTCATCCCTCTCAAAAACCATAACTTTACTCTTCCCTACATTCACCTTTAGATTCCGTTTCTTACACACTCTCCCAAACTCATCCACCAAGCCTTGGAGCTCCCCTTCGTCTTCACTCAACAACACAGTATCAACTGCAAACAACAGTACAGGGAGTTTCCAAACACTATCCTCTCCCATCAGGGCCACTCCAACATCCACTACCCTACCCTGTACCTCTTTTATTACCCAATCCATGTACAGATTTAACAACCATGGAGACATGACACATCCCTGTTTCAACCTAACCTTCAAAGAGAAAAATTAACTCAGTTCACCATCCACACGGACTGCAGCCTTAGCACCATCATGCATACTCTTCACAGCATTCAACAACTTCCCATCTACTCCATATATTCTTAATACTTTCTATAATCCTTGTCTATCCACCCTGTCATAAGCTTTCTTCAAATCCATGAAAGCCGCATACAACTTCTTTCCCTTCTCTAGAAACTTTTCCACTAAAGATCTAAGAATGAATATCTGATCTACACAACCTCTTCCCTTCCTAGAGCCTCCCTGTTCTTCTCCAACTAATTCCTCTGTTATTTCCCTAACTCTGTCAATAAGTATCCTACCATACACTTGTCCTATTATACTAAGACAAATGCCCCTATGATTACCACACACTTTTTTTCCCCTTTTCCTTTGTACAAGGGAATAATTATACCTGACTTCCAATCCTCTGCGACTCTATCTTCCTCCCAGGCCAATCTGCACATCTTCCACATCCATTCTACTATCTCTCCCCCATGCTTCAACATTTCACCACACACTCCATCAATTCCTGGGGCTTTCCCCAATATAACTTTCTTCATTGCTTCCACAACTTCTATCCTACTGATTTCTTCCTGTCTTCTCACCTCCCTCCTTCTCCCAGCCATTCCCCAGCCACTTATACTCGCATCACTTCCATCCTCTACTGTATGTTCAACAATTCCTTAAAGTGTTCTCTCCATCTGCTCACTTTTTCTCCTTTCTCCACTAGTAATCTACCATTTTTATCTTTCACTCCCCTGCTAACTTCACTTCCACCCTGTCTTACTCTCTTCACCTCTTTCCAGAACAGTTTCTTACGGTCCCTCCACTTTACACTCAAATTCCTTCCAAATTCCTCATCCACTCTCTTCTTACTCTCTCTCTTACTAATCTTTTTAAAACCCTTCTCTTTCTTTCTACATATAACTCTCTCTTCTGCCTCTCAACTTTTTCCATGCCCCTATTTCTCATTGGTGCACATGATTATGAAAAAAGTGCAAATGAGATACTCGCCTACACAATGATAAACAATTGTGCCTGGTGTAAATGTTGGGATGAATACTGGTTCTTTCAAATATTTGATATATGATTATATTTCTCCCATCTTTCCTGTCACTTCTTATTGTTTTTCTTTCCTTTACAGGTGGCTTTACATTGAGTGACAAGCCAAATGGTTTCCTGTAAGCCAAGAAACCATTTACAACGCTGGTGGTAACCATATAACCAAACCATACGTGCTCCCTATGTGTCAACAAGTGGGTTGATGGAGGGTTAGTGCCCCTCCCCGTAAAAACAAATAACTCAAAGTCAAATGGCCACCCCTTACGGGATTATGGCGTCTGGCAATAGATAGATAGATTATCAGTCTAAAAAAAGTTAAAAACTTCTGTGAACTGCTCAAATGTGAAAGATGCAAAGCATTAAAAATTCAACAAAAGAAAAACACAAATACAAGTCTGCCAGGAATTAATGATATCCAATTCTTCATCTCTTCACGGTCCATCCTCTGAACATGTCCAACCCATCTCCATCTCCTTTCTAAAGTACCCTACTTCCTTTATGATGCTTTCCATTCTGAACCATCTTAGTTCTTTTGAAGATGCCCTGCCATCCACACAGAGGAAAGATGAGGGAAAACAATAATCTGGGTCATTAAGAAAAAACTCTCAAGAATGGCAAAAATTTGCATAAACTCATATGCTCTGGCAATCCAGTCTGCTATAATCTGGGTGATTTTTTTCCCTATGTCTGGTCAATTGAAGTTATGGGTATGTGAAAATTTACAGTGAAATGTATCAAACAAGTACATACAGTAAGACCTCACTAAAACGGACTAATTGGGGCACAAGCCATTCCGAAAAATGCAAAATTCCAATAAAAGCGACATTCAGACTTCCCCATCCTAACCTGGACTTTTTCCGATATACCGGTATCGGATCGCACCAACAGTTTTTAAACTGTTTTGACTACTATTGCGGTATTGTACTGTATTATAACTACACTACAATAATCACATGGTATAATAAATTTATAGTGGTAGGTGGTGGTGACCATCATCCACTCACTTGATGTTGCGCTGCCTACTTCTTCCTTAGCCTTTATCTTTTTTTTTTTTTCTGTGCCTGCCCTCCTCTCTTCCTATTTCTCCCATCTTTCCTGTCACTTCTTATTGCTTTTCTTTCATCTACAGGTGGCTTTACACTAAGTGACAAGCCAAATGGTTTCCTGTAAGCCAAGAAACCATTTACAACGCTGGGTGGTAACCACATAACCAAATCCTACGTGTCAACAAGTGGGTTGGTGGAGGATTAGTGCCCCTCCCTGTAAAACAAATAACTCAAAGTCAATGGCCACCCCTTACGGGATTATGGCGTCTGGTGATAGATAGATAGATAATATACAGTATATATAATAATACTGTACTGTACACTGATAGGCATGTATTTTATTTATCTTATTGTGGTGAACATGGCTTAAGTGGTCAGGCAGTCCGGACTGCTTCTGGTTTTACCAGACTTTTTCCGATATACAGGAAATTAGTCCGGTAACTCCTCGAGTCTGATAAAAACAAATTCCGGTCTATTGAAGTCTGTTATATAGAGGTTTTACTATATAAGCATTTGCAGAGTCACGTGTTTCATGTTGCAGAGGTCTGTTTTGGAGCTCTGACTGAACTTGGGGTAACATACAAAGTTGGGGTAAGAATGACGGATGGGCTTAGTACACAGGTTTGGCTAAATGAAGTAGCTTTGAAACAAAAATACAAAACTTTTCCTCATAATATCTGAGTCAGAATTATAACAGTTATATAAAAAAGGAACAAATGAAAGAAATGAAAAGGAAATAACTGAGTAAGTAAAGCATACAAGGATAAAGTAGCCTAATGATTCTGCCACAACCATCCCCTGTTTGGTGGGTTCTCAGGTAGAAACAAGGTATCAGAGATAATGGATGTGATGATGATTAAGAAAACACAAAATATATTTATAAAGTAAACATGCAATACTGAACAGATATAAGTGGGGGAGGGGGGGGGGGAAGGAACTGGTATAACGTTGTTCTTGTTTAACCCAAGTTCGCCAGGCCATGAAGACCAGTCAATGACAGGTAAGCAACTGCTCCTGTGGGACCATCCTTCAGGTTATAGTACAGTACACACGCGGTTTAGAGATCCCGCATCTCCTTGTGGTAGACAGTGCCTCACCATAGTTGGACCAAGGTCCTTCCCACAACTAGGTGCAGGTAAATGTGAAAAGGTTTGGCTTCTGCATGGGTCACAGCTACTTCACCCTGGGGGTAGAGTTCCACCATGTATAGGCTCATCAGCACCTGGTGTGGTGTAAACATGAAAACTGAAATATGCTAACCTTTTTATATTTGGCATTATGCTCAGCCCAAAATCGGTGGTTCCAGTTGTTTGTGTCCATACGCTGCTGGCGGTAGTGTTGTTGTAGGGAAGTCTCAGCAGGAGGGACATAGAACTTTACAGGACGAAGGTTGCTCAAACGGTCAGGTGGTCCAACACAGTCACATTTCTCTTCTTGTGGATCCACCATCACTTTTTTCTCCTCTTCAACATGTCTCTACGAAAAAATTATAGTGCAGTATTTTTATTAAGCTTGGTCTTAGACAATCATGCATGTATATATACAGATGCGCAGTGCGCGTGCGTGCACACACACACACACACACACACACACACACACACACACACACACACACACACACACACACACACATGCACACACACACACACACACACACACACACACACACACACACACACAGGTCGCCGACAGAAATGGAGCTCTTCCTGTGTCGCAGGGAAATAATTGCTGAATCTACAGTAAGAAGGAGACCAGCCTATTGTGATTATGTGAATGTGTGAGTGGTGGTCCCGTCGGACATTAGTAAAAAAAAAAAAAAAAGAAAAAAGAAAGAAAGAAAAAAAATGCAGGTTTCAGTCATAAAGAGTACAAGATACGGTGGAAATAAAAGTTTCCGTGTTGTTACATCATGGCAGAGAGGGACCGTTCTCTGTTTACAACTGGTGAGGGGGAATTTGCGGGCTTCTCCAACGAAGATATGCAAGGAGAGTGGAAAGGTTACAAGAGGATGAGAAAAAGGCAGAATATAAGAAAGAAGAGGAGGAACGATTGGCCAAATATGAATTAGAGCAGATTGGGGACGTGGAAGGTGTGTGCAGGATATTCACAGAAGAAACATGTGCTGCATGTAGCAGCATGTAGTATATGTAGAAATATGTGCAGCATGTAGTATATGTTCCCCCTAAGACAAAAGCATGGAATGACGAAGAATACCAGGGGATGTTGTCAGACGTGGATAGTTATGTACAGAAAGTGATTGAGAACAACAACAATATACAGTCATTCTAACGGGTGATTTTAATTGTAAAGTGGTGAACTGGGAAGAATGGGACCCAGGAGGCAGTGAAGACTTGTGAGGCACTATACTCATAAATATAGGAATGAATAATGTAATGACACAGTGGGTCAAAGAAGAGACATGATTCCGAGGTGATGACACATCAGCAAGATTTGATTTACTGCTAACCAATGAACCTGATGTAAATGAATCTTTGAAATATCTGTGTCCTACTGGAAAATGTGATCATGTGGTCACTGAGTTCCAGATGATAATAGGGAATGTGGTGCCAAGAGACAAGCTTTGTAGGCAGGGAAGATACAACTTTGGGAAAGCAAACTTTACAGAATTGAGAAAATTTTTTGAAAATGCGGACTGGAGAAAATTCAGAGAAACAAGAGTGATACAAACGAAGTGGGATATCTTTCTAGACCTCTATAATTCAGAGTGGAAAAATATGTGCCAAGAGTAAGTGGGAAAGAAAACAGGAAAAAAAAAAAGAGTGGTTTAATAGACAGTGTATGACAGCAAAAAAAGAGGGACATGGCATGGAACAACTGGAGAAAGAGAGGTAATAACAGAACAAGGACGAATACAAAAGAACTAGAAATGAATATACAAGATTACGGAGAGAGGAGGAAAGGACCTTTGAAAAAGGTATAATTGACAAATGTAAGGAATAACCCAAATTGTTTTATAGATTTGTTAATGGCAAATTTAAACAAAAGTAAGGAATCACTACACTGAAAGTAGAACAAGAGGTCTTTAAAGATGCGGCAATGCAAGCTGAAATAATGAACAAATGTTTCCAATCAATTTTCACTAATGAAAGGGATTTTGTGGAGGAGGGAATGACTAGAAATGTAGTGATACAATATATAAAAGTGGAAGTGCTGGAAGTGTATAAATTACTGGAAACTCAAGATGTAATGAAAGCCCCAGGACTGGATGGAATCTGTAATTGGATACTGAAGGAATGCTGAGAACAACTGGAGGATAAGATTCACGGTTCAATTGTGTGTTCTCTGGAAGCAGGGAAAGTGCCTCGGGAATGGAAGAGGGCAAATGTGGTATCAACTTATAAGGGAGGAAACAAGGAAGAACCCCTGAATTATAGACCATTGTCCCTGACCAGTATGGTCGCAAAATTGTGTGAGAGAATCCTAAAAGAGAGAGGGATTAAATATCCGGAAGAGATGAACATTTTGGCTGAAAGTCAGTTTGGATTCAGAAGTGAAGGTCATGTGTTTCCAACTTGTTGAGCTTTTATTCAAGAGCGACAGACGTGCTAAAGGAGAGAAATGGTTGGATGGATTGTGTGTATTTAGATTTGGAGAAAGCTTTCGACAAGGTACCCCATAAGTGACTATTGTGGAAACTGGAGCATATAGGTGGACTAAAGGGATACCTCCTGGAGTGGATGAGACTCTTTGAGAGACAGAGAAATGAGGACAGTAATAAAGGACAAGATGTCTGGATGGAGGGAAGTAACAAGTGGAGTCCCACAGGGCTCAGTGTTAGCGCCAGTAATGTTCCTTATTTACGTAAATGATATGGTAGATGGAATGAACAGTTATGCAAGTCTGTTCGCTGATGATGCAAAGATCTTGAGGAAAGTAGAAGTTGAGGAAGACTGTAAAATGCAGCAGGTGGATATGGATAGGATACATGATTGGAGCTGGATGTGGGAAATTTAATGCAAAAAAATGTAAAATATTGGAAATGGGTAAACGTACCAAAAGGCCATCACTGCATTATTTGATAGGTAATGAACCAATCACAAAAGTGAGAGAAGAGAAAGATTTAGGAGTGCTGGTCCAGGATAGTTTGCCACCTGAAAAACACATTAACAAGACAGAGAGACGTATAAACTCTTGACTAACGTAAGAGTAGCATCTCATTAGCCTACATGGATGACGAGATGATGAAAAAACTGAAGGTGGTCAGGGGCGTACCCAGGAATTTTCTAAGGGGGGGGCCCCCATTTGCCAGTTTCCTGAAGTTTACATATAAGTTTTATAGCTCTAAGTTGTATATATATATATGTTAGAGAGAGAGAGAGAGAGAGAGAGAGAGAGAGAGAGAGAGAGATATGTATGTATACTGATAGACTGATAGATTATTTGGTGGGTAGTCAGTTATTTAAATAAACTTTTGTTTATATTTATTGTTTTAACAAAGTAACAAAGAACAAGCCAATCAGTCTCAACCCTATTCTGTCCAGATATCTAATCACGGCACAAAGACGGAAAGAAACAAGGGACAGGTGAAGTGGGAAGTCCTTAGGGAGAGGGAAGGAATGTTGGGTAAGGAAATAGAGGTCACAATGGGAAAGGGATTGCCAATCCCAGCTCAGGTTTGTGTGTGTGTGTGTGTGTGTGTGTGTGTGTGTGTGTGTGTGTGTGTGTGTGTGTGTGTGTGTGTGTGTGTGCAAATGTTGTGTATGTGGGCAAGAAGCTGGGTGAAGAGAGGGGATGGGGATGGATAGGAAGGCAGGAGGGATGATGTTTTGAGTTCAGGGGGGGTGGTGTGAGGAAGCTATCCTATTGACAATGTATTTGGCCACAGGATCCGATAGGTGATAAGATCTGCTGTTCTGTTCAATGGTATTGGAACATACTATAACAGCTTCCTCCAGACATTTGCATCTTTTTAAGTCTACACACACACACACACACACACACACACACACACACACACACACACACACACACACACACACACACCTTATAAGAAAGGGGAAACAAGACCAGTGAGAGTCAAGTTTACATCAGAAAGTGTAATAAATGAGATACTTAAAGTGACTTGGAAATTAAGCAAAGAGGTGGGGATGGAAAATATTATAATAAGAAAAGATCTGAATGAAGAAGAAAGAGAAGATTTAAAATCATTAAAGGAAGAAGTAAAGGGAAAAAATGATAAGAGGACAGAGGAAGAATGTAATACTTTTTTTTGGAGAGTATTGGATATGAAAGTAAGGAAGTGGTATTTAAGGAAATAGAAGTGAAGGAAACTAAGAGGGATGGCTGTGAAAGATCAGGAGTTGAGGAAGTGGTACAGATAGAGAGTAGGAGAGAAGAGGGTGTTAAAAATGTCAAAAATAATTTGAAGGTGATATATACTAATGTTGATGGTTTCATATCGACAAGGATCGAAATTAACGATTTCTTGAGAGAACATGAACCTGATGTCATGTGCTTTGTGGAGACCAAATTAAGAGAAGATATTGATGTTCATTTGGGAGATGGTAAATACAAACTGTGGAGAAAAGACAGGAAAGAAAAAAAGGGAGGAGGAGTGATGATAGCAGTGAAGAACAACATAAATGTAGATACTGTGGAAATGGGAGAAGGCTGGGCTGAAGTGATATATATGAAATTAGAAACTGGAGAGAATATTAAGGGAGATATGGCGGTAGTGTATGTTCCCCCAAAGACGATAGCATGGAAGGATGACTAATACCATGAGATGTTGTCAGATATGGCTAGCTATTTGCAAAAAATAATTGAGAAAAGCAATAATACAATTTTAGTGGGTGACTTTAACTGTAAAGAGGTGAACTGGGAGGAATGGTACTCGGGAGGCAGCGAGGATTCATGGGGCACTATGTTATTAAATATAATAATGAATAATGTGATGACGCAATGGGTCAAAGAAGAGACACGGTTTCGAGGTGAGGACACACCAGCAAGGTTAGATTTACTGTTCACCAATGAACCCGATGTAATAGAATCATTGAAATATCTCTGTCCTTTAGGAAAAAGTGATCATGTGGTCATTGAGTTCCGGATGTTAATAGGGAACGTCGAGCCAAGAGACGAGCTTCATAGACAGGGAAGATACAACTTTGGGAAAGCAAATTTTACAGGACTGAGAAACTTTTTTGAAAATGCGGATTGGAGAAAATTCAGAGAAACAAGAGAGATACAGAAGAAGTGGGATATCTTTCTAGACCTCTATAATTTGGGAGGGGAAAAATTTGTACCAAGAGTAAGAGGGAAAGAAAACAGGAAAAAGGAGTGGTTTAATAGAAGGTGTATGACAGCAAAAAAAGAGAGAGATAAGGCATGGAACAATTGGAGAAAGAGAGGTAACAACAGAATAAAGGAAGAATATAAAAGAACAAGAAATGAATACACAAGAATACGTAGAGAAGAAGAAAGGAATTTTGAAAAAGGTATAATAGACAAATGCAAGGATGAACCCAAACTGTTTTATAGATTTGTTAATAGCAAACTGAAACAAAAGGAAGGAATCACCAAACTGAAAGTAGAAGGAGAGGTCTTTAAGGATGCGGCAATGCAAGCAGAAATAATGAACAAACGTTTCCAGTCAGTTTTCACTAAAGAAAAGGAGCTTGTGGAAGGGGAGGGAGTGATTAGAAATGTTCCGGTGATAAAAGATATACTCGTAAAAGTGGATGTACAGGAAGTGTATAAATTACTGGAAACTCAAGATGTAAGGAAAGCCCCAGGACCTGATGGAATTTCTAATTGGGTACTGAAGGAATGCAGAGAACAACTGGCGGATAAAATTCACAGTTTAATCGTATGCTCACTGGAAGAGGGGAACGTGCCACAAGAATGGAAGAGGGCAAATGTGGTACCAATTTACAAGGGAGGAAACAGGGAAGAACCCCTGAATTATAGACCAGTGTCTCTAACCAGCATGGTCACAAAATTGTGTGAGAGAATCCTGAAAGACAGATGGATAAAATATCTGGAAGAGATGAATATTTTGGCTGAATGTCAGTTTGGATTCAGAAGTGGAAGGTCATGTGTTTCTAACTTGTTGAGCTTTTACTCAAGAGCGATTGACGTAGTACAGGAGAGAGATGGTTGGGTGGATTGTGTGTACTTAGACTTAGAGAAGGCCTTTGACAAGGTACCTCATAAAAGACTAATGTGGAAACTAGAATATATAGGAGGACTGAAGGGGAAACTTCTGGAATGGATGAGAGACTTTTTGAGAGACAGACAAATGAGGACAGTAATAAAGGATAGGATGTCTGGATGGAGGGAAGTAACAAGTGGAGTCCCTCAAGGCTCGGTGTTGGCGCCAGTAATGTTCCTGATTTACGTAAATGATATGGTAGATGGAGTGAACAGTTATGCAAGTCTGTTTGCTGATGATGTAAAGATCTTGAGGAAGGTAGAGGTTGAGGAGGATTGTAAAATACTGCAGGAGGATTTGGATAGGATACACAATTGGAGCCGGACGTGGGAAATGAAATTTAATGTAAAGAAATGTAAAATATTGGAAATGGGTAAAAGTACCAGGAGGCCATCACTGAATTATTTATTGGGTAATGAATTAATCACAAAAAGGAGAGAAGAGAAAGATTTGGGAGTGCTGGTCCAAGATAGTCTGTCACCAGAAAAGCACATTAACAAGATAGTTGGAGAGACTTATAAGCTCTTGACTAACATAAGAGTAGCATTTCATTATATGGATGACGAAATGATGAAAAAATTGACAGTGGCAATGATCCGCTCCAGGTTAGAATATGCAGCGGTAGTGTGGTCCCCACACAAAAAGAAAGATATAAACAAGATTGAGAGAATACAAAGAACAGCAACCAAGATGGTCCCCAGTCTGACAGACCTGTCATACAGAGAGAGGCTGGAAAAACTGGATTTGCCTTCCTTAGAGGAAAGGAGAGAGGCTGGAAAAACTGGATTTGCCTTCCTTAGAGGAAAGGAGAAAGAGGGGAGACATGATTGCAGTGTTCAGGACCATGGTGGAAGTAGATAAAATTGACAAAGAAGATCTGTTTGTATGGGATAAGAGAGCAACAATAGGACACGGAATGAAATTGAAAAAGTCAAGCTGCTTGAAGGATATCAAGAAATATAGCTTTCCTTACAGAAGTATAGACTTATGGAATAGCCTGAACAAAGAGATTGTCCAGTCTAAAAACTTAAACGAGTTTAAAGCCAAATTTGACTTATTGAGAAACAGCGATAACCCACAAGCATAGTACATTCCGTGTATATCACACTTAGGTATATTAGGTAAATACTTAAATATTTGGAACGACTTAGCCAAAGAGGTGGTGCAAGAGAAAAACATTCATGTGTGTAAAGGTAGACTTGATAAATGTGGATATGGAGACAGGACAACACGAGCATTGCTCAATTCCTGTATACTACAAATAGGTAAATACACACACACACACACACACACACACATGGCTAGCTACTTGCAAAAAATAATTGAGAAAAGCAATAATATAATTTTGGTGGGTGACTTTAATTGTAAAGAGGTGAACTGGGAGGAATGGTACTCGGGAGGCGGCGAGGATTCGTGGGGTACTATGTTATTAAATATAATAATGAATAATGTGATGACGCAGTGGGTCAAAGAAGAGACACGGTTTCGAGGTGAGGACACACCAGCAAGGTTAGATTTACTGTTCACCAAAGAACCCGATGTAGTAGAATCATTGGAATATCTCTGTCCTTTGGGAAAAAGTGATCACGTGGTCATTGAGTTCCAGATGTTAATAGGAAACGTCGAGCCAAGAGACGAGCTTCATAGACAGGGAAGATACAACTTTGGCAAAGCAAATTTTACAGGATTGAGAAACTTTTTTGAAAATGCGGATTGGAGAAAATTCAGAGAAACAAGAGAGATACAGAGGAAGTGGGATATCTTTCTAGACCTCTATAATTTGGGAGTGGAAAAATTTGTACCAAGAGTAAGAGGGAAAGAAAACAGGAAAAAGGAGTGGTTTAACAGAAGGTGTATGATAGCCAAAAAAAAAGAGAGATAAGGCGTGGAACAATTGGAGAAAGAGAGGTAACGACAGAACAAAGGAAGAATATAAAAGAACAAGAAACGAATACACAAGAATACGTAGGGAAGAAGAAAGGAATTTTGAAAAAGGTATAATTGACAAATGCAAGGATGAACCCAAACTGTTTTATAGATTTGTTAATGGCAAACTGAAACAAAAGGAAGGAATCACCAAGCTGAAAGTAGATGGAGAGGTCTTTAAGGATGCGGCAATGCAAGCAGAAATAACGAACAAACGTTTCCAGTCAGTTTTCACTAAAGAAAAGGAGCTTGTGGAAGGGGAGGGAGTGATTAGAAATGTTCCGGTGATGAAAGATATAAAAGTGGAGGTGCAGGAAGTGTATAAATTACTGGAAACTCAAGATGTAAGGAAAGCCCCAGGACCTGATGGAATTTCTAATTGGGTACTGAAGGAATGCAGAGAACAACTGGCGGATAAAATTCACAGCTTAATTGTATGCTCACTGGAAGAGGGGAAAGTGCCAAAAGAATGGAAGAGGGCAAATGTGGTACCAATTTACAAGGGAGGAAACAGGGAAGAACCCCTGAATTATAGACCAGTGTCTCTAACCAGCATGGTCGCAAAATTGTGTGAGAGAATCCTGAAAGACAGATGGATAAAATATCTGGAAGAGATGAATATTTTGGCTGAATGTCAGTTTGGATTCAGAAGTGGAAGGTCATGTGTTTCAAACTTGTTGAGCTTTTACTCAAGAGCGATTGATGTGGTACAGGAGAGAGATGGTTGGGTGGATTGTGTGTACTTAGACTTAGAGAAGGCCTTTGACAAGGTACCTCATAAGAGACTAATGTGGAAACTAGAATATATAGGAGGACTAAAGGGGAAACTTCTGGAATGGATGAGAGACTTTTTGAGAGACAGACAAATGAGGACAGTAATAAAGGAAAAGATGTCTGGATGGAGGGAAGTAACAAGTGGAGTCCCTCAAGGCTCAGTGTTGGCGCTAGTAATGTTCCTGATTTACGTAAATGATATGGTAGATGGAGTGAACAGTTATGCGAGTCTGTTTGCTGATGATGTAAAGATCTTGAGGAAGATAGAGGTTGAGGAGGATTGTAAAATACTGCAGGAGGATTTGGATAGGATACACAATTGGAGCCGGACGTGGGAAATGAAATTTAATGTAAAGAAATGTAAAATATTGGAAATGGGTAAAAGTACCAGGAGACCATCACTGAATTATTTTTTGGGTAATGAATTAATCACAAAAAGGAGAGAAGAGAAAGATTTGGGAGTGCTGGTCCAAGATAGTTTGTCACCAGAAAAGCACATTAACAAGATAGTTGGAGAGACTTATAAGCTCTTGACTAACATAAGAGTAGCATTTCATTATATGGATGAGGAAATGATGAAAAAATTGATAGTGGCCATGATCCGCCCCAGGTTAGAATATGCAGCGGTAGTGTGGTCCAAACACAAAAAGAAAGATATAAACAAGATTGAGAGAATACAAAGAACAGCAACCAAGATGGTCCCCAGTCTGACAGACCTGTCATACAGAGAGAGGCTGGAAAAACTGGATTTGCCTTCGTTAGAGGAAAGGAGAAAGAGGGGAGACATGATTGCGATGTTCAGGACCATGGTGGGAGTAGATAAAATTGACAAAGAAGATCTGTTTGTATGGGATAAGAGAGCAACAAGAGGACATGGAATGAAATTGAAAAAGTCAAGCTGCTTGAAGGATATCAAGAAATATAGCTTTCCTTACAGAAGTATAGACTTATGGAATAGCCTGGACAAAGAGATCGTCCAGTCTAAAAACTTAAACGAGTTTAAAGTTAAATTCGACTTATTGAGAAACAGCGACGGAAACCCACGAGCATAGTACATTCCGTGTATATCACAATTAGGTATATTCTTAAATATTTGGAACGACTTAGACAAAGAGGTGGTGCATGAGAAAAACATTCATGTGTGTAAAGGTAGACTTGATAAATGTGGATATGGAGACAGGACAACACGAGCATTGCTCAATTCCTGTATACTACAAATAGGTAAATACATACATACACACACACACACACACACACACCTGAGTTGGGATTGCCAATCACTTTCCCCATGTGACCTCTATTTCCTTACCCAACATTCCTTCCCTCTCCCTAAGGACTTTCCACTTCACCTGTCCCTTGTTTCTCTCCGTCTTTGTGCCGTGATTTGTAATCCCTTTCCCCTGGACCTCACCTTCCTTACCCTACCTATTCCCCTTACCACCCCTAGCCAATACCTCACCCCTCACATCCCCACTGCCTTTTGCTATATATATATACAGGAAATGTGGTGTATATTCAGCAGTTGTATTCTGAGCCTGAGGAAGCCACGAGGCGAAATGTCAATACACACTCTGAGTCTTTGTTTGTACTTGCCAATTTTTCATGTTTTGCTGTTATCGAAATAAATATATATACATTTTTAAAAGGATCCAGAGAGCTTAGGGGGGGGCCCAGGCCCAGTGGGTCCCCCCCTGGGTGCGCCTCTGATAGTGGCCATGATCTGCCCCAGGTTAGAATATGCAGCAGTAGTGTGGTCCCCACACAAAAAGAAAGATATAAACAAGACTGAGAGAATACAAAGAACAGCAATTAAAATAGTCCCCAGCCTTCAAGATCTGTCGTACAGAGAGAGGCTGGAAAAGCTGGATCTGCCTTCCTTAGAGGAAAGGAGAGAGGGGGGCAACATGATTGCAGTGTTCAGGGCCATGATGGGAGTAGATAAAACTGACACAGATGTGTCTGTATGGGATATGAGAGTAAAAAGAGGACATGGAATGAAACTGAAGAAGCCAAGCTGCTTGAAGGATATCAAGAAATATAATTTTCCTTATAGATGCACAGACCTGTGGAATAACTGGACAAACAGATCGTCCAGTCCAAAGACTTAAACGAGTTTAAAGCAAAATTTTACTTGATGAGAAACAGAGACGGGACCCCACGAGCGTAGCTCATTACCTGTATACCACAACTAGGTAAATACATCTAGGTAAATACACACACACACACACACACACACACACACACACACACACACACACACACACACACACAAGTTAACACCACTGCCAAATGAGGCAGGACTGTGCAACGTGACAGAACTAGTTAGTCAAGGCATAGCATATATGGTAACATATGGTGGAGGGGCATGGAAGATTGTGGGAGCAAACACGTGGCAGTGATATCAATGTGCACATGGTTTAAAATGTCATGTTTCCTTGGTGATCACGTCTAGTAGGGAACTATGCACTTTACACTATTATTTCTGTGCATTGCCAGGAAACCATTTACAACGCTGGGTGGTAACCATATAACCAAACCATACGTACTCCCTACGTGTCAACATGTGGGTTGGTGGAGGGTTAGTGCCCCTCCCCGTAAAACAACTAACTCAAAGTCAAATGGCCACCCCTTACGGGATTATGGCGTCTGGCAATAGATAGATAGAGAGACATTGAATTCCTGTCTGAATTTCTGGTTGCCATGTACAATGAATCCATGCATATGGAATGCACTCATACAGAGCATTCACTGCATTTGAGAGAGATATATGGAATGTGGAGACACACAGACAGAACATCAAGAAGCACTGTAATGCTAATGTAGAACTGCTGGAAAGAGTTAGGAAAAATAACCAGAGATCATGTCATATGGACACAACGGAGAATTAAAAACTGACAAGAATAGCGTATGTGATTAATGTGGACGGGAGATCAAGGATGAGGTGGAGAGGTACAGCATATGAATGCAGCTGATGTGAGTTGCAGGGAAAGCAACCAGATGACAGGGCAAAGTGAAATGTATGTGATTTGTTTGTGGTCATCCTTCCTCCCTGGGATTAAACCATCACACTATCCATATACATTAAACATTGTTCTGTCTGTTATTCCTTACCAATATTTATATTCCTGCACAGCAAGTTCTACTCTTTCAAACTTATAACAGTACTGGCATGTCATCATAATTTTGCCTCTCTCCCACCAATAGGTGAGGTGATTATGCATGCATGGATGCACACACACACACACAAACATTCATTCATTAATTTATCATCCACTCCCACACTGCCCCATGAGGAGCATAGGAGCCGGGGCTAGGCAAGTTGGTCCTGACATTTAACATGAGAGTGACCAGCCTCACTCATCCCCAAGTGGCATAACATGTGGACGAAACCCAAACCACCCCTTGGACATAAACCTTCACTGGCTCAATCTGACTGGAGCACAGTAATTACCCACTACATCACCAGTACATAGTTACCACCCAGCATAGTAAATGGTTTCCTGGTGTACAGGAAACCATTTGGCTTGTCACCCAGTGTAGAGTCACCCACAGGCAGAAGGAAGAGGAAAGAATGAAGGAAAGAAAGACAAAAGAGGGAGTGTAAGGTCACCTGTGGGCAGAAGGATGTGGAAAGAATGAAGGAAAGAAAGACAGAAGAGGATGGAAGGAAAAAAGGATGGAGGAGGGGAAAGGGCACATCCGAGAGCAGCACTACATCAAATGAGTGGATGATGAATGCCCCCATGTACACAAAAATAATGGAAGAACTAATCAAGATCATGTTCACTGAAATGGACCACCCACACACTCACTATCCATTTAAGGTCCCAGAATCCTGGATTCACCTCACAGGCACACCTTTCCACACACATGTGCTTCATATTACCGAGCAGACAGTCAATCAATTGACTATCATGTTAAAAGGGTGGTGCCATACCCTTGCCAAGCATTCCATACAAAATTCATCCTACCACCTCAATCTACTGGTATTATCAATTTCTTTGTCTATCAACCTCCATATCTTGCCTTCTGACATACTCATTACCATTCGCCTACCATGTAACCCATAGAAAATACAACATACCTTTTCAATCTACTGGCATTATTAATTTCTTTTCCTCATCAACCACCATACCTAGCTTTCTTATTCCATATCTACCTTCCTCCTCCTTGACAATTGATGGGTATATATGTAGCCTTCTAAAAACTAGTTGGAAAAAAAAAAAAAGGATCTGTCATACCAGAACTCAAATCTTGCACCTTTCAATACCATGTAGCTACATGTACAACTTTTTGGATGGAAAATTTTAAAATGAGGCAGTTTATTATCAATACATCTACTTAGTGATAATAAATTTGGAAAACAATATTCCTGAAACATATTTGATGTGCCTATATACAAGTAACACTGGTGCAGGTGGGAGGAGGGGAATCAAAATTGCTTCTTACCTCATGCAAGAAAGTGTTAGCTGCATGGAACTAAGTAACAAACTAAATTAATCATAAGATAGAGATATCACATAATACGATGCGTGACCAATAAGTTCGTGGTCTAAGGTACAAGAAAATGAGCTATACAGTTCTAACTAAATTTACATACAGTTTAACTCTTTGAATAGTTACACAGGAAGTTAGAAATTCATAACTGTTGTATTTTCTCTGTTCGTAACTGAAATTCAAGAGTCGGCAATTTTTGAGAAAATGGACAATATCGCCAATTGTGCAGTCATATGCTACCTCAGTATCAAGGGCTTATCCCCCAACGAGGACACAGTGGCGACACTAAAGGAGGATGCCCCTTTCTACAACATGGTTAAGAAGTGGGCTGCTGGATTTAAACAAGACAAGGAATGCCTGGAAATGAACCTCGTCCAGAAAGGCCTGCCATTGTCACAACACAGGAAACCACTGGCAAAATCCATGACACTGGTCTTGGTGGATCAACGAATAACAGAGTACTGTACATGTATTGCACTGCCGCAGAGCTCGGCATCTCCCAGGAATGCAACCATCTAGATATCCCCCATGAACTCCAAATTACCAAGATTTCAGCTCGCTGGGTTCCGAAGCTCCTTGGACCTGATCAGAAGCAGATTCGGCATATATCAAAGGATAATCTTGCTATTGGTCATGCAGATCCCGAGAGATTTCTCGGGTAATTCATGACCATGGATGAGACTTGGTTGCACCACTTCCAACCAGAGATGAAAGAACAGCTGAAACAGTGGAAACCTGCAAGGTCTCCTGCTCCCAAGGTCAAGTCAGAGGTGTTTGCATGGAAGGTGATGGCCTCCATTTTGGGGGCTGCACAAGGAGTGCTGCTGGTGGATTACATGGAAATGGGTCACACTGTCACCGGGGTCAACTTCACTGATCTCTTGTGGCAGCTACAAAAGAAAATTAAAAAGAATCAGCGTGGGAAGCTGACAAGAGGGGAGCTCTTCCAACAAGACAATGTTCTGGTTCACAAGTCCATGGTTGCCATTGCCGCTAACCAGGAATGTGAATTCCAACCTGCAGAACACTCGCTCAATTCACCTGATTTGACACCCTCAGACTACTACTGGTATTTGTTCTCCCAAGATGAAAATGGAGTTCAGCAGTTGCCAAAAGCCACCGATAATGATGTCGTTGATGCAGTAGATATCTTCTTGGAGACCCAAGATGCTAACTTCTATGAAGAAAGGATCCGTAATCTGCATGACCACTGGACTAAGTGTGTAAATTTGCAAGGCAAGTACTGTACAGTGAGTCCTTGATAAACGAAAACCCGAAGTACGAATTTTCGATGTTACAAAAGTGATGAATATAGGGCAAATTCTGCAATATGAAAGTACTGTATCTGTCTCGATGATACGAAACGCGATACGAAAGGAAATATGAAAAATTCAAAATGGGCACTTGCCTGCAGCGAGGAAATGAGCTAACCCCTCTCTGGTAAACTAAACTATTTTTCGCGCACTTCTCAGTTGAGTCCACGGTTTTGGGACAATTCGCCATCAGGACAATTCCCTGTCATTTATTTACATATCAGTTTATTTAGCAAGTATACTAGTTTTCAAATTATATGAGTTATAAAGGTGATGGTGGTTTATTCTTTTTAAAGTAAATGTAAAATATGGCATCAAACAGTTGGTATTAATGGAAAAAAAATATACCGTAATTTCAGGCATAGAAGGGCACGAGCATATAAGGCGCATCCCATTTTGGCAGGCCTAATCTGGGAAAAATAAAAAAATGAAGCTAACCCCAGACCCCCTAGCTGAACATCTCACATAATCATTCATGTGCTGGTTATAAAATTTTCATGTACAGGAATCATGAAAATTTAGACTGACACCCTTTGGTAAGCTATCATGGTAGGCTGTCATAGTACTTACCTTAACACTACCAAATATCACCACTGACCTCCACCATCACCAGTACTGGCCACTGTTAATAACTCTAACCACTATGAACCAACAACACTAAAATTATCGATCATCACTATTATCAATCTCCACTGCTGACACTACCAACTACCACCCCTAATACAAAGCTATCATCACTACTTAAGCAGCATACACCATCACCTGATCACTTGTAAACAAACATGGCAGTGCAAGTTGTGGAGTCATCAGAACTTAAGAGTAACGAAAAAATACTGCTGATTATTTAGTATATTAAGCAATCATACTGACTGATATATGTTTGTTTAAATATCTATTTTCTTTATTGTTATTTTTCCTCAAACTTGTGAGGATTACGATACATCTTTTATTATATTGAACTGCCAGTGAACAACTCAACACAGAACAATAAAGATCATATTTATAGTATGAACAGATATTTTATTTTTTATTTTATTATGACTATAACCCAGTGAGTTTTTATTAAATTTATAAAATATGGGGAAATATGAAAAGATGTAAACAAACAACAATGCACAGATGATGTGGACACAGGTTTGCTTATTATATACTGAATAACTATATTTGTAATTTATTACTGTAATTACACATGTACAACTATATCTGTAATTTATAATATTTTGTTGCTAATCATTCTAATGAAATTTGGGAAACACTTTTTGTTTGGATTTCATTTACAGTACCGGCAGGCTTACTGCAGCACTGAAACTACCACTTACCAGTAGGCCAAGCCTACCCAAAGCCTGATCTTGAGCATATAAGGTGCAGGGTGATTTTCTGGGACATTTCTTTGGAAAAAAAGTGCGCCTTTTATGCCCAAAAATACGGTAAACATATTGAAACGTGAATCAGGTGACATACGATGTTTCACTCCATCGTTTAATATATGGCTAAATATGAGACATTGGCATTTATATAAATGCCTAATAACCTCAAGTGAACGATCGACATACTCTAAAATTATGTTTTGATGGTGATCACCGCTTTGCTGTACGTGACGAATATATTTTCGCAGCTCTATACCTTTTCGTACTGTTTAGACACACCTCCCAAGCACCCTGCATCATCTCCAGCATCTGGGGAGCCTACTGCAAAGAAGCAGCAGCATTGTAATCTAACTTTGGAGAGGAAATTGGAAATCATAAGATGCCACGAGCAGGAGCAGGGAGTCTCGGAGATTGGGAGTGCTTTAAGCCTTGCAGCTGCCACCACTTGGACTGTGACCAACAAAAAGAAGATGCACAAGAAAATGGCCACCTCATTCTCTACATCTACAGGTATTACTTACTTCTACAGGTATTACTTACTTCAAAATAGGAGGGGTAATGTTTACGTGGGGAGTCCAAGGGGGTCATGGGACGCATCCCCCTCTTTCCATGTACATTTCAATGGGGAAAATTGTTCAGATATACGAAATTTCGAATTACGAAAGTTTTTCTTGGTCCCTATCCCTTTCGTTTATCGAGGACACACTGTATGTTGAAAAATGACTGTGTTAAGTTGTCTAAAATTAAATCTGTGTACCTTATGCCATGAACTTATCAATCACCCTCACAAAGCTTTTACTGTTCTGTACATGCCTGGTGGTCTAGTGGATCAAAGCTCCAACCAGATGGGGTCCACAAGGAATTACATCAAAAGGAGAAGTGCAATTTATCGCTGATCTACGATAATCAGTTGACTGAGGTTGGTCACTCTTGCCTTAAATTTTGGTACTCAGTAGCCTAGCCCTAAGCCTCTATAGCTACTTCCACCAACAAAGTTAGAGGAGGTTATGTATTCACCTATGACTGTTTGTCTGTCCAGACAATATCTCCAAAAGTTTTCAATGAATTTCAATGAAATCTTGTGTACAAGTGGGCCATGGGCCAAGGAAGATGTGATTAAATTTGGGGGCGGATCTGGATCCAGATCCTGATATCCTAAACAACATCTACAAAAGGTCTTAATGAACTTCAATGAATTTTTGTGGAAGGGCGGGTCATGGGTCAAGAAAGAATTTATTAAATTTTGGGGCGGATCTGGATCCGGATCTTTTTTAATGGCAATGGCATTGGCAGAGCAATGAGTTCTCTGAGTGCTTTCTACTTCTTAATGAGGTAGGAAAGGATTGAATGATGAACAGATGCATGGATGGATACTAGGCTACATTGTACCTTTTGTCTCTCCCTTTTGCTGCTTCTCCCGGCTGTACTGCTAATAGACAGCCAACGGTAAGGGAATTTGAGACTATATCTCCCAAGGTGAAGGAGGTAATGCCTGGGCTGTAACTTCTGCATTCACCTGAAATAAAGTAACAGTATCAGTACAGGAATTCCTCTTTATTGAAAGGGGTTTACGTTATCTCAGACAGTGATTTTTTGGGTACTGGTACCAAGGTGGCTACATCATGGGTTGTAACTGGGTTCTGTCAAATGTCACAAAGTATAAATCTTGAGTTGATTTAGATACTGTACTTCCCCCAAATACATATCCAGTCATAACAATCCTCATAGGAAACTTACAGCAGCACAATACCTGCAACAGACTTTACATATCACTCAGTAACACACAGGTTACTGGTATAAACCAAGTAGCCATACCCCAAGTATATATGAAGTCATAATATATGGTACTCATTACACACTTAAATCAGCACAAAACCGACACAAGCAACCAGCCACAGCATGGTACTCTCTGATCAAATGGAATACTGATTTGGTTACACAAAAAATACAACACTGGCTCATTCCCCAGTGAGACTGCTGGGCATTTCTTGATTTCTAGTGGTTTGTATAGCTGGAAAAAAAAAAAAAAAAAATCTTTCATACGAGGATTTTATGTTTGTGCTGTATTAGGACTTTGGAACAAATTTTTTTAACAGTGTTTAGCTGTAATAATAATCTATCTATCTATCTATTGCCAGACGCCTCAATCCCGTTTGGGGTGGCCACAAACAAATCGCCTCCAAGTCGCCCTGTCCCCCGCCATTTCACTGCCCTGCTCCCAACTCACACCCCCCTCTCTCATATACCTCTCCACCCCATCCTTCCATCTCATCCTCGGCCTCCCCCTCCCTCTTCCCCCCTCCACCTCACTCACATACACTCTCTTCGTCAGTCTTTCACCCTCCATCCTCTCCACATGGCCAAACCACCTCAGTGTGTTCCTCATAACGCTTCCTATCACATCCACATCCACACCACAACGCTCCTTTATATCCTCATTCGTCAGCCTGTCTCTCCACGTGACTCCACAGGCTCCTCTTAAATAACTCATTTCCAATGCTCTCACTCTTGACTTGTGTCCTTCCAACAATGTCCAAGCTTCACTTCCGTACGTTAGAGTTGGTATCACAATACTGTCATGTAGTAACTTTTTCACTTCCATGCTCACTTCCCTGTTTCTTATCACTGCTTTCAAGGAACCAGCAACCTTTCTTCCCTGCTGTACCCTTTCAAGCACTTCACCCTCCAAACCTCCATCCTTACTCATCACACTACCCAAATACTTAAACGTACTCACATTTTCCAATTCCTCACCATCTAACCTCGCTGTACATTCACTAACTTCACCTCTCTCAAAGACCATCACTTTACTCTTCCCTACATTCACCTTTAGGTTCCGTTTCTTACACACTCTCTCAAACTCATCCACCAAGCCTTGCAGCTCCCCTTCGTCTTCACTCAACAACACAGTATCATCTGCAAACAACAGTACAGGGAGTTTCCAAACACTATCCTCTCTCACCAGGGCCACTCCAACATCCACTACCCTACCTTGTACCTCTTTTATTACCCCATCCATGTACAGATTGAACAACCATGGAGACATGACACATATAATAATAATAATAATAATAATAATAATATGGAAAATAATAATATGGGAAAGCTCACCATCCACTCATTCGATGTAGTGCTGCTCTCGGGTGACTGCCCTTTCCTCTCTTCCTTCCTTCCTCTTCTTTCTTTCCTTCATTTCTCCCTCTTCCTTCTGTCTATGGGTGACTCTACACTGAGTGACAAGCCAAATGGTTTCCTGTACACTAAGAAACCGTTTACTACACTGGGTGGTAACCATATACCCAAATTATGGCACCTGGTGGTTTAGTGGGTAATTAAGGCACTCCAATTGGATTAAGCCTCTGCAGTTTTAAATCCATGAGGTGGCTGAGAATTATTGCTCACATAATGCCACTCAGGGATGTGTGAGGTTGGTCACTCTCACCTTAAATGTCAAAACCAACTTGCCTAGCCAGGGCTCCTACGCTCCTCATCAGGCAACGCAGGATTAGACGACGATGATGATGATGATGAATGGTATTCAAAATTGAAGAAATTCAGATACAGTACAGGTAATTTGGATACTGTACTGATGGTTTCCCGCATTGTTTAATAATAACTGTACCCCATGTTTATCTGAATATGGACTCAGTAGAATGCAAACCATAGCTGCCCTTATTTTGCAGTCCCCCACCCACAGGATGGGGAAGTAAGTGACGAATGTTTGTAGAAACGGGCACTTGAGTTGCCTGGTTATATCAGTGCCACCACACGAAGGCATCTCTCTCCATCAATTACTAGAATATAAAATGAGCATATGGCAAAAGGTAAAGGTGTAAAGGTACCAAGAGGTAAACTGCTATCACCATTCCTGGGGAAGGGGGATGGTTTGGGAAATTTTCCCTGAAAGTACAAATGTCTGAGAATGTTAATAAATGACTTACTATGTCTCAAATACATTACAAAATACCCAGGTACAGATTAAATATCAGTTAATCATTTGAGTAGGAAATTGTCAAAGGAAGTGCATTCCAGTACTGGTACATATTTATCCATTTTGATCTATAGGTAGACAGACCATTCAGTAAGGGTTCTTAATTTCATGAGTATATATGAGTCTTATAGATAACAGGTTAGCTTTTTGGGCTACTAAACCTGTACCGCATCCCCAACAGCATAATCTGCTCAGTGATTTGCCGGATTTATTATAATAATAATAATAATAACAACAACAATGATAATAATAATAAATAATAACAACAACAACAATGATAATAATAATATCTGTTCTTTTGTTTTAAAAATGCACTAGATTTTTTGAAAGCACTATTAATGCCTCAAAAACATGTGCAGCTATAAAATTACTAGATTGAGACATGATGCTTTGTATCAGTTTCATCTTTTATGAAGAAAGAAACATGCATGTACCCTGCATTGGTCTTGAACAAACATATGCATGGTTTATAACTGCTGGCAACATTATGCTGTGCAGTATATAAACTAATATGGCTAAACTTGGGGACAGAATAATTTAAGGGGTAATAAAAATAAATAATAATAATCTGGTCTTACGTTTCTCAAATGCGCCAGTTCTTCCACTGGGAATTTACTAGTGCTTGACACTATCTACCCATCTATTGCCAGACGCCTCAATCCGGTAAGGAGTGACCACAAACAAATCGCCTCCACGTCGCCCTGTCCAATGCCACTTCACTCCCATGTTTCCAGCACAAACCCCCTCTCTCATATACCTCTCCACTCCATCCCTCCATCTTATCCTCGGCCTCCCACTCCCTCTCCCCTCCTCCACCTCACTTGCATACACTCTCCTCATTAGTCTCTCGCTCTCCATTCTCCACATGGCCAAACCACCTCAATATATTTCTCCTATGCTTTCTATCACATCCACATCCACACCACAATGCTCCATCACTTCCTCATTTGTCAGTCTGTTTCTCCATGTAAATCCACATGCTCCTCTTAAATAGCTCATTTCCACTGCTCTCACTCGACCTGTGTCCTTCCAACAAGGTCTAAACTTCACTGCCATACTTCACAGTTGGTACTGCAATACTGTCATGAAGTGACTTCTTTGCGTCCATGCTCACTTCCCTGTTCCTTATCACTGCTTTCAAAGAACCAGAAACCTTTCTTCCCTGTTGTACGCTTTCAAGCACTTTGCCTGCTAAACTTCCATCCTTACTCATCACACCACCCAAGTATTTAAACAAACTCACATTTTCCATTTCCTCCTCATCCAGTCTCACTGTACATTCAGTGACTTCATTTCTCTCAAAGAACATAACTTTTACTCTTCCCTACCTTCACCTTTAGATTCCGTTTCTTACACACACTCCCAAACTCATTCACCATGCCTTGCAGTTCCCCTTTGTCTTCATTTAACAATACAGTATTATCTGCAAACAACAGTACAGGAAGTTTCCAAACACTGCCCTCTCTCATTAGGGTTGCTCCAACATCCACTGCCCTACTTTGTATCTTTTATAACCCCATCCATATACAGATTGAACTGCCATGGAGACATGACACATCCCTGTTTCAATCTAACATTCAGACAGAAAAATTCAATCAGTTCACTATCCAAATGCACTGTAGCCTTAGAACCCTCATACATACTCTTCACAGCAGTCAGTAACTTCCCATTTACTCCATACTTTCCACATTCCTTGTCTGTCCACCCTGTCATATACTTTATCCAAAATCCATGAAGGCAGCATACAACTTCTCTCCCTTCTCTACAAACTTTTCCAATAAAGACCTAAGAATGAATATCCGAGCTACACAACCTCTTCCCTTCCTAAAACTTCCCTGTTCTTTTCCAACTAATTCCTCTCTTATTTCTCTAACTCGGTCAACAAGTCCTACCATATACTTTTCCTATTACACTAAGAAGGCAAATGCCCCTATGATTACCACACACTTCTTTATCCCCCTTTCCTTTATACAAGGAAATATTATTTTTACAATTACAAGAATTAAGACAGCTCTCATATACAATACAAACTTCATCAATTAAAAAAAAAAAAAATTGAATGTGGCAATAATCAAGCCCTATAATCATGTCACAGCGCCTCCCTCCAGATCACAGCATTTTGAAAAGAGAAAGGCTTTCAGCTGTGTCTTAAAGGATTCAACAGAAGGAAGTCATCTCATGGATAATGGCAATCTGTTATATAACCTAAGGGCTCTATACACAAAAGAATAATCAGAGAAAGATGACTCGTGAATGGCTCCAGGCTCATCAAGACAAAGAATCATCTTCAATACGTAACATCAAACCTGGGCATGCTGTTGGGAATTTCAACAATTCACCAGGATCCTTTGGTTCACCAAACTTAAGAAGCTTAAATGAAAAAAGACACCCATCCATCCATCACCCAATCCTACGTTGCCCCATGAGAAGCATAGGAGCCCGGGGCTAGGCGAGTTGGTCCTGACATTTAACATGAGAGTGACCAGTCTCACTCATCCCTGAGTGGTATTATGTGAGCAATAAACCCCAACCACCCCTTGGATATAAACCTGCACTGGCTCAATCCGACTGGAGTGCCTTAATTATCCACTAAACCACCAGGCGCCATAGAATGATCATATGCTTACCGCCCAGTGTAGTAAATGGTTTCCTGGTGTACAGGAAACCATGTGGCTTGTCACTCAGTGTAGAGTCACCCATAGGCAGAAGGAAGGGAAAAGAATGAAGAAAAGAAAGACAGAAGAGGGAGTGTAAAGTCACCCGTAGGCAGAAGGAGGAGGAAAGAATGAAGAAAAGAAAGACAGAAGAGAGTGTGTAAAGTCACCTGTAGGCAGAAGGAAGTGGAAAGAATGAAGGAAAGAAAGACAGAAGAGGAAGGAAGGACGAGTGAAAAGGGCAAACACCCAAAGCAGCACTATATCGAGTGAGTGGATGGTCAGCACCCCCACCTAAAAAGTTTAAATTCAATTCTAGCCTTTACTGGTAACCAACCTAGCTCAATTACAAATGGGGTAGTCGAGGTTCTCTGGGGAGACCAAAGATAAACCTTCCTGCCCTATTCAACACAGACTGAACTTTGGTTAGTATATTATTTGGAAGATCAATCCACAGTGAATTACCATAATCGACATGACACAAGATCATTGCGTGGACCAATGTTAAGAGGCAACATCTATTCAGGAATTTTCTCACATAGTACAGATTTCTGGTATGCAAGTTACATCCCCTAACAACTTGATTAATATGCTTTATGTAATTTAACTCTTAATTAAAATAAACACCCAGATTTCAAACAGAACTGACTGGATGACGCTGTCAAACACCAATGTTCAAAGCCAGGGTATTATCAGTGTCATCCCTCGTTCTGTTTCCTCTAATGATGATGATCTCAGTTTTACCATCATTCAGCTTAAGTTTCCTCCTTGCCATCCAAATCTTAATATTAAACATTAGAGATTCAAGCTTAGTCTGTACTGATACTATCTGACATGTTAACATAGAGCCGAGTGTCATCAGCATAAAAATGATAAGACACAGCGTGAGCATCAAGGAATGACGATAAACTACTCGTGCAAACGTAAATAGAACTGGACCCAAAACTGATCCTCCAGGGACTCTGAACTCTGAGATCTGTCTCACAGATACGACTTAAGGAACAAAAGAACACTGTCACAAACGTCATAAAAATACAGATCATCGAACAATAGCTTATTATCTACTGTGTTGAAACCTGCAGACAGATCCAACAGAACTATGAGAGAGGACATCCGACTACAGGTTTTGCCATGAAGTCACTATGAATCCTTGTTAATGCAGTTTCAGTTAATGATATTTTCTGTATGCTAATTAAACAATGGGAACAACTTTGTTATATTCCAGTTGTGGTAAGAGTTGATCAAGTATGGCCCGTTCAATATTCTTGGATAAGAAAGACAGGTTGGAGACAGGACGATAAATTGTAATGCACTCAACATCAAGGCCGGATTTCTTGAGTAGGGGCCTTAGCAAGGCACGTTTCTCAGACTGCACAAAATTACTTTCTAAGAAGCATCTATTTATGATGTTGCAAATAAAGTCTGCTGCATGCTCATACACATCAGGTAGTTGTGACTTGTTAGATGGATCAAGTGGACAAAATGTTTCATTAAGTTCTCCGATGTAACATTTAAATTTATTTACATCCAGAGGATTAAATGTTGAAAGCAATTGACCCCCTGTGCGCCATGATTGGAAGTCAACTGAGTATACTTCACCAGAAGAACTGTTGTCTAAATCATTTCTTATGCAAGATATCTTAGTTGTAAAAAATGAAGCAATCAGAAGCCAACTGGGCATCAGATACAGAAGCTGGTTTTACAATTACAGTACATTCCTCTGACCAACCATATTGTTTACAACTGCAGACAATTTTTTTCTATCACCACCACATGAATCAACTTTGTTTTCATAATTCCTTGCCTTTTGGGCTTCTGCAGCATGAACAATTGCTTTCTCACAGAAATATAACGCAAACAAGATAATTCTATCCACTGCAAGCGCCATGCATGTTCTGCATTTCTACACTGTCTATGCAAAGAATTAATGGATAGGCCATACCACGGAGAATTATCACATACAATGATTTTTACTACCTCAGGAAAAAGTAATTGCAACCTGGAATGTAAAAGGTGCGAATGATGAGGTGAAAGAGAGAGAGATTGTCCAGGTGCTTGAGGGTGCGAAAGTTGATGTATGCGGAGTAACTGAAACTAAATGGAGATGTGAGAGCATGAGAGAATGGGAGTATGGATGGGGTATATGTGCAGGAGTAGGTAAGAATGAGAGGGCAAAAGAAAGAGTGTGTATAGTTGTGAGTAAAAGATGGAAGAAGAACATAAGAGGAGTATGGATCAGCTGGGTCAAGGATTGTGTGGGTAAGATTGAAAGTTGGAATACAAATGTGGGCGATTGTGTGTGTGTATGCGCCAACGCAAGATCGTGCAAGCAGAGTGAGAGAAGAGTTCTGGACAAATATGGAAGTGTGCATGGAAAAGTTTGGAAGGAGTGAGAGAGTGTTTTTGATTGGTGATATGAATGGTAAAGTAGGGAATGTGAAGGTGGATGGAATAGTTGGTGAGTGGGGTGTGCCTGCTGAGATAAATAAGAATGGTAGTGCATTAGTGGACATATGTGTGGGAGGGGGTTGGTGATAGCCAATACCCTCTTCAGGCATAAAACGATCCACAGGTATACATGGCGAGTGATGAGAAGGGTGGGTGGTGAACTGAATGAAAGGAAGGCATTGATTGATTATGTGTGTGTGGATGAGAGGATGTGAGGATATGTAATGGATGCAAGAGCTTATAGAGGCTGGGGGAGTGAACTTTCTGACCACTACTTGGTGGTGGCCAGAATCAAGATCCAAATAAGATGGAGAAACAGAAGAAGGGAGGGACGGGAAGAAGGAGTATTTGCACGGAGAGTGGAAAGGTTACAAGAGGATGAGAAAAAGGCAGAATATAAGAGATACGTGGAGGAACGAGTGGCCAAATATGAATTGGAGCAGATGGGGGACGTGGAAGGAGTGTGCGGAATATTCACTGAAGAAATATGTGCAGCATGTGATGTGGTGTGTGGGACGAAGAGAAGACGGAGGGGGGTGCAAGGAACAGCGTGGTGGAATGAAGAGGTGAGACAGGCTGTGGCACAAAAGAAGAAAGCATACAATGAATGGATGAGAAATAGGGGCGTGGAAGAAGTAGAGAGGCAGAAGAAAGAGTTATATGTAGAAAGGAAGAGAGAGGTGAAAAGATTAGTAAGGGAGAGTAAGAAGAGAGTGGATGAGGAATTTGGAAGGAATTTGAGTGTCAAGTGGAGGGACTGTAAGAAAATATTCTGGAAAGAGGTGAAGAGAGTAAGACAGGGTAGAAGTGAAGTTAGCAGGGGAGTGAAAGATAAAAATGGTAGATTACTAGTGGAGAAGGGAGAAAAAGTGAGCAGATGGAGGGAACACTTTAAGGAATTGTTGAACATAGAGGATGGAAGTAATGCGAGTATAAGTGGCTAGGGAATGGATGGGAGAAGGAGGGAGGTGAGAAGACAGGAAGAAATCAGTAGGATAGAAGTTGTGAAAGCAATGAAGAAAGTTAAGTTGGGGAAAGCCCCAGGAATTGATGGAGTGTGTGGTGAAATGCTGAAGCATGTGGGAGAGATAGTAGTAGAATGGACATAGAAGATGTGCAAATTGGCCTGGTTGGAAGGTAGAGTTCCAGAGGATTGGAAGTCAGGTATAATTATTCCCTTGTACAAAGGAAAAGGGGAAAAAGATGTGTGTGGTAATCATAGGGGCATTTGTCTTCTTAGTATAATAGGAAAAGTGTATGGTAGGATACTTATTGACAGAGTCAGAGAAAGAACAGAGGAATTAGATGGAGAAGAACAGGGAGGCTTTAAGAAGGGAAGAAGTTGTGTAGATCAGATATTCATTCTTAGATCTTTAGTGGAAAAGTTTCTAGAGAAGGGAATGAAATTGCATGTGGCTTTCATGGATTTGGAGAAAGCATATGACACGGTAGATAGACAAGGATTGTGGAAAGTATTAAGAATATATGGAGTAGATGGGAAGTTGTTGAATGCTGTGAAGAGTATGTATGATGGTGCTAAGGCTGGAGTGCATGTGGAATGTGAACTGAGTGAATTTTTCTCTTTGAAGGTTGGGTTGAAACAGGGATGTGTCATGTCTCCATGGTTGTTCAATCTGTACATGGATGGGGTAGTAAAAGAGGTACAAGGTAGGGTAGTGGATGTTGGAGTGGCCCTGGTGAGAGAGGGTAGTGTTTGGAAACTCCCTGTACTGTTGTTTGCAGATGACACTGTGTTGTTGAGTGAAGACGAAGGGGAACTGCAAGGCTTGGTGGATGAGTTTGGGAGAGTGTGTAAGAAATGGAATCTAAAGGTGAATGTAGAGAAGAGTAAAGTGATGGTCTTTGAGAGAGGTGAAGTCAGTGAATGTAGAGCGAGGTTGGATAGTGAGGAATTGGAAAATTTGAGTACGGTTAAGTACTTGGGTAGTGTGATGAGTAAGGATGGAGGTCTGGAGGGTGAAGTGCTTGAAAGGGTACAGTAGGGAAGAAAGGTTGCTGGTTCCTTGAAAGCAGTGATAAGAAACAGGAAAGTGAGCATGGAAGTGAAAAAGTTACTACATGACAGTATTGTGATACCAACTCTAACGTATGGAAGTGAAGCTTGGACGTTGTTGGAAGGACACAAGACAAGAGTGGAAATGAGTTATTTAAGAGGAGCCTATGGAGTCACATGGAGAGACAGGCTGACAAATGAGGATATAATGGAGCGTTGTGGTATGGATGTGGATTTGATAGGAAGCGTTAGGATGAATACACTGAGGTGGTTTGGCCATGTGGAGAGGATGGAGGGTGAAAGACTGATGAAGACAGTGTATGTGAGTGAGGTGGAGGGTGGAAGAGGGAGGGGGAGGCTGAGGATGAGATGGAGGGATGGGGTGGAGAGGTATATAAGAGAGGGGGGTGTGAGTTGGGAGTAGGGCAGTGAAATGGTGGGGGACAGGGCGACATGGAGGCGATTTGTTTGTGGCCACCCTGAACGGGATTGAGGCGTCTGGCAATAGATAGATAGAGAGGAAAATAATGGTTAAAAA
This sequence comes from Coenobita brevimanus, assembly GCF_032717465.1. Classification (NCBI taxonomy): domain Eukaryota; kingdom Metazoa; phylum Arthropoda; class Malacostraca; order Decapoda; family Coenobitidae; genus Coenobita; species Coenobita brevimanus. The sequence continues at coordinate 2,741,482 of NC_137031.1, forward strand.
TTATCCTAAGCTCATTGTTAAATATATCAAGCAAATCATCAGAAGAAAGATTTGAGGTCAATATAATAATAATAATAATAATCTGCCATTTGTTTCTGAAAAGTGCCAGTTCTTCCTTTTGGGAATTCACTAGTGCTCGACACACATACATTATTTTTACAATTACAAGAATTGTAACATTTCTTGTATATAATACAAGCTACATCATATATACATGAAAGTGGCAATAATTAAACCCTATAATCATCCGTCATAGTACCTATCTCCAGGTCATAACATTTTGAAAAAAGAAAGGCTTTCAGCTGTCTCTTAAAGGATTCAACAGTAGAGAGTTGTCTTATGGACAATGGCAATCTGTTATATAATCTAGGGGCTCTATATGCAAAAGAACGATCAGAGAAAGATGACTGGTGAATGGCTCCTGGCTCATAAAGACACAAGGAATCATCTTCACTGCGTAACAACACACCCGGGCGTGTCGATGGGAGTTTTAACAATTCAGCAAGATACTTCAGTTCACCAAACTTAAGAACCTTGAATGTAATAAGACACAGTTTAAATTCAATTCTAGCCTTTACTGGTATCCAATGCAACTCAATCAGAAACGGGGTAGTTGAGGTTCTCGGGGGGAGACCAAAGATAAGCCGTGCCGCCCTGTTCAACACAGACTGAACTTTTGTTAGTATATTATTTGGAAGACCAACCCACAGTGAATTACAATAATCAACACGAGACAAGACCACTGCATGGACCAATGTTAAGAGGCACCGTCTATTCAGGAATTTTCTCACAGAGTACAGATTTCTGATATGCAAGTACCTGTACTTTAAACACTGATCAATTTCAAGACACATTGAATGGTGGTCAAGGTACATGTAATTTCTCAACCTGATGGTCTTTTTATAGAAAAGGGGTTTTGGGATATCGAAACTAAAAGTCATCAGAACATGGTCAGAGATGAGGGGATCAACTGAGTCAACCTCCACATCAGATACGAGCCTGCAATCAACAGGGGACAAGATCAAGTCAAGGACATGTCATGAGATGAAAGCTAGATCACTCACATGATTGGAAAAATTATTCTGGTTGATCAACTCAAGGAATTATGAAGAAAATGGTTTTGACTGCAGACTGCCAACCCAATACAGTAACTGAAATTACCGTAAACAAGAAGTCCTCCAGATTTAAGGTAAAACACTTCAAGAAGCTGTCCAAAATCCTCCATAAAACCTCATCTGTGCCTGGATGATCTAGTTGATAAACAAATGCAATTCTACTAGTTTTCTGATGGAAAGTTATCAATACTTCCATAAAATCAAATATAGATTGGGTTGGGTCAGAGTCTATGAAAGAAACATTTGCGAGTGCTGACGAGCAGATGAGTGCTACACCTCCTCCCGGATAGTCGGCAGCAGGCATGGGGATACTTATTATAAAATGAGTCTTAGGCAAAGCACTACAAATAACATTAATATCAGACTCATACAACCAGGCTTCTGTCAAGCACAAAATGTCAAGCCACATCAGGTGGCACGTCGATGTGCCACTGAGGAAATGTCTGTAGCCATTGGGTGACACGTATACAATTTCTGGACTTTTTATATTTACACGCCACTACTGGGGGCCCAATAGTGGTTCAGTATTAGGAGGTGGCATGACTGAGGAGTTACCATAGCAGGAGGACTATTTCATTGTCTATTATTGCATCATGCACATGTAGTCTTTAGAGGTATGCAGTATGAGATATTTTGCTGCCGTGGCAGCTTACATGGATCTGATGGAAGCTATCTCTGATGACTCAAATTATGTTGTCAGATGAAAGTGAGGGCAAAAATGAAAGTGCTATAAAAAAAAGAAAACAAACAAACAAACAAAAGAACAGCTTTGAGTTTATCATTATACATTATGGCACACATCTGGCAATAGAGGAGCTCCAACACCACAGGTTTTGCAGCTCACCACACAGTTAATTAGTTATTTTTTTTACATTATGTTATACATCATTTTACTCAGGAAATCACAGTCTATTACTTTGGTGTGAAATATTTCATCAAAACAAATATCTTTATTTATCTCAAAACCCCCGTGTATGGGACATCCAGACAAAAAAAATACACCCTAAGTGAATGGGTTAATATGGTCTACCTTATAATGGACGAAACGAATATTTAAAAGACCTATCCTTAACTAGTTCATGAGGGACGTAGTCAGTTTTTTGAATGGTCACACTTGGCGATTGGGTAAATATGGATTGGAGTAGATGGGGGACGTGGAAGGTGTGTGCAAGATATTCACAGAAGAAATCTGTGCAGCATGTGAGGTGGTGAGTTGAAGAGAAGATGAACGGGGGTGCAGGGAATAGCATGGTGGAATGAAGAGGTCAGAGAGGCAGTGGCACACAAGAAGAAAGCATACAGTGAGTGGATGAGAAACAGGGGCGTGGATGAAGTTGAGCGATGGAGGAGAGAGTTACATGTAGAGAAGAAAAGAGAGATGAAGAGATTAGTAAGAGAGAAAGAAGAGAGTGGATGAGAAATTTGGAAGGAATTTGAATGTGAAGTGGACAAAATGTAAGAAAATGTTCTGGAAAGAGTTAAAGAGAGTTGGAGAGGGTGCCAAAGAAGTTAATTGGGGAGTGAAAGATAAAAATGGTATATTACTAGTAGAGAAAGGGGAAAAAGTGAGCAGATGAAGAGAACAAGCTAAAGAATTGTTGAACATAGAGATTTTTTTTTTTTTTTTTTTTTTTAGATAATAAATGGAGGAAGGAAAAACAAAGGAAATAAAAAAATAAGTCCATGTGCCTAAAGGCATCCTCTATTCATAAAATATTTACAACAACTGGATTTAAATAAAAGGGAATTAAATGCTTGTGGGAAACAACTCCTAGGAAGTGAATTCCAGAGAGTAGTAGTTCTGGGGATAAATGGAATTTGATAAGCAGAGGTTCTGCATTGCGGGGGAGAGAATGTGAGTTCATGGGCGCTCCCAGCTGTCCGAGTATTTCGGGAGAAAATGTGAAGGGGAGGCACAATTGAAGCCAGTTCGTCAGAGCACTTACGGTGAAAATACTGGTAAAATAATGCTAAAGAAGCAACCTCTCTACGTACTGATAATGGAGGAAGGTCCTGCGTAATGGAAGGATTATTGACTAATCTAATTGCTTTATTTTGAATTTTGTCCAACTGCCTCAATGCAACCGCTCCACATCCACTCCATGATTGCGAACAGTATTCGATCTGAGAATGCACATTACTTTTGTACAGTCAGGTCGCCTAAGGCACGGCTAATTGGTTCTGGACCGAGCCCGTGCCATAGAAAACTGTGCCATACAAATAACTAAACCTCTGGGAAAAATGGAATTTGGTTCTGGACGTTTGCCCAAAGTCCCCCTTTTCACCCCACTTTTCCCCATTTTTCCCCACTTCACACAGGCACACAATCAAGCAGTAAGTCAATGCATGTATTACACGTAACAATAGGCACAAAAAAATGGGAGGGAGATCAGCCTTGTGTCTACTTGGGCAATACCACGCACTGCAGATCGAGCAAAAAAAAGCTCGGCCAAGTAGACACAGATCAGCTGACCGACCAAAACATTAAAGATAGCGAAGGCTGCCTGGTCAAGCACTGATTGAAGAAGTTTATTTGATAAAGTTTGTATGCTCAAGTGTCAACAAAACTCACATTTAACACATTAATAATCATTCTTGTATACGTACGTGATGACGATGATGGGAGGCATTATACTTCATCTTAGCTCAGAGATAGGTCCTTCGTCACTAACCCATTTATAGCAGTTTTACGAACAAACTTATAAACTAGTCACAATATCTAAAGAATCTTTAATGTTTCATTACTTAACACAATGAATTTGGTGAAGTTTAACCTCCTCCTAAGAGAGAAAAAAGTCCACAGCTGGAGCACTTGTAGTATGGAGCTGAAGTGGTCGCCATCTCCATTGTTTACAAAGAGGGAAGCGCGCCGCCAGGGGAATTTGCCCGTGCATTTCAAACCTAGCCGCACCTTAGTTTATGCGTGTAGGTCATTTCTGGGAGGTCTGTCATCTTGCCGTGTCATAGAAATTCGTGCCATAGAAGTTCATGCCATAGGCGACGACTGTAATGCGAGTGTATGTGGCTGGGGAATGGCTGGGAGACGGAAGGATGTGGGAGGAGAGGAAGAAATCAGTAGGATGGAAGTTGTGGACGCAATGAAGAAAGTTAAAATGGGGAAAGCCCCAGGAACTGATGGACTGTGTGGTGAAATGCTGAAGTATGGGGGAGAGATAGTACTAGAAGGGATGTGGAAGATGTGCAGATTGGCCTGGGAGGAGGATACAGTCCCGGAGGATTGGAAGTCAGGTATAATTATTCCCTTGTACGAAGAAAAGGGGAAGAAGAAGTATGTGGTAATCATAAGGGCATTTGTCTTCTTACTGTAACAGGAAAAGTGTATGGAAGGACACTTACTGACAGAGTTAGGGAAATAACAGAGGAATTAGTTGGAGAAGAACAGGGAGGTTATAGGATGGAAAGAGATTGTGTAAATCAGATATTCATTCTTAGTTCTTTAGTGGCCTAGAGAAGAGAAAGAAGTTGTATGCGGCCTTCATGGATTTGGAGAAAGCATGTGACAGGGTAGATAGACAAGGATTATGGAAATTATTAAGAATACATGGAGTAGATGGGATGTTGTTGAATGCAGTGAAGAGTATGTATGAGGGTGCTAAGGCTGCAGTCCGTGTGGATGGTGAACTGAGTGAATTCTTCTATTTGAAGGTTGGATTGAATCAAGGATGTGTCATGTCATCATGGTTGTTCAATCTGTATATCGATGGGGTTATAAAAGAGATACAAGGTAGGGCGATGGATGTTGGAGCGGTCTTAATGAGAGAAGGCAGTGTTTGGAAACTCTGTACTGTTGTTTGCAGATGATACTGTGTTGTTAAGTGAAGACGAAGGGGAGTTGCAAGGTTTGGTGGATAAGTTTGGGAAAGTGTGTAAGAAACAGAAGCTAAAGTTGAATGTAGGGAAGAGTAAAGTTATAGTCTTTGAAAGAAGTGAAGTCAGTGAATGTACAGTGTAGCTGGATGAGGAGGAAATGGAAAATGTGAGTGCGTTTAAGTACTTGGGCAGTGTGATGAGTCAGGATGGAAGTTTATAGGGTGAGGTGCTTGAAAGGGTACAACAAGGAAGAAAGGTTGCTGGATCTTTGAAAACAGTGATGAGAAACAGGGAAGTGACCATGGAAGTGAAAAAAGTTACTACACGGCAGTATTATAATACCAACTCTAACGTATAGAAGTGAAGCTTGGACCTTGTTGTAGGGACAGAAGTCAAGAGTGAAAGCAGTGGAAATGAGTTATTTGAGAGGAGCACGTGGAGTCACAGGGAGAGACAGACTGACAAATGAGAAAGTGAAGGAGCATTGTGGTGTGGATGCCGATGTGCCCAAAGATCTGTTTTGTCCCCTACACTCCTTAACCTATACATGTACGACATATCCACACCCTACACACCACAGATACACATAGCTTCCTATGCAAGCCTGAGAGTTCGAGTATTTTACTCGCCATGGTAAGTAAATAAATTACATGGCGAGTAAAAATTATTTCTCACACGCCAATAGCAAGTTGAAGTTTTATCTTATATTTTAATAAAATTTGTTTCTTTAACCATTACTTCATATTAAGAAACTTCTTGATAAAAATAAAAATAAAAATAAATAATCAATATTAATAATCTGGCAACTCTATTAAAAACCACTTGGCATCACAGTCGCTAGACGCTGTTTTACTCGCTGAAGACATATCGGTGTTGCCGTAGTCAGCTGACGAGGAGTAGCGTTGCTTGCTTCCAACATGAAACGCATGAAACCCTCGCCGTGAACGTCAATTTCGTTGCCTCCCTCGAAAAAAGCATCACAGTGAACATTTCTTCCAAAACAGAAGAATGAATTTACACGGCTTATGTATGATGAAAACAAAAAGAAAATGAAATGTTCCATTTGCATGAAAAATCCAACTGCACCCAGCAAAATGGATTTCATAACTGGATCTCAGAATTCTAAAAAAGAAAACATAGTTTACCATGGCAAGAGCAGGAAGCACATTGAACTGCATGATGCTGAATTAAATCGCCAAGTATGATAACCCTTTTATTTAGCTACATTATGCCCTATTACCATAATTCAATAAATGCAGAATTCATTTATGTATAAGCACCATATACAAATTCCATATTTATGTTTATATACAGGCAAATCTATTATTCATTTTCAACCTGGGCTACAGTATATAACTTGCAAACTGACTAATTATTTGTTAATTTTCCCCTGCCTAGTAAAAATTTTTCTTGGCTGGTGAAGTTTTTAAAGTACTCACCAGTGGCTGGTAAGATAAATTATAGACTTTCAGGGCTGCTATGCGGATGACAAAACACTTTCATGTACAGTTGTACACACCAAAACGCAAACACAGCTGCACACATCATTCAACCTTACCTCAACACACTACAAGAATGGTTTGCTACAAACAGGCTCAAAATAGCCCCAGCCAAATCTAGTGACTCATCTCACAAACTGGACAGCAGAACACAGTCACATCCACACCTCACCATAAACAACACTCCCCTACCACACACACACACCCAAACTCCTTGGTGTAACATACATCGGTGTCATTTAAACAACATATCACAAACATTAAAAATAAAAAAACACCAAGACTCAATGTTTTGAGGTCACTTGCCCATACAACATTTGGACACAACATAGAAACCACCACCACAGTATATAAACAATACATACGTTCAGTGATGAATTATGCAAGCCCTACCTGGGTTTCTAACCTGACCAAAACACACTACAACACTCTACAGATCATACAGAACAAGACCCTAAAAATAATCACAGGCTGCACAGCTACTACACCCACAGACCATCTACATCAAGAAACCAAAGTCCTCAAAATCAAGGATCACCTAGACATGAGAGGTACCCAGTTTCTAGCTGCAGTCTCCACAAACCCATAACATCCACTACAGTACATGGCAGCACATCCACCCACACCAAGGAACATCAAAACAACACCCAGCACACGATACCATACACAAATACTGTCATCTCTCCTCCCCTCAAACCAGCTTCCAGAAGCATATCCACACTCAGATCACTCGCCGCTCCATTCAGTCACTTAAAGACAACACACAGCTGCATGAACGGCCTCCTGACATCCACCCTTCTGAAACCTATCTTCCTCGTGAGGACAGGGTCCACCTGGCCAGGCTGAGATGTGGGCACCATCCAGCCCTCTTAAGCTACCAGAAGAGGCTGGATGACTCCGTCACTGATGCCTGTCCAGGATGCAACACAGCACCCCATACTGTTAAGCACATTATGGAAGACTGCATTGCACACATTCACCTACGCCAACAACACAACATACACATTGCACACATTCACCTACGCCAACAACACAACATACACTCTTTGAGAGCTCTGTGGGAAAGCCTGGTCTCGGCCATGGCCTTCCTAAGGGACTCGGGGCTGTTCAGCCAGACTGCCTAGGGAACAACTAGTACTACTACTAGCACTACATCAAAAAACCAAAGTCCTCAAAGTCAAGGATCATCTAGACATGCAAGGCACCCAAATTCTTACTGCAGCCTCCACAAATCCACAACATCCACACATGCCAAGGAACATCAAAACAAGACCCAGCACACGACATCATACACAAATACAGTAAAACCTCGATATAACAGACTTCAATAGACCGGAATTCGCTTTTATCAGAATCGAGGAGCTACCAGACTAAATTCCTATATATCTGAAAAAGTCTGATAAAGCCAGAAGCAGTCCGGAATGTCTGACCACTTCAGCTATGTACAACACAATAAGGCAAATAAATAGAGTGAAGTTATAACACAGTACTGTACCGCAATGACAGTTTAAAAACAATTCATGCTATCATGGTACGGCATGATTGGCCCCCTAAGGTGGGGAAGAAGGACTCCCCCCACCACTGTCAATTTACCTCCCTTAGCCCCATTGCATCATCTCCACATTGTCCCCTCCCAACCAACCATACCCCAACATACCCCCTACAGTGGTGTGTGCATAGCAACCCTTCTCCCCTCTCCCTCCATCCTCCTCCCTCCTCCAGGCACAAACAATCCACTTACACTTTTTGCCTGGCTTGTTTTGTTGCTATGGGCGTATGCCAGACTAACATTTCATGCCTAGGGAACACTTCACATTCACATTAGTTATATATATATAATTATTTACTGTAAATAATGCATTTTCTGTACATTTTCTATTTTCACCCATGGGGGATTGGTAACTTTTTTGCATCTTTGACGGGTGATTGTGCAATAACTATTTGGTCAATATGGCTGAAACATACGTTTTCAGGTGTGTAAATTCAGTCCCTTGAAATGTGGAAGAAAATTTTTTACCTTGGTGAAAGTAAAAAAAACCGACCCTGTTTTGCGGCTGGAGAGACAGACCCACTGAGCAAATTGCGTACCTTAAGGGTTAAAGACAAGATTTTACATCTGGACCTCTACCACATCGGATGACAGTATGACTGGACCTTTACAGAAGGTAACTAAGGAACCCTGGGATAGAGCTCTTTCTCATGTGGGATTAGCTAACCCCTCTGACACCCCCCCCTCAGTTATGCCAAGGGCTAATAGGCAGGTACATAAACAAAATTACTTATATCAGTGAGTTACACTAATATGTCCTTTGATGTAAATCACTAAACATCATATGTATTTTGGTCAAATGTGTTACTACACATCTTCCTAAAAAAAAAAAAAAAAGTATATCAGAATGACAGCATGGGATGTGTGGAAAATATAAAAACAAAAACAATGACAGGAAACTGTTGTAACAGTGTGTAGCTACTGTAACAGTAACAATGTCTAGTTAAGTATGGTATATTTCAATAAAATTTTGCTGTGGACAGTCGTATGGACTAGAGCTCTAAAATTTAAAGACTGATGACAAGGAACAGAGAGAGGCTGTATGGTGGAACTTTCAAATGATTTTTTTTTTTTTAAATGAATATTAGGTACTGTACACAGTTGTTGTTATCTAGGTCACAGTAAGAAGTTTTTGGCACAATGATAATGTAATTTTTGTGCAAAAAATATTGGGTGGGCCCTAGTATACATCAGCCCCCCCTGCAATATCACTGGGTGGGCCTTTGCCCACCTGGCCCCCCTGGTTCCTACAACACGGAGCAATGTATACCAAAAAGTCACAACTACAGTATTTCTATACATCCAGTAGCCTTACATACTGTGCATTCATCCCTTGCTTTTCATGTTTGTCATGGAGTAAAAACACTCATGACTAACAAAACTCTGTGAATAATGAAACTCCATCTAAAAGAGCCCGGACAGCCACAATACTGCATGTCATGGACTAAAATCCTTTTGTAGTGTCACCAAACAACACCAGACATTCAAAACTACTTTTAGCTATGAAGTATAGCTGCAGATAATTTACCATCAGATTTTGTTCAATAATCACAAAATACATCTTAAAATAAGCATACCGTACTTTGTAAAGGCATACTCACCCACAAATAGTAGAAACTGGTCAAAGTCAAAACCACAGAAAATGAAGGGTGCCTGTAAATGAGGGAAAACTGGTAAACAAGGTTTATATAGAGCCCTGGAATGTTAACAGGGTATTTTCCTGCAAATTACTGTGAACATGTTAAGGAAAGAAAGAAATAAGGCAATATATAATGAGAACTTTCTGCGACCTCCTTTGGGAATGGAGAGAACCCCAATTCATTGACATTAAATCATTTGCTGTTGCCCTCCTCTTACTTCTGTAGGGTAAAATAACAGTAAGATTGAAACAACTCACTGCTGAAAAAATGTAGAAATTGCAGAAGAAACACTCTCCCCCAATCCAACTGTCTGAAGGAGTAGCTGATGATAAAATGTGGAACACAATATTTTGGAGAAAAAATAAATAAATAATTAGCTATATATTACGTACACTTATTACAGAAAAGATGAGACCCTTCAAAAAGTTACAGTTTAGTCTGGCGTCAAAACTAATCCCAAGTCATTCTGGTTACAATGTTAGGTTAGGTTAGCTAGGTCAGGTTGGTTTGGTTTGGTTAGGGTAAGCTACGTTGGGGAAAGTTGCATTAGGTTAGGTCAAGTTTGGTTTGACGATTGAGTGACCAGAATTCCACTGAACTTGGGTCTGAAGAGAGAGAGAGAGAGAGAAAATAACGCAAAGGTTACCGTACCTTACTGTACTGTAACTCCCCAATCAACTCTTGCTGAAACTAATGTAGAAAAACTTGTTATATGCTGAAGAAACCTTTAGAGTTTCCAAAGAATACCAGCTTACTGATCCTTTCAGTATTATTTAACAAGTTGCCAATATGCAGTTCAGGGATATTAACACCATAAATGCATAGCATATTACATAAGAATGCTAATGAACCCCAAAACTCCATTCAGAAACTGATATATAAAGAGATAATGAATTTAATTAAAATTTCCCCCAAAACCATACCTTGGATGTTGACAAAAACTGCCAGAAAAATATACTGCACAACTTGGGGAGGGTGTATTGGCAACTTGTAAAAATTTACCATCCTTTCTGCAGGAGAGATCCCTGGTATAGATTTTACAACTCAATTATTTCTCAATAAACTGTGACATAGTTAATTAATCATCACTGCGATAGCTTTCAAAGTTGCAGAAACGCATAATTTTGAAGACATCAACTGTACAACCTCATCATTTTAAAACACAAAGCTGCAAATTGTGGCAAGTGCCTAACCATCATGACAGACTTTTAGGTTGATTCAGTTCCAGAGTCAATCCATCATTAATAGTTCGCTCCCACTAATCTTACCCAAATTAAATTAAATATGACCTAACCTAACTAACTGGAATTATTGAATGACGAATAAGTTTCGGGGCCCTCTGTAGGACACCACTGTTGATGTCAACAAACCTAACATGGTGCTCTTTACAAACATACTCGTTCCTGAAACTCTGTAAAAACTTGGCGTCATAGCTAAATTAGCCTATATAATTATGAAAGACAATCTGTCACAAAATTTCATAATTTGTTAACAGAAAAGCTCCTGCAACTTGCTCAGGCATGGGAACACCTTATTTTGCAACTTTTTGTATATATTTTTTTAATTGATCCTTAAGGAGACATAAATCCATCTCTTATTTATTTATTTTTTTACCTGCCTTCAAACTGATTCAGTGACTACAGAAGTGTGTTTTTGAGTATGAAAAGATCCATAAATAAACAAGGAAAATTTAACTCCATAAGGGATAGGGTGACTAAATTGGTTAGGTTAGGATACATGAGGTTGAGTTAAGTTACAAAAATTTTGGTTAGGTTTCGAAAAACAGGCACTGATAAGAGCAGTTTCATTAAAAAAAAAAAAAAAAAAAAAAAAATGCTGTTAAGATGGTGTCTGTATGTCTTCGCACACCACAAGATACCGTACTGTAGCATTGGTCTGTGAACAAACCAGCATTTTAAACGTTTTTCACATTTAAAAAAAGAAAAAAAAAATGAAACCTAGAAGCACAATCTGAAAATACTTAAAGAATTCCATGAAGAATTAAGAAAAAAAAAAAAAAAGGCACAATAAAGTGGTCCTGTGTCTCCTTAAGTATTACCAATACCACTGTTTTACTTCACCACAGCCTTTACTGAGTTTCTTTGTTTCTGAGCTCAACTTTAACTCTGGATGGTTTTAAATAAATTTTTTTGATTTTTATTATTTAAAATTTACTGAATTACTCCTTTTGAAAACTAGTCTTGTTTACATTAGCAACTGTGCAGAAGACAAAAGACTAACATACCCAGTGCATCATTCTGACACTAATCTCAGCTCACCTCATCTATGCCAACAGTCTATCTATCTACTGCCAGACATCTTAATCCCATAAGAGGTAGCCACAAACAAATCGCCTCCATGTAGTGTCCAACGCCATTTCACTACCCTGCTCCCAGCTCACGTCCCCCTCTCATATACAGGGGATTAATCCCCGAGCTAGACCTCATCAGATCATATAGTCCTGCTAGGGTTACAGGAGAGCGCTACCCCTCCCAGCACGGCAGCCACCGGGCGGGGCGCGAACTCGCAACCTCACAATTACAAGCCCGACACCCTACCACCGAGCTACCGCGCTCCCCCCTGTCATATACAGTACCTCTCCAGTCCATCCCTCCATCTTATCCTCAGCCTCCCCCCTCCACCTCATTCACATACACAGTCCTCGTTACTCTCTCGCTCTCCATCCTCTCCACAGGGCCAAACCACCTCACTGCATTTCTCCTAATGCTATCACATCCACATCCACACCACTCCTTCACTTCCTCATTTGTCAGTCTGTCTTTCTATGCATGGTAATTTAACTACTTTTAGATGAACTGCTCTATAGGCTAGTTGAAAGCAAAAATCAGTAATCATGAAGGAGACATGGGAACATCTCTTAAATATATATATTTTTTTACCTACCAGTACCTTTAAACTGACTCAGTAACTTTGTAAAAGTGAATATAGCCTATGCATGTTTCTTAGAACAAAGAGGATCCTTTATTCAGCAGGGAAAATACAATTATAAACAGTATAGATTAGGATAAATTTGGTTAGGTTAGTATAAAATAGGTTAGGATCAATTAGGCTGGGTTAAGTTATGGAAGCTTTGGTTAGGTTTGGATAAATCAGCAATGATAAGAATAATTTTGTGCCATAAATGGCATTCTGAGATGGCATCTGTGACCTACGGTATCTGTTTTTGGTGCAATTTAAGATGGTGCCTGTCTACCCATTGGGAATGGCAAAGGCTTCATAAAACGTTACCAACAACTTATAAATAAAACACTGAAACATGAAAATGCATTAAAAAAATCCCAAAAGAAACCCATGATTGGCTTTGGAAAAGAAAAGCTGGAGAAAACAAGGTGGTCCTGATTCCTTAAGATTACTCAACTCCTATACACCTTTATACAGAATCTGTCCAAAGGAAGAAAACACTCTAGTACCGGTAATTTGGCTCTTCTGAGCTAAGCATTGCAGCTTCTGTCTGTTTAATTACACCTGATAGACGACTTGAGTCCCTGTACGGTGATCGGTCCCTATCTTTATGGGGTTTTTATTCTATTGTGGCCAGCCTCGGGTGTTCTGTATTCGTCTCCTAAATATATGGTGTACCATTCTGTCAAATATGTTATGTTGGCAATTTTTACCTGACTGGCTCTAAGACAGACCTACAGTATACTCAGCTGCACCAACCCCCACCACAGAAGTGCGTCATGCGTCTTCTTCTTCTTGCGGGTTGAAAAAAACATGAACTTCATGGGCCCTCAGAAACAACAACTTTGCCTTGGATCATATGCAAAAATGTTTCATACATCTTTGGATAGAACGCAAAAATGTTTCCTACATCATTTGATGTAACACAGCATGAAACTCAACGCGCTGTGACAAATGGGAGATAATGTCGCCTCCTGCCGCAAGACTACATGAGTACAAAGTTTGGATTTTTCCCTGCCAGAATACGGGACAATTCCCCGCCTGGTCGATTCGCCGTCACAACAAACACAAGACATTTTGCCGTCTGAAGTTCTGAATAATTCTCGATGTCACTAACCAAGGAAAAACTGCCCACAGAGCTACATACTAGAGTGCGCGCGGGGGTCCCTGAGGTGTCGCGAGTGGAAGTAAGTCGGCGGCCATCTTACTATGACCATTTGCCCCGTCGGTCAGCGAGCACTCAGCTTACAGCTAGGTAATCTGTCTCATTTCTCAGCTTTTTTTTTTTTTTTTTTTTTTTTTCGTTACATGAGATATTTGCTACGTCGCGGTGATATACAAATAATCATTAAATGCTTCCTTAAGCGATATTTTGATGAATGACTACCAGAAATCATATAAATTCTGTTTAAAAGGAGCTAGTGGAGTCACATTGAGAGACAGACTGACAAATAAGGATATAATGGAGCGTTGTGGTAATTCACCGGGTCGGTCAGGATCACTTGATGGTCGTGATTGTCAGCTTTTACCCTCCCGGAAGGGAGCTGAGAGCTCATATAGTCCGATCTGAGGGCAAGGCTGTGACCTTCATACACGCACACACCTGTCCCCTTGCTCAAGGGGGACAGTAACCACCCACTTCGTCAGTGAAACTTTTCGCAACGTGAGCGAGGCGCGAACTCCCGTCCACCAGTTGGCAAGCGGGAACGTTACTACTGCACCAGCGAGCGGTGTGGATGTGGATGTGATAGTAAGCGTTAGGAGGAACACACTGAGGTGGTTTGGCCATGTGGAGAGGATGGAGGGTGAGAGACAGACGAGGAGAGTGTATGTGAGTGAGATGGAGGGGAGGAGAGGGAGGGGGAGGCCAAGGATGAGATGCAGGGATGGAATGGAGAGGTTATGAGGGGGGGGGGGAGCTGGGAGCAGGGCAATGAAATGGGGGGGGCCAAGGGCGACCAGGAGGCGATTTGTATGTGGCCACCCCTTACGGGATAAGGGCGTATGGCGATATATATATATATATATATATATATATATATATATATATATATATATATATATAGCCAGACGCCTTAATCCCGTACTGAGTGGCCACAAACAAATCGCCTCCACGGCGCCCTGTCCCCCTCCATTTCACTACCCTGCTCCTATCTCACACCCCTCTGTCTCATATACCTCTTCACTCCCTCCCTCCATCTCATCCTCGGCCTCCCCCTCCCTCTCCCCCCCTCCACCTCACTCACATACACTCTCCTCGTCAGTTTCTCACCCTCCATCCTCTCCACCTAGCCAAACCACCTCAGTGTGTTCCTCCTAACGCTTCGTATCACACCCACATCCACACCACAACGTTCCTTTATATCTTCATTTGTCAGCCTGTCTCTCCATGTGACTCCACAAGCTCCTATTACATAACTCATTTCTACTGCTCTCACTCTTGACTTGTGTCCTTCCGACAAAGACCAAGCTTCACATCCATACGTCAGAGTTGGTATCACAACATTGTCATGCAGCAACTTTTTCACTTCTATGCTCACTTCCCTGTTTCCTATCACTGCTTTCAAGGAACCAGCAACCTTTCTTCCTTGTTGTACCCTTTCAAGCACTTCACCCTCCAAACTTCCATCCTTATTCATCACAATCCCCAAGTACTTAAATGTACTCACATTTTCCATTTCCTTATCTTCCAACCTGACTATACATTCACTGACTTCACCTCTCTCGAAGACAATCACTTTACTCTTCCCTACATTCACCTTTAGATTCCATTTCTTACACACTCTCCCAATCTCATCCACCAAGCCTTGCAGCTCCCCTTCGTCTTCACTTCTGCAAACAACAGTACAGCGAGTTTCCAAACATTACCCTCTCTCATTAGGGCCACTCCGACATCCACTACCCTACCTTGTATCTCTTTTATTCCCCCATCCATGTACAGATTGAACAACCACAGAGACATGACACATCCCTGCTTCAACCCAACCTTCATAGAGAAAAAATCACTCAGTTTACCATCCACACCCACTGCAGCCATAGCACCATCATACATACTCTTCACAGCATTCAACAACTTCCCATCTACTCCATATATTCTTAATACTTTCCACAATCCTTCTCTATCCACCCTGTCATATACTTTCTCCAGATCCATGAAGGCCACATACAACTTCGTTCCCTTTTCTAGAAACTTTTCAACTACAGATCTAGGAAGGAATATCTGATCTACACAACCTCTTCCCTTCCTAAAGCCACCCTGTTCTTCTCCAACTAATTCCTCTGTTATTTCCCTAACTCTATCAATAAGTATCCCACCATACACTTTTCCTGTTACACTAAGAAGACAAATGCCCCTATGATTACCACACACTTCTTTTTCCCCTTTTCCTTTGTACTGTACAAGGGAATAATTATACCTGACTTCCAATCCTCCGGGACTCTACCTTCCTCCCAGGCCAATCTGCACATCTTCCACATCCATTCTACTGCTATCTCTCCCCCATGCTTCAGCATTTCACCACACACTCCATCAATTCCTGGGGCTTTCCCCAATTTAACTTTCTTCATTGCTTCCACAACTTCTATCCTTCTGATTTCTTCCTATCTTCTCACCTCCCTCCTTCTTCCAGCCACTTATACTCGCATTACTTCCATTCTCAATGTTCAACAATTCCTTAAAATTTTCTCTCCATCTGCTCACTTCTTCTCCCTTCTTCACTAGTAATCTACCATTTTTATCTTTCACTCCCCTACTAACTTCACTGCCACCCTGTCTTACTCTCTTTACCTCTTTCCAGAACATTTTCTTACGGTCCCTTCACTTTATACTCAAATTCCTTCCAAATTCCTCATCCACTCTCTTCTTACCCTCTCTTACTAATCTTTTCACCTCTCTTCCTTTCTACATATAACTCTCTCTTCCACCTCTCAGCTTCTTCACGCCCCTATTTCTCATCCATTCATTGTATGCTTTCTTCTTTTATGCCACAGCCTGTCTCATCTCTTCATTCTACCATGCTGTTCCTTGCACCCCCTTCCATCTTGACTTCACCCCACACACCACATCACATTCTGCACATATTTCTTCTGTGAATATCTTGCACACACCTTCCACATCCCCCATCTGCTCCAATTCATATTTACCCAATCGTTCCTCCACTTCTCTCTTATATTCTGCCTTTTTCTTATCCTCTTGTAAACCTTCCACTCTCCTTGCAACTACTCCTTCCTCCGGTCCTTCCCTTCTTCTATATCTCCATCTTACTTGGCTCTTGATTCTGGCCACCACCAAGTAGTTGTCAGAAAGTCCACTCCTCCAGTCTCTATAAGCACTTGCATCCATTACACATCTCCACATCCTTTCATCCACACACACATAATCAGTCATTGCCTTTCTTTCATTCAGTTCACCACCCACCCTTCTCATCACTTGCCCTGTATACCTGTGGATCATTTTGCGCCTGAAGAGGGTATTGGCTATCACCAACCCTCTCACGGCACAAATGTCCACTAACGCACTGCCATTCTCATCTGTCTCAGCAGGCACACCCCACTCACCAACTATTCCATCGACCTTCATATTCCCTACTTTACCATTCATATCACTAATCAAAAACACTCTCTCACTCCTTCCAAACTTTTCTGTGTACACTTTCACATTTGTCCAGAACTCTTCTCTCACTCTGCTTACACGATCTTGCATTGGCGCATACACGCACACAATTGCCCACATTTGTATTCCAAGTTTCAATCTTACCCACACAATCCTTGAGCCAGCTGATCCATAGTCTCTTATGTTCTTCTTCCATCTTTTACTTACAACAATACACGCTCCTTCTTTTTACCCTCTCATTCTCACCTACTCCTGCAAATATACCCCATTCATACCCTCATTCTCTCACACTCTCACATCACCACTTAGTTTCAGTTACTCCACATACATCCACTTTCGCAGTCTCAAGCACCTGGACACACTCCCTCTCCTTCAGCTCATCATTCGCACCCCTTACATTCCACGTCGCCATCCGTACCATGTCCTTTGTCCGGTCCTTGGTCGTCATATATATATATATATATATATATATATATATATATATATATATATATATATATAGTTATTGAGAGAGAGAGAGAGAGAGAGAGAGAGAGAGAGAGAGATTGTTTCGTCCCAGTCCCCACACTGCCACAGGCTCCAACAGCAGTAGTACAGTAAAGAAAGGACTTTGCCCAGTGAGTTGTTCTTCCTATGGTCAGCCTTTAGGTGTGCAGTACACAAGATCAGCTGAGACGAAAATAAACACTGGCTCCTTAAAGTTCACTATCTTTACTTTCCAAATAGTTCCATTTAATGCTTTCCAACTTCACTGTTCTCACAAGCACTGGAGCTATACACACTTTACTACTGCTATCATACTTAATGCTTGACAACACTTTACTATTAGTACACATAATGCTTGCTAACACTTCACTTATTACACGAGTACTGAAAATAATCTTCACTGACGGTAATTACATTTAATGCTTACCAGCAACTCTTCACAAACTTCTCTAACAGAACTGCACTGATACTGCACTACACTCAAACTGAACCAAAACCGACTGCACTTCACTCAGACTGAACTGAAACCCGACTAAACTTGTAATAATCTCTATCCCATCTTATATAAGCTTGCATTATTCGAGAAACGTCTACATTTTACGATTATACTCTTGACGGGCAACAGTTGCCAACTCAGACACATCAAAACATGCAGAGTTGTCTCACATTACATAACACTATAAATCATATACCATACAAACTTAAATTCATAATTTAACAAGCAATCACTTAAATAAAACATTTATAAAGATAAAGAGCATAAAAATAAATGAATGTTTAACTTATGAAATAACTACACTCACAAACAACAGGCGAACTGGCAACTCTGATGACTCTTACTGGAACTTACGGTACGAGAAACGTCTCGAAGGTACAGTACGAAACTACCTAACTGGCAAATCTCCCTTCATAACAGTATAATATGTGAAATCATTCTTGCATTACAAGCGCATGGTGTGGTAAAAGATAATACAGAGGAAAAAAGAATCAGAAATGGAGAATCCATGGAAACAGAAGTTGTCTTAAGAAGGGTATAACTGAGGGTGTAACTTGTGTAGGCTAGTTTGCAGTATTATTTAAAGCTAGTTTAAGATGTGTCATTGTTGAGAGCACTGATGGACTTCAGGGAGGTATATGACTCAGTAAACAGAGGAAAATTGAAGTAATGATAATATATATTTGACTGATATATCAAATTGACGTACAAATAACAGAGGTTACAGTAAATCTGTAGAATGGATGTGGATTTGTCATGAATTATGGGAGATGGAATGTAAATAAAGTGGATATTCCATATGGGAATAAAGCAGGGGTGTGAGTATCGAAGAGAGTGGCAACTATGTGTTTTGCAAGTGATAGACTGCTTATGGTAAACATGATTCAGGAAGCTCAAGACAATGCAAAACCTGAGGAAAAAAATGGGATTTTTGGCATGGAAATCATTGAAGAGGAACGTATTGCAAAATCCAATCATAGGATATAGAGTGTATTAAAGTCGAAAATCATATTAAATATTTAAGAGGAAATAAAAAAATAAATACTTATTTCGAAGGAATACATACCTTATAAATATAAATAAATAAATAAATAAATATATAAATGTATATATATATATATATATATATATATATATATATATATATATATATATATATACAGTATCTTCCAATCCTACATTGCCCCATGAGGAGCGTAGGAACCCAGGGCTAGGCAGTTGGTCCCGACATTTAAGATGAGTGACCAGCCTCACTTATCCATGAGTGGCATTACATGAGCAGTTAACTCCAGCCATCCCTTGGATATAAACCTTCACCAGCTCAATCCGACTGGAGCTCAATAATTACCCACTAAACCACCAGGCGCCAAAATTTGGTTATATGGTTACCACCCAGCATAGTAAATGGTTTCCTGGTGTACAGGAAACCATTTGGCTTGTCACTCAGTGTAGTGTCACCCACAGGCAGAAGGAAGAGGAACGAAAAAAGGAAAGAAAGACAGAAGAGGGAGTGTAAAGTTACCCGTAGGCAGAAGGACATGGAAAGAATGAAGGAAAGGAAGACAGAAGAGGATAGAATGAAAGAAGCATGGAGGAGAGGAAAGGGCAGACACCCGACAGCAGCACTACATAGAGCGAGTGGATGGTGAGTGCCCCCCCTTATATATATATATATATATATATATATATATATATATATATATATATATATATGGAGCCTCTGTGGTACAGTGGTAGAGTGTGCATCTCGGACACGGGTGAGCCAGGGTTCGTGCCCCGACAGGGTAATAAACTTTGGGAGTGTTCACTCGGCCACATACTGCATTGGCAGACACAAGGAGTGCTGTGGTTGAACCAGTGCTATGAAGTATGCATGCACCCAGTCGGCTTGCGCGGGCCGATTACACTTGGTTCACAGACTACACACACATCCAAAGCCTCTCCAACACCATAATTACACTTACAAGCACTTCTCACCCTACATACAATCTATACCAGACAGCCTAAGCCACTTGGTGGAGATACACTGGCTGTATTGTCCCGACTTTGGTCGGGATAGGCCGGTCCTGCAGTGGATATTCAAACGGCTGATGATGATGATGATGATCTATCTATCTATCTATCTATAGATAAATAGATAGATATTTATATCATCATCAGCCATAACTAGTCCACTGCTGAACAAAGGCCTCCCCCAACCTTTTCCACGAATTCCTTGACTGAGCCAATCTTTACCACATTTTCCCTGCAAATTTCTCAATCTCATCTCTCCATCTCCTGTCTGGCCTTTTTCTGCTACGCTTACATTCTCTTGGTGTCCAGTCCGTCAGCCTCTTACTCCATCGGTTATCCCTTATTCTTGCTATATGGCCTACCCACCTCCATTTCTGTTCTTTTATCTATATCTATTCTATATACCTAGGCTGCTTCCCCCAAGGAAAGGGAGGTAGCCGAGACAGGACGACACACTCCCCATTTACTCATCCATTCAAACACATTCATTCGCATCTTAGCCCCAAAGGGGAGAACGGACAGATCCTCACTGCACCACACTGCACAAGGGTCAACTGCGCAATGCAATCAGTGACATCCGCTGCAGGGCCCGACAGCAGAGCTGGTTTACCCCTGCCACATCATCACAGACTCATCCCCTTACCTGCACCTGACCTGAAATAGCTGATCTTTTATAACTTCTATAATATCTTTGACTTTAGTCTGCTCTCTCACCCAAGATGATCTTTTCCTGTCTCTTAAAGATATTCCCAACACTGACCTTTCCATTGCTCTCTGAGAACGAATTAATTTATTTTCCATTGATTTTGTCAGTTTCCAGGTCTCACAACCATACGTCATATCTGGAATTATACATTCGTTATATACTTTTCGTTTCATACAAACTGGCAAGCTACTTTTCATAATGTCTCTATGTTTACCGAAAGCTTTCCACCCAATTGTAATGCGTCTTTTTATTTCGCTATCATGATCTTTCGTTGATTTTAGTATTTGTCCCAAGTAGTTGCACTCCTTAACTTCTTCAAAAATTTCATCGCTTATTCTGATGACGCTCTTTGGTGTTTGTGTATTAAACATTACTTGAGTTTTACTTCGGTTCATCTTCAGTCCTACTTTCAGACTTTCTTTGTTCAGGTCATTTATCATTTCTTGCAATGCCTCCGCTGTTTCTGAGGTTAGGACAATGTCATCTGCAAATCTTAAATGGTTTAGCTTTTCTCCATCAATGTTCACTCCTTTGTTTTCCCAGTCTAGCTTTCTGAAAATACTTTCTAGGCATGCTGTAAATAATTTTGGTGATTTTGTATCTCCGTGACGCACACTCTTCTTAATTTTAATTTTCTCTGAGTCCTTATGTAGTTTAACTGTAGCAGTTCCCTCTTTATATGTATATGTTTTCGAGCAGGTTTACAATGTTCTCATTCACTCCTTGTTCTCGAGATGAATATATAATTGCTATGTGCTCCACTGAGTCGAAAGCCTTTTCGCAATCAACAAAACCTAAGCAAAGTGGTTTATTATATACTGTAGTTTTCTCAATTAGCTGGTTCTTTGTATGTAGATGATCAATGATCGAATACCCGCTTCGGAATCCTGCCTGTTCACGAGGTTGGTTTTCCTCCGAAATTGTTGTTATTCTGTTCGTAAGGACTTTAGTGAAGAGTTTGTAAATGACTGATAATAAGCTAATGGGTCGATAGTTACTAAGATCTTTTGAGTCACCTTTTTTGTAGAGTAAAATAACTATTGCATTACACCATATTTTGGGAATTTTCTTCTGTTTTATACAATGGGTAAATAAGTGAGCAAGCCTATTTTGTACTTCTACGCCGGCATCCAACAGTAAATCTGTTACTATTCCATCTTTTCCTGGAGCCTTCCCTCTTTTCATATTTTTAAGACAAATATTTACTTCGTCTGGTGTTACCTCAGGTATTTCACTTGTGTCAACTGAAAACTTAGCTATTGGTACTATTGTCTTTGATGCATACAGTTGTTTGTGAAATTCTTCAACTCTCTTCACCATTTTATCTCTGCATTTAATGATTTCTCCGTTTTTTTCTTTCAGTGATGTCATTTGTTGCTTTACTAGTGTCATTTTACTTCGGACCTGTTTCAGACTCTTTCCATTTTTGATGGTTTCTTTGATCTGATCCATGTTTCTCTTTTTTCATCTCTTTGTCTTTTGTTGATAAGCTTATTTAATTTTGTTCGTTCTATTTCGTCTTTCTTCGTCTTTACTTTCATTTCCTTTCGTTTTTTCATAAGCTCGAGTGTCTTTTCTGAATACTTCTTGGCTTTGGTTGTATTAGGTTTTCCTACTACCTCTGCTGATTCTCTTAGCACTTTTGTTAGTCTGTCATTCAGCTCATCAATGTCACATTCAGCATTGCTTGGAGCCTGAAATCTGTTCCTTATTTCCAACCGAAAGGCTGCTTTGTTTTCGCTTATTATTACTGGGCATATCTTTTTATCTTAATCATCTTCTTTCTTTCATTTCTGAAATTGAATCTGGCTGTGCAACCCACCGTTCTATGATCACTACCTATATTTACTTTGTTGATAACTGTGACATTTGTGATCGTGTTATTCTTATCTGCTATAATGAAGTCGATTTCATTCTTTGTTTCTCCATTTGGGCTTCTCCAGGTCCACTCTGGGAAAAGGCTTCAGGGGCTATTTCTCGGGGGCAGTGACCTATCCAAAGGCCCAGTAGTCCTCCTACACCTCCACATGTCACCACTTCGGCGCTAACACCCACCATCCATATTGAAAATATGCTAGGGCTGTCTCCTACAGGATTGGTGTATTGGTATTAGCGGGGGTATTGTTACGACATGTCGGCAGGTCATCTGGTAGATCAGGAAAGTCTGCTTTTAGGAAATTCAAATCCTGAAAC
The DNA here is from genome assembly GCF_032717465.1 of Coenobita brevimanus. Taxonomy (NCBI): domain Eukaryota; kingdom Metazoa; phylum Arthropoda; class Malacostraca; order Decapoda; family Coenobitidae; genus Coenobita; species Coenobita brevimanus. The sequence continues at coordinate 2,764,544 of NC_137031.1, forward strand.
TGTTCCCTGCCCCAGCCGGGATTCGATCCTGAGTCCATTAGGACCGCAGGCCGCCTCTCTACCGATTCAGCCACCGCCTCCCCCATAATGAATGGAGGAAGGAAAAATAAAGGAAAAAAAAATAAGTCCATGTGCCTAAAGGCAGCCTCCATTCATAAAATTTTTATAACAACTGGATTTAAATTGAAGTGGATTAAATGACTGTGGGAAACAACTCCCAGGAAGTGAATTGCAGAGAGTAGTAGTTCTGGGGATAAATGAATTTTGATAAGGAGAGGTTCTGCATTGCGGGGGAGAGAGTGTGAATTCATGGGCGCCTCCAGCTGCCTGAGTATTTCGGGAGAAAATGTGAAGGGGAGGCACAATTGAAGCCAGTTCGTCAGAGCACTTACGGTAAAAAAATCGATGAAATAATGCTAAAGAAGCAACATCTCTACGTACTGATAATGGAGGAAGGTTCTGCGTAATGGCAGAATTATTGATTAATCTAATGGCTTTATTTTGAATTTTGTCCAACTGCCTTAATGCAACCGCTCCACATCCACTCCACAGTGGTGAATAGTATTCGATCTGAAAACGCACATGACTTTTGTATATTGTGGCCATCTGCTCGTCAGTGAAGAACTCACGAACTCTGTACATAAGTCCCAATTTTTCTGAAGCATTTTTAAGCAAGGGATTTAACATAAACTGTCCAGCTTAGGTTGGGGTTTAGAGTAACATCTAGGATTTTTCTTTTTTTAATAAATAACAGAACGGAGGAAGGAAAAACAAATGAGTAAAAAAAAAAAAAAAAAACAATCCATACACTAGGTTACTGGCGTCCTCCGTTCATAAAATATCTGTAACAGTTAGACTTGAACAGGTGTGGGTTGAAATTTGGAGGGAAACAACTCTGGGGAAGCGAATTCCAGAGAGATGCAGTTCGGGGAATGAAAGAATTCTGATAGGCAGAAGTTCTGCAATATGCCTGAGTGACATTTCAGTCTTGAGCGCTACCAGATGCCCGTGTAGCACGAGGGAAGGCATGGAGAGGTGGCATCATGGACGCAACTTCGTCTGAGCATTTGCCAAAAAAATATCTGTAAAATAATGCAAGGGAGGCAACATTCCTTCTTACATGCAGGGGAGGTAGTTTATATGTAATGACAGGGTTGTTAATGATTCTAACAGCTTTGTTCTGAATTTTGTCTAGTTGTCTTAATGCAACCTCTCCACAACCATTTCACAAGGGTGAGCAATATTCAAGCTGAGAGTGCACAAGACTCTTATAAATTATAGCTAACTGCTCATCGGCGAAGAAGTTACGGACTCTGTACAATAATCCAAGTTTCTTTAAGGCGGTTTTAGCAAGTGATCTGACATGAGAGGTCCAGCTGAGGGCACTGTTAAGTGAGACGGCAAAGAATTTCATTACTTTTGGAGATGGGAATATTAGTAACACTGAAGGTAATGTACGAATCTGGCAATATCTGTCTATTAGTAGACTGTATATATTTAGTTTTACTAGCATTAAAAGAGAAGACGGAGGGGGGTGCAAGGAACAGCGTGGTGGAATGAAGAGGTGAAACAGGCTGTGGCACAAAAGAAGAAAGCATACAATGAATGGATGAGAAATAGGGGCGTGGGAGAAGTTGAGAGGCGGAAGAGAGAGTTATATGTAGAAAGAAAGAGAGAGGTGAAAAGATTAGTAAGAGAGAGAGTAAGAAGAGAGTGGATGAGGAATTTGGAAGGAATTTGAGTGTAAAGTGGAGGGACTGTAAGAAAATGTTCTGGAAAGAGGTGAAGAGAGTAAGACAGGGCGGAAGTGAAGCTAGCAGGGGAGTGAAAGATAAAAATGGTAGATTACTAGTGGAGAAGGGAGAAAAAGTGAGCAGATGGAGAGAACACTTTAGGGAATTGTTGAACGTAGAGGATGGAAGTAATGCGAGTATAAGTGGCTGGGGAATGGCTGGGAGAAGGAGGGAGGTGAGAAGACAGGAAGAAATCAGTAGGATAGAAGTTGTGGAAGCAATGAAGGAAGTTAAATCTGGGAAAGCCCCAGGAATTGATGGAGTGTGTGGTGAAATGCTGAAGCATGGGGGAGAGATAGTAGTAGAATGGATGTGGAAGATGTGCAGATTAGCCTGGGAGGAAGGTAGAGTCCCGGAGGATTGGAAGTCAGGTATAATTATTCCCTTGTACAAAGGAAAAGGGGAAAAAGAAGTGTGTGGTAATCATAGGGGCATTTGTCTTCTTAGTATAATAGGAAAAGTGTATGGTAGGATACTTATTGACAGAGTTAGAGAAAGAACAGAGAAATTAGTTGGAGAAGAACAGGGAGGCTTTAGGAAGGGAAGAGGTTATGTAGATCAGATATTCATTCTTAGATCTTTAGTGGAAAAGTTTCTAGAGAAGGGAAAGAAGTTGTATGCGGCTTTCATGGATTTGGAGAAAGCATATGACAGGGTGGATAGACAAGGATTGTGGAAAGCGTTAAGAATATATGGAGTAGATGGGAAGTTGTTGAATGCTGTGAAGAGTATGTACGATGGTGCGAAGGCTGCAGTGCGTGTGGATGGTGAACTAAGTGAATTTTTCTCTTTGAAAGTTGGTTTGAAACAGGGATGTGTCATGTCTCCATGGTTGTTCAATCTGTACATGGATGGGGTAATAAAAGAGGTACAAGGTAGGGTAGTGGATGTTGGAGTGGCCCTGGTGAGAGAGGATAGTGTTTGGAAACTCCCTGTACTGTTGTTTGCAGATGATACTGTGTTGTTGAGTGAAGACGAAGGGGAGCTGCAAGGCTTGGTGGATGAGTTTGGGAGAGTGTGTAAGAAACGGAATCTAAAGGTGAATGTAGGGAAGAGTAAAGTGATGGTCTTTGAGAGAGGTGAAGTTAGTGAATGTACAGCGAGGTTGGATGGTGAGGAATTGGAAAATGTGAGTACGTTTAAGTACTTGGGTAGCGTGATGAGTAAGGATGGAGGTTTGGAGGGTGAAGTGCTTGAAAGGGTACAGCAGGGAAGAAAGGATGTTGGTTCTTTGAAAGCAGTGATAAGAAACAGGGAAGTGAGCATGGAAGTGAAAAAGTTACTACATGACAGTATTGTGATACCAACTCTAACGTACGGAAGTGAAGCTTGGACGTTGTTGGAAGAACACAAGTCAAGAGTGAGAGCAGTGGAAATGAGTTATTTAAGAGGAGCCTGTGGAGTCACATGGAGAGATAGGATGACGAATGAGGATATTAAGGAACGTTGTGATGTTGATGTGGATGTGATAGGGAGCGTTATGAGGAACACACTGAGGTGGTTTGGCCATGTGGAGAGGATGGAGGGTGAAAGACTGACGAAGAGAGTGTATGTGAGTGAGGTGGAGGGGGGAAGAGGGAGGGGGAGGCCGAGGATGAGATGGAGGGATGGGGTGGAGAGGTATATGAGAGAGGGGGGTGTGAGTTGGGAGCAGGGCAGTGAAATGGCGGGGGACAGGGCGACTTGGAGGCGATTTGTTTGTGGCCACCCCAAACGGGATTGAGGCGTCTGGCAATAGATAGATAGATAGAAAAGAGACAAGGTTGTTTTGTCCCCATTCACTGATTGTAGATAGATCTTGATTTATGGGGATGGCTGTACTGAGTTGAGAGGTAGAGATATTAAACTTTGTAAATGGGTGTCTGAGTGTGAATGAACTATGTAGTGTTGAGTCATCTGCATAGGAGTGAATGGGATTGTGAGTGACAGATAAGAGATCATTAATATGAACCAGAAATAGGGTTGGCGCCAGAACTGATCCCTGCAGCACGCCGGCGTTAATTGAGTGGAAATTGGAATATACATCATCTACTTTTACACTTATTTTCCTGTCACTAAAATATGAAGAAATCAAAGGAACAAAAGACGTTAGTCCATAGCAAGGGAGTTTGGACAGCAGGGAATGGTGCCATACTCTGTCAAAAGCTTTAGAGATATCAAGAGCTACTGCATGAGTTTCTCCAAAAAGATCAATTGATTGATGGATGGTATGAGTTAAGAGATTGAGTATGTCAATGGTGGATCTTTCGTGGTGAAAACCATATTGTCTATCACTAATTAAGTTGTTGGATTCAAGATGTCTAACAATGTGCTTATTAATTAAAGATTCAAATACCTTACCAAGAGAAGATGTGACAGCTATTGGTCTGTAATTGGAGGGGTCAGACGAACTTCCTTTCTTCGGAATTGGGTGGATATTGGCTTCTTTCCATGAATTTGGGAATAAAGAAGTACGTATGCATAGTCTGAATGATTTAGCTAGGACAGAGGCAAGTTCAGGGGAACACTTTTTCAAAACAATTGGCGAAATTCCATCTGGGCCTGGAGCTTTGTTGGTAGGTAAATTGTCTAGGATGGATTTTACGTATCTTGTCTGTATTTTAAGTGGGGCAATTTCGGGAGAATCAACTTCCAGTACTGGGACATTCTGGCTGGTATCGTCCATGGTAGAGTTACTGGCAAAGGTATTGGCAAAGATATCTGCTTTCCCACGCAGGTCATTTGTAATGTTGCCATCTGATGATTTTAGTGGGGGAATGGAAGATGACATGTTAAAGTTATTATTGAAGGAATTAAGAGTTGACCAGAATATTCTATTGTCATTAGGGTTGTTAAGTAGTTTTGATGCTTGCTTTTGAAGAAAGTTTGATTTAGATAGATTTAATACAGCTTTTGCATGATTTCTAGCAATTTTCAATTGGGAGAGTGATTCAGATGTTTTTGATTTTAAGTAAGAGTTATATGCTAATGACTTTTGGGCTGTTGCTCTGGCACAGTTGCCATCAAACCATTTTGGAGAGTTCGATCTTTTAGTGAACTGTTGACTTGGCATGAATAAATCCATACCAGCTAGTATTAAGTCACAAATGTGGGACTGGATAGAATTGGGATCACTAGAGAAGAAAGACTGCCATGGAATGTCAGCAAGATAATTTCTAAATCCATCCCAGTCTGCCCTATCAAAGTGCCATCGGGTCACCCTGACAGGTTCAGAACGGGGAGGTGTTGGAGGGTTAACTAATGAGGCTTTGATGAGATTGTGGTCAGAGGATCCAGGTGGTGACAGTACCTCTATCCTGCATTGATCTGGATTATTTGTCAAGAATAAATCCAAGAGATGGGCATTATGGTCAGGATTATCAGGTATTCTGGTTGGTTGCTTTACCAACTGGGTGAGATTAAACGATTCCGCAAACAGCTCGCACTCTAGACCAGCGTCGTCAGCCCGGGCAGAATGCAATAACCATTCAACATTATGTATGTTAAAATCACCCAAAATGGTAATTTCGGTGCCAAGGGCAAGGTTAAGGTTACTCAACCGAGTGGATATGGAATCAAATACACTGGGTTCCGAAGAAGCATTGGGGGAATGATAAACTACACAAATATATTTGGTAATGTTTTGACAATTTAGTTTATATAATGAGTAATCAAAACTGGATGAAGTGAAGTTTAAAATAGTGTCAACGGCATATTGGGATTTGATATAAGAACATGTGCCGCCCTTTTACGGAGGGATATCAATTGTGGTGGATATGGGAATACTGACATCAAATTAAAATTATGTGAGAGTCTGAGGGATTCCTTCTGTTGAAGAAATTAATGTATTTAGTTTTCTGAGCATTAAATGAGACCAAATTTGGTTGTCCCCATTGATTAATTTTAGAAAGGTCCTGGTTCAGAGAAATAGCTGTTTATTTGGGAATTTATAATAGCAAATTGTGTAAAGGAGGTAATAAATGTGAAAGAACTATGAAGGATCGAGTCATCAGCATGAGAGTGTATTGGGTTGTGCGTGACAGATAGGAGGTCATATATATGAATGAGAAAGAGGGATGGCGCCAAAACTGATCCTTGAGGTATGCTAGCATTTATAAAATGAAACTGAGAATAAATTCCATCTACCATGACCTGTATTTTTCTATTATGAAGGTAAGAAGAAAGTAGAGGAACCATTGATGCAAGACCATAATGTAACATCTTAGACAATAAGGCCCGGTGCCATACTCTGTCAAATGCTTTTGATATGTCAAGTGCTATTGTGTGTGTTTCACCGTGTTGGTCTATTGTTTTGTTCATCTGATGGGTAAGAAGGCAAAGAATGTCTACAGTTGAACGTTCTTGTCTAAATCCATACTGCCGATCATTGATTAATTTATTGATTTCTAGATGCTTGATTATGTGTTTGTTAATCAGTGTCTCAAAACTTTACCGAGAATGGAAGTTATTGCAATTGGTCTATAGTTTGATGGATCAGAAGTTGCACCCTTTTTAGGAACAGGATGGATATTTGCCTTTTTCCAAGAGGCTGGAAAACTTGAGGTACGGATGCATAAGCGGAAACATTTTGCCAGTACAGGAGCCAACACTGAGGAGCAGTTTTTAAGTACTATTGAAGGAATTTCATCTGGACCAGTAGCTTTGTCTGCTGAGAGATTCTGTAATACGGCTTGTACGTGCCTGGTGTGAATCATGAAAGGAGGTATTTGAGGGGAATCAAAATCAAGTACAGGAATATTGTGATTTTCTGTATTTAGGGTTGAGTTTGTTGAAAAATGTCAACAAGATGTTTGTCTTTTCCACGTGGTTCACGTACTAGATTTCCACTGGGGGACTGTAACGGTGGAAAGGAAGAGGTGGTAGTGAAGTTAGTTTTGAATGAAGTAAGGGTTGACCAGAATATTTTATCATTTGGGTTGTTTAGTAGTTTGTTAGCCTGTCTATGTAGAAAGTTTGATTTAGAAAGATTGGCATGGTTTCTGATATTTCTATAATAGTTATAGATATAATAATAGTTAAAGGCTTCTTTGGTTTCTGTCCTTGTATAAGTGTTATAGG
>NC_137031.1:2776394-2793894 GCF_032717465.1 Coenobita brevimanus
AGGGAGAAGGGACCTGCAAGAGAGAAGGGAGGTGAGAGAGAAGAAGGATGGTGGAAGGGGGGATGCAGGAAGATGGTAGGGATGAGGGGGATGGGAAGAGAGGGAGACATGTTACAGTAGCTTAGTAAAAATAAATCACCGACAGTAAAGGAAGCAGAACATGATTAAAAATATGAATGAAAGGGTTATGAGTGCAGGAAAATGTCAGTGATGGAAATTATGAATGTTGTCAGATAATAAACTGGTGAAAACAACCTGCAAAATGACAGAAAATTTAGGATAGAAGGAATAATGAAGAATTAGCACCAAACCATAATATGGCTCTATGGCACTTTAACAGCAGAGGCAAAACACCGGCCAGAAGAAACATAGAAATATCAAGAAGAGGGGTAGGACAGAAGAGCAGAGAAGGACAGTAAGGAGAGAAAAACTGGGGACAAAAAGGCCCCTTTTAGTTGCCTCTTACTACAAGCAGGGATCCTGGGACAGTATTCTCCCCCCCCCTCCCCAGGGGAAGACAAAATTAAACGAAAGGAACAAAGGCAAATAAAGTTATAATTCTCCTCAGAATATAACACTATGGAATGTATTGAATTAGAAAAAATGAAGTTCCTAACGCAGGTCAATTAGTATTTAGACAGAGGGAGAGGTCACAGGATCAGTGAGCACCTGTCATGTCCGAGCACGCTGCTGATCAGCTTCAGAAAATTGTGGGGAATTACGCTAGAAACAGTAGATCAGAGAAAGAGAGAGAGAGAGAGAGAGAGAGAGAGAGAGAGAGAGAGAGAGAGAGAGAGAGAGAGAGAGAGAGAGAGAGAGAGAGAGAGAGAGAAGGTGAGTAAAGTAATGGCTGGTGATCAAGATATATACCGTCACTAACGTGGCCCATCACACAAATGTGTCGTCATGTTGAAACTAATGATGCTTTTACCACACCACCCAAAACCGCTGGCAAGGCAGGGGATCACGCAAACTTACTACCAACGTTCTCTCGTAACAAGGATGAATTTATTTATTTGTATTATTTATTTATTGCATATGCAAGCGAAAATCCTTGGGGGTTAGATATTATGTCGGGCTTGTCTGTCTGCTTGTCTGTTTGTCAGCAAAATGATAAAAAAACATAATGGATGTAATTGCATCAACACTGGCCGAATGATTGAGGGTTATCAGAGGAACAGGTGATACATTTTTGGCCGAAGAAGATCATACGAGAATGAAATTGGAGAAGGCCAGTGTCAATTCAGACAGCTTTGACCCGATTTTAACCAAACTTGGTGGAAAGGTTAAGGGATAAGGAAGGGTGAAGTGATTCAGTTTAGAGAAGAATCGGTCCGAAAAAAAGAAAAAATGATTTAAAAGCAATAGGACAAAGATCAAGATCAACGCTGAGCTTAAGCACGTTTTAATCCGATAAGAACCACAGTTCGTGGATGGATTAAGGGTTAGATAAGAATAAGTAATGCGATTTTGAGATAAATGGGTTAAAGGTCAGGAGCAAAGGACAGGGATAATTATGATGCACCCAGAGAGCGAGGACCTCCGCCAACGCATACCCCCCACCCTTGGAGGCACATACTTATCTTTTTATCGGATATATTCGGATCCACACTAAATTACACATGTTAGATGGTTTTCATGAATCACAGATGCCTGAATTTTTACAAGAAGGTCTAGACATTAGTGATGTATACATTATAAAATTCGGCATCTCGAAATGTAAAAAAAAAAAAAAAAAAAAAAAAAAAAAAAAAAAAAAAAATGGATCCACATCTGGGCCCATATCCGCTTCAAACTCTAGTCAATTTTTCTTTGGCGATGGGCCACCCCTTAGAAAATTTCTTCGAAATTCAGCTGTAACATTTTAAGGTATTTTGTGGACAGTCAAACAGACAGATATGGGTGATCACATAACCTTCACCCAACTTCGTTGGCGGAGGTAATAATTTGGTCACACGATCAGTGAGTACCTGTCATGTTCGAGCACGCTGCTGATCAGCTTCAGGGCGTTGTGGCGAACTGCGCTAGAAACAGTAGTTCAAAAGCAGACAAGGCGCGTCAGTCCATTACGTCTACACGACTCTCTTCCAACACTTTCATACTATTCTCCTAAGCCATAGATGCCCACTGATCAAGTGAACGGGCCTTTAAACCTAATGTACAGAGCGGGTGTTGTACTCTTTAAGTGTTTCTTGTTTATTATACCGATGCTAGCAAAGCGAAAGTGGGTGTCAAGAACAGTCAACGTTGTGTGTGTGTGTGTGTGTGTGTGTGTGTGTGTGTGTGTGTGTGTGGAAAATAACTAAAACAAGTTGTATCTGATTTGAATAAAATTTGGTTAAGGAATAGAGGAATGGCCAAGGGTTCAGCTTATTATTTTTTAGAACAATAGGTCAAAGGCCAAGTTTCCGTAGCTAAATCAAAACTTTGATGCAACAAGATCAACTTACTCAGTTTTTGCTCGATTTCGATCAATCTTGGTGGACAAATTGCAATGATGCAAGAACGAAATAGTTCGAATTTGAGAGCAGCTAGCCAGTCAAAAGTCATGGCTATGGTAAGACAAGGTTAACTCAGATTTGTTCTCTTTTGGACCAAACTTAGAGCAATGGTTGTTAAGGGGAAAGGAAGAATGAAAAATTTCTATTTTAAGAGTACTCAGACAGAGTGATAAGAATGGAGAAAATTGCGAGAGGTCTTCATCGTGACGCCGAGTGGTTGAGGCTCAGGATAATTATGGTGGTAATGATTTACAGGCCGTCCTTGTGATGGCTGACACTCTACCTTAGTTGCTTTTTCTAGGCTGACAACAGATTTTACTTTCTACTGTGCGTGTATTATTATTATTATTATTATTATTATTATTATTACTCCTTTTCCTCCTCCTCCTCCTCCTCCTCCAACTACTGCTGCTACTACTACTACTACTGTTGTTGTTGCTGCTGCTGCTGATGCAGCTATTACTATTACGATGGCGAAGACCACAACCACCACCACCACCACTACTACAACTACTACTACTACCACCACCACTACAACTACTACAACTACAACTACTACTGCTGCTGCTACCACTACGATCACCACCGCCACCACTACTACTATAGCGACTACAATACTACTACTGCTGCTACTACTACTACAACAACTACAACCACGACGAGAGAGAGAGAGAGAGAGAGAGAGAGAGAGAGAGAGAGAGACAGACAGAGAGAGAGAGGCAGGATTAGTAAACTGGGGTCCCTTTCTGTACAACTGTTTCCATCCTACTCCACTTTTTTATTATTATTTTTTTTTATTCATGGAGGAAGGAACCAAAGGCCAGGGGCCTGAAAATTGACCACTCTAAGAAAAAAAATACATATATAACAGAGAGCCAAACTTAAGATCCTTTCATTTCGAGAAGCCTGGGCACACTGCTTTTGAAAGACTGGAGATCGTAGGCAGCACGAAAAGCAGACCGAGGGAGACAGTTCCATAGTTGACCTGTTGCATCCATGAAGGACTGGGAGTAGCGGTTAACTCTTGCATTAGAGAGTTGGACAGTATATATATATATATATATATATATATATATATATATATATATATATATATATATATATATATATATATATATATATATATATATATATATATATACCACTTTGAGGGTCTTCCAATTTGACAGATCGAAGGAAATATGAGAAATTGCCCTTTGAATATGCAAACACTGTAAATTTTGGTGAAAAGAGTTATCAGTACCTGAAGGGAAAACTCCATATACCATTCTGGATTGTTTTTTAGAAATGTAGCACGTAATCAACTACACCAGTTATGCACAGATGGCAAAAGCCAAAGTTCTCATTCAAAACTCCATTATAACCAGCTGTTCGTATTCTTATTTTGCTCAGTGTACAGTCAGGGACAAAAGTTCGTCTTCAATTTTACCTCTCCTACCTCTCACTTTAATGTGCTGCCTAATACACCGAAGCTGAGAGAGGCTTGTCATTGATATTTTCACCGATATAATGCGTCAACGAGGAAAGTGACGGACATTCCTGAAGTGCGAAGTAAACACAGTGGAACAGCACTCAAGCTTCTGTTCCTGACTGTACATGACCTCTCATTTTTATCAATGGTCACTTCTCTTGCGTCCCTGATAAGCTTAGTTGACAATGACGAATTGTACGATAAGCGTTATAATGATTATGTAACGATGAGGGCAGCAAGTGTATTAAAGTGAAAATGGACTGTTACCGGTTTGTGTGTGTGTGTGTGTGTGTGTGTAATTCACCGGGTCGGTCAGGATCACCTGATGGTCGTGATCGTCAGCTTTTGCCCTCCCGGAAGGGAGCTGAGAGCTCATATAGTCTGATCTAAGGGCAGGGCTGTGACCTTCACACATACGCACACCCGTCCCCTTGCTCTAGGGGGACAGTAACCACCCACTTCGTCAGTGAAACTTTTCGCGACCTGAGCGAGGCGCGAACTCCCGTCTACCAGATGGCAAGCGAGAACGTTACCACTGAGCCAGCGAGCGGTGTGTGTGTGTGTGTGTGTGTGTGTGTGTGTGTGTGTGTGTGTGTGTGTGAGAGAGAGAGAGAGAGAGAGAGAGAGAGAGAGAGAGGTAATCCAGACAGTGCACCATCAGTGAGCAATGATCATGTTCGTTTTTTTTTTTTTTTTTTTTTTTTTTACCTGTGCCCGACTCTGGTCATAGCCTTTTTAGCCTGCTCCCTTCGGCCCAGCAGTTCTTGTACATGCCACGCTCCTCTTGCCTCTGCTTCGGCGATAATACCCATGGTCAATAATAATAATACGCCATAGGGCTGTCTCATTCAGGATTGGTGTATTTTTTTTAATGCATGGAATAAGGACTCAAAGGCCAGGTGCCTGCAAACCGTTCCTTCCAAGAAAAAACAAAAACAATACAAAAGACAGCCAAATTCAAGATCCGTTCATTTCGAGATGCCTGGACACACTGCATGTGAAAGACTGGAGATCACAGGAAGTAGGAAATACAGACAGAGGGAGACAGTTCCAGTGTTGACATGTTGCATAAATGAAGGACTGGGAGTAACGGTTAACTCTTGCATTAGAGAGTTGGACAGAAAAGGGATGAGAGTTTACTGCTAGACGGGTGCTACGCTCCCGTCGTAGAGGTGGAGGAATGCATGCAGACAGTTCAGAGGAGCAGTGACCATTGGAGTAGTGATAGAAAAAGAGATAAAGATACAGCAGTCCGGCGAAGAGACAGAGGCTGAAGGGAGCCAGTACGAGGAGGAGAGTTAATAAGACGAAAAGCCTTTTACTCTACTGTACTGAGAACACATCACCACCTGCTCTCCCTGCATATAAGTAAATACACAACCTGGCATGAGAACACCTCTACCATACCACACCACTATCACACCACACCACACCACTATCACACCACACCACATCACTATCACACCACACCACTCACACAACACCACTCTCACACCACAGCACACCACTATCACATTACATCACTGTCATACCACTATCACACCACACCACACCACTGTCACACCACATCAATATCACATCACACCACACCACTATCACACCACACCACTATCACACCACACCACTATCACACCACACCACACCACACCACTATCACACCACACCACTATCACACCACACCACACCACACCACACCACTATCACACCACACCACACCACTATCACACCACACCACTATCACACCACACCACTATCACACCACACCACTGTCACACTATACCATTAACACACCACAACACTATCACACCACACCACTATCACACCACACCACACTACACCACACCACACCACTATCACACCACACCACACTACACCACACCACACCACTATCACACCACACCATACCACACCACACTACACCACACCACACCACACCACACTACACCACACCACACCACTATCACACCACACCACTATCAAACCACACCACTATTACACCACACCACACCACACTACTATCACACTACACCACTATCACACCACTCCACTATCACACTACACTATCACATCACACCACTATCACATCACACCACTATCATACCACTCCACTATCACACCACTCCACTATCACACTACCCTATCACACCACACCACTATCACACTACACCACTATCACACCACATCACTAGCACACACCATTATCACACTGCACCACCATCACACTACACCACTGTCACACCACACCACTCTCACACCACATCACTATCACACCACACCACTCTCACACTACACCACTATCACACCACATCACCCACACCACACCACACCACTATCGCACCACACCATTATCACACTACACCACTATCACACCACACCAGTATCACACCACACCACACCACTATCACACCACACCACTGTCACACTACACTGTCACACCGCACAACTATCACACTACACCCCTATCACACCATACCACTGTCGCACCACTCCACTATCACACCACATCACTATCACACTACACTATCACACTACACCACCATCACACTACACCACCATCACACCACACCACTAGCACATCACACCACTAGTACACCACACCACTAGCACACCACTCCACTATCACACCACACGACTATCACACTTCACTGTCACATTACACCACCATCACACTACACCACCATCACACTACACCTCCATCACACTACACCACTATCACACCACACCACTATCACACCACACCACTCCACTATCACACCACACCACTTTCACACCACATCTATAGCACACCATACCACTAAAACACCACTAGCACACATCACAACCACCTCGCCAGATCATTAAAACACCACTAATACGAGTACACCGCACCAGTAACATAGCCCTTTACTGAAGCACTACTGACACTTAACACAACTGACACATTATACCAGTAAAACACCACTTACACACCACATCGCTAACGAGCCACACCATTAACACACCGTACCCCTAACACATCAGTAATACACCACACCACTGTACAACACACCATCAATGCACCACACCAGTAACGAATCTCACCAATAACACACCATCCCCCTAACCCACCACTACTACACCACACCACTTATACAGCACACAAGTGACATACTATACCACTATCACACCACACCACTAACAAGTAAGTAATTTTACACAGCAGCATGAGAACGCAACACTAACACACTGACACTCATACTAGTGCACTGACACCCTCTCAGTCACACACAAAGCAGCCTGTATGCAAGGCGTTATACTAGTGTGGAAAAGATCTGAATGGGACTGTTTGTGCTTTTTTACTGTAACTTGGCTTAAAACTGCCATATTTCCAACGTGATTACTTATTTGTAAGAAGAGATCATCACTAGAGTATGATGCTAATAACGAAGTATTGCTATGGAGAGGATGTGGAGCTATAACACTGACTTTTCTGCCACTAAGCTACACATAATTTATCCCAGTAGATGATAACTAGGTCAAGTTACGTGGAACTAGTAACTCGTGTGACTTCCTCGCAACTCTTTTTTTTTTCCCCTTTGCCTCATATTAGACTGGACACGCATGATTATAGCACTGGACCTTGTCCCAAGTGTCAAGAATGCTGTCCTGTGACAAGTTTAGAACTAGATCATGATGCTCTAGTCTGCTTTTATCTGAGGGATCTGCGCCATTCCCTTAGTTGAATACTAGAGATATTGATTACTAAGCTCTTATGAGATTCACACTAAAACACGGTGCTAATAGCGAGGAAGTGATGTGGAAAGGATGCCGAACCGCAATATTGTCTTTTCTTTTTTTTTCTCTTTTTTGAGGGTGAGCTATGGGAAATAAAGAAGAAAAAGAACTAAAATCTCCGCCATGTTAAGGAGGACAAGCTATAGTAACTCCTTTGTCGTTCTCGTGACTGATTCTATACCGTATATATAGCCTAGTATATATATATATATATATATATATATATATATATATATATATATATATATATATATGTTACATAGCCTATGATTTCATCATCCTTTGTGTAATTCTAACGTACAGTGTGCTGCCTGTTTGATCACGAGCGTGTTCTGCCTCAGTCCCCCCCTTCTACCGTTATAGTAGAGTAAGTCGTCCTTTCTGTTGTTCAGAGTGGGATTGTCAACTCTTTGTCCCCATGGCTTCATTTGCGCGTCCTTCTTACAAGTTGTATCAAGCTCTGCTGGCCCCTATATAATGAGCTCAGTCTCTGCATCATTGCCACTTAGATCTGCTCCTCATTTTGTTCACATCTCTGTCCTCCCCTGTACAGTTATTATTGAGTGCTCAGGAAGTCTCCAACCATCTAGCAGCTGTGTAATTTGAGTATAAGTGTTGTTGCATTTTGTTCTTGTACTGTATAGCATATGTTTAATTTGTAGGCCTAGTGAAGTTTTTGTAATTCATGTAAGGTTCTTATTGTCAGCCATCATTAATAATAGTTTGTATCTGTAATAATTTATCTTGCATTAACTGAGCATTACCCAGTGTATTTTCATTTTATCAGGGCTGACTTAGGTAAATTTGCTCTTGCTAATTTCGTGTTAATAGAGGCTATTGCAGTTAACCATATATTTAACCTGTGTTTTTGCCATTACATTATCCTTATGAGTCCTGAATGTTTTGTTGTTAGTTTGAGCATTAAACTTTAACTTGTAATTTTACCTAACTCTTTTGTTTTGAACCTGGAACTTTACGGGACAGTAGTGATTTTTAGTATTCTCACTTAAAGTGTACATTATCTTTCTCTGTTCCGTAACATAAATATGGCGACCTCATATCAGGATATTCAGGATATTATCATAAGGATATTGCTTGATATTTTGTGACTGTTACTTATTCATGATGTCTACTATTACTACACTTGATGAAGCCAAAGATTTTTTGTCAAATGTGCAAACAGTGTGTGATGTAGAAAACAGAACAAAGAATGAACTTAAGCTTGTTGCTCAACAATTGGGAATTGCAGTTCACTCTCATCATTCTAAAGATCAAATTGTTGGCATGATTAATAAAAGCTTGTTTAATGTAACTCCTCCAAATGAGCAAACGCAGATTGAATTAGCTAAGTTACAGCTAGCCCTAAAGGAGGCTCGTGTGAAGGAAGCTGAATTTCAAGCACGTGCTAAGGAGGCTGAGTCTCAGGCTAAGGAGGCTTGTGTTAAGGAGGCTGAATTTCAGGCAAATGCTCGTATTCAAGAGGCACAGGTACAGGCTCAGGCACAAATTGAACTTGCTAGGATTCAGGCAGACCATGAGTATCGCATGAAACAAGGTGGAACTGGATCATCTAGCTCTGATGATTTTGATGTGGCTAAAAATGTTAAACTTGTCCCTCCTTTTAATGAATCTGATTTAACAAAGTATTTTCAGTTGTTTGAGAGGGTAGCTACAGGTTTTAATTGGCCCAAAAAGTATTGGCCAGTACTCCTTCAAACTGTTCTCACCGGTAAAGCTCAAGTAACTTATGCATCTTTGCCTCAGGATCAATCTGATAATTATGATGTAGTTAAGAGCTTGATTCTTAAGGCCTATGAGCTTGTTCCTGAAGCCTATAGAGTAAAATTTAGGACAACTTATAAGCAAGATAAGCAATCCCATGTTGAGTATGCAAAAATCAAAGAAGATCTGTTAGAGCAGTGGTTAAATTCTAAGAATGTGGATTCTGATTTTGGTAAATTTAAGCAGATGATTTTGCTGGAGGACTTCAAAAGGTGTATTAGTAAAGATGTAAGCCTATATCTTGATGAGAAAAGAATAGATAATTTGTCTGATGCTGCAGTTTTAGCTGATGAATATGTTCTCACTCACAAGAGATATTCTAGAGAAAAAGGGAAAGCTGAGAGTAAGTACGTTGCCTCTACTCAGGGTACAGGTAACAGGAAAGAGAATAAAGATGATGTTTCTCAGGAAGTAAATACCAGCTTCACCTCTAGATTTCAGAAAAGTAAATGTACTTATTGTAGTAAGCTTGGTCATACTACGGAGAAATGTTTCAGGAGACAGCGTGATGTGAACAAAAAGGAGTCTTTAAATATTCAGTCAATTGGTCTAGTGTCCACCCTTGAGAGTTCCCATAATTCTTTAACTGAGTTAACTAAACCTGCTTTGAGGGGTAACTTAAATTCTCATGATGGAGCTCCTCTTTTGAGCAGTAACGTGGGTGACACTCTCAAGAGTTCATGTGCTAATTTCCTGTCTGATGGTTTTGTCAGTCCTCTGGACAGTAATGACAGGAAATCAGTTCAAATATATCGTGATACAGGTGCTTGCCAATCCCTTATGCTGACCAGTGTTCTAGGCTCTAATGTTAATTCCTCTGATGAAACTGTAATCTTACAAGGTGTAGGGAATAATTACTTCTCTGTCCCTCTGTGCAGAGTGAATTTAGAGTCTGGTTTTGTTAATGGTTCCGTTATGGTTGGGTTGGTTGAGACACTCCCAATGTCAGGTGTAACTTTCTTACTTGGAAATGATATTGGTGGAAGTCAGGTGTGTCCAGCTCCTCAGTTGTCTAGTGAGCCAGTGGCTGCGACCCGGGATTGTGATGTCCCTGATGTGTTCCCTGCATGTGCTGTCACTAGGGCTAAGTCTAAAGTTACTAGTGATTTAGAGGATAATGATGATGATGATGTTATCCTAGCTGACACTTTTCTTGCTAATTTGGACCACTCACCAGATGAGGCAGTACCCCGTAGTGTTGATAATTTGTCTCGTCAAGAGTTGATTGAGTTGCAGGTTGCTGACCCTGAGTTGAAAGGTTTAGCTAACTCTGCTTGCAGTGAGGAAGAGTCAGCTGGTGCTTCTATTTGTTATTATATAAAGTCAGGAGTACTTATGAGGAAGTGGAGACCCCCAACAGCATCAGCCGACTGTGAATGGGAGGTTGTACATCAAGTTGTTATCCCTCGTGTTTGTAGGCAGGATATCATTAGAGTGGCTCATGATTCCGGTTTGGCAGGACACCTTGGGGTGAGGAAGACTGTGGCACGCATTTTGAAACACTTCTACTGGCCAGGTATCTTCAGGGATGTTTCCTGGTATTGTAAGTCTTGTCACACCTGTCAAGTTGTGGGGAAGTGTAATCAGACCGAAAAGGTTGCACCTCTAGTTCCCATTCCTCCTTTTGAGGCGCCTTTCACCCGTGTGTTGGTGGATATTGTGGGCCCTCTTCCTAAGACTTCTTCAAGATTTTCTTATGTGTTGACCCTGATTGATATGGCTACTCGTTAACCTGAAGCCATTCCACTTAGAAATATCTCAGCAAAGAACGTGGTTAAGGAAATGCTAGGGTTCTTCACAAAGTTTGGTCTGCCCAAGGAGGTACAGTCAGACCGGGGAAGTAATTTCATGTCAAATGTTTTCAAGCAGTCTCTGAAAGAGTTGGGCATCACCCAGATCACGTCTTCAGCTTACCATCCCCAGACCCAAGGAGCGTTGGAGAGATATCATCAAACACTCAAAACGATGCTCAAGAAATACTGTTTGGAACATCAGAAAGACTGGGATAAAGGTCTTCCATTCGTTGTGTTTGCTGCAAGAGAATCTCCAAATGAATCACTGGGCTTCTCACCTTTTGAACTACTGTTTGGCCATGAAGTAAGAGGACCCCTTAAGTTACTCAAGGAATGCTGGCTGTCGGAGGAAGATGACGTCAACCTGCTGGAGTATGTGATGAAGTTCAAAGAACGGCTGTCCACTGCTTTACAGCTGGCGAGAGAGAATTTAGGAGCTGCTCAGGAGAAGATGAAAACTTGGTATGATAAGAAGTCCAGGTTACGCCACTTTCAGCCAGGAGATCAGGTTTTGATTCTGCTACCAGTGCATGGGCAACCTCTTCAAGCCAAGTTTAGTGGTCCTTATTTCGTGGAGAAGAAACTCAGTGATGTCAACTATGTCATCGCCACACCAGATCGTAGAAAGAGCAAGCAACTATGTCACATCAACATGCTAAAGTTATATCACAGGCGGGACGAAAATAATCCAGTCTGCACTGTAGCTGTTCCACCCGAGTCTGCAAGTGAAGCTCTCCCATGCAGTATGAGCCTGAGTGATAGTTTGGGGAAGAATCCTGATATCATGAATGATCTCCAGACTAAGCTTTCTCATCTACCTCCCGAGGAAAGGCAGGAGTTTTCGGCGTTACTGCAGGAGTACCCGCAAGTGTTCCGTGCCACTCCAGGAAGAACTACTGTGTTGATGCATGATGTCGATGTTGGAGACGCAAAGCCAATTAAACCGCCTCCTTACCGTGTGAACCCAGTGAAGTTCCTCTCATCCAGAAGGAGCTTGGCTACCTGTTGGACCACAAGATGATTGAGCCCTGTCAGAGCGAGTGGAGTTCTCCTGTCACTCTAGTCCCTAAGCCAGGTGGGTCACAGCGGCTTTGCATTGACTACAGACGTGTTAATCAGATAACCAGAACAGACACTTACCCTCTCCCTCGCGTGGAAGATTGCATAGACAAGATCGGAAAGGCTAGGTACATAAGTAAGTTTGATTTGTTAAAGGGATACTGGCAAGTACCTATGACTGAACGTGCTAGGGAGATCTCATGTTTTGTAACACTAGGAAAGACTTTTGCATGTTCTGTAATGCCAAATGGTATGAAGAATGCACCAGCCACATTTCAGAAGCTCATGAATGTTGTAACAGAGGGTTTGGCAGGGTGTGTTGTTTATATTGATGATGTATTAATCTTCAGTGACAACTGGAAAGATCACCTATGCCATGTCAGTAAGTTTCTTGAGCGTTTGGTTCAGGCTAATCTTGTACCTAATTTGTCAAAGTGTGAGTTTGGTCAAGCTAAAGTTCAGTACCTTGGGTATGTAATTGGTGATGGACATGTTGCACCACCAGCAGCTAAGGTTCAGGTTATAAGTGATCTTCCCAGACCTAAAAGTAGGAAAGAGCTACAAAGATTTTTGGGAATGGTAGGTTATTACAGGAGATTTGTTCTTAACTTTTCAATTCTTGTATCACCACTTACAGACCTACTGAAAAAGGGAGTTGAATTTGCATGGACCGATAACTGTGAATCCTCTTTCAACAAACTTAAAGCTATTCTATTAAGTCAGCCAGTGCTCGCTACTCCAAATTTTGCTAAGCCTTTTAAGATGGATGTTGATGCAAGTGATACAGGAGCTGGGGCTGTTTTGCTGCAAGCGGATGATCAGGGTATTGAACACCCTGTATCTTATTACAGTAAGAAGTTCACTCCACCTCAAAAGAACTACTCAACTATTGAGAAAGAGCTTTTGGCCTTGATTTTGGGTTTACAGCATTTTTCATTTTATTTGTGTTCTGGTTTTGACCCCATAGTCATTTATACCGATCATAACCCACAGAAATTCCTTAGTAAGTTTAAAGATAAAAATCAGAGATTGACAAGATGGAGTCTACTTCTTCAGGAGTATTCATTAGACATACAACATGTCAAGGGGAAAGAAAATGTTATTGCAGATTGCTTATCTAGACTTTAGACAGATTGTTTTAGAGTAATAAGAAATTTCCTTTGTAAATTTCTTTTTCTTTGTGGGGAGGTGTTACATAGCCTGTGATTTCATCATCCTTTGTGTAATTCTAACATACAGTGTGCTGCCTGTTTGATCACGAGCGTGTTCTGCCTCAGTCCCCCCCTTCTACCGTTATAGTAGAGTAAGTCGTCCTTTCTGTTGTTCAGAGGGGGATTGTCAACTCTTTGTCCCCATGGCTTCATTTGCGCGTCCTTCTTACAAGTTGTATCAAGCTCTGCTGGCCCCTATATAATGAGCTCAGTCTCTGCATCATTGCCACTTAGATCTGCTCCTCATTTTGTTCACATCTCTGTCCTCCCCTGTACAGTTATTATTGAGTGCTCAGGAAGTCTCCAACCATCTAGCAGCTGTGTAATTTGAGTATAAGTGTTGTTGCATTTTGTTCTTGTACTGTATAGCATAAGTTTAATTTGTAGGCCTAGTGAAGTTTTTGTAATTCATGTAAGGTTCTTATTGTCAGCCATCATTAATAATAGTTTGTATCTGTAATAATTTATCTTGCATTAACTGAGCATTACCCAGTGTATTTTCATTTTATCAGGGCTGACTTAGGTAAATTTACTCTTGCTAATTTCGTGTTAATAGAGGCTATTGCAGTTAACCATATATTTAACCTGTGTTTTTGCCATTACATTATCCTTATGAGTCCTGAATGTTTTGTTGTTAGTTTGAGCATTAAACTTTAACTTGTAATTTTACCTAACTCTTTTGTTTTGAACCTGGAACTTTACGGGACAGTAGTGATTTTTAGTATTCTCACTTAAAGTGTACATTATCTTTCTCTGTTCCGTAACAATATATATATATATATATATATATATATATATATATAATATCTATCTATCTATCAATCTATATTTATTTATATCTGTATATGCATAGGCGTATAGCTTACATGTACTGGTGTCGACTGCAATTTTGTTCCACCCCGTTCAAACCACGGCACCTAATCACTGAATCCCTTACAAGAGCTTCTCACCACTAACATGATTTTACTATTTCAAGCACCCAGTTGTCCACCATTCCATAGGTTAGTACCTGTGGTGTACAAACCATCCAAAATCACTGAATGCCTAAAATAAAGATATCATTCTTACATTCCCGTCTGATTCCCAGTGCAGTTTTTGAGTATGCACAAAACCTCAACATTGTCGAAGCTCATCATAGAAAACATTAATTAAGAGCCACAATAGCAGAAGACACAAATACTTCCTTTGTTACAGTACTAATATATCCGGAAGAACAAGATCTTGAACACAAGGAAGGGGCTAACCAACTTCCTCCCTAGCAGACAGACCCCAAAACTGAATCGAAACCAATGTTCCTATTTTAGCATAAACTCCACTAGTGCCTACAGTACAGTACTAGGTCCCCTCACCTTCATTTTCTAACTGCTACTTTAGGAATAGTACCATCCTATGCTGAAGACCCCGAAACAGTTTCACAATACTCCAACACTCAACAAGCAGCAGGTCAACTCCAGAAATACCGGCATTTAGTATAACCTGCCTTAAGGCCCTCTCCCACTTCGGCGTAAATAGGCACGATGAAGCCACGATGAAAATCGTGGCTGAAGTCGGTGATGTGTCGACGATTCTGACCAAGAATCGTGGTGTCGGCGTAATACCGGCGACACCAGTACGACAAAACGCCGAAACCTCGGTGGAGTATACGATATAACTGGCGACTAGTAGCCGACATATCGCTGATATGTCGGCGTAATGCACAAGCATTATTCTAAACTCAAATTTTAACGGTTTTTTTTATGGCGACTCAATGGTGATAAAGGTACAACGGCGGCGTGCTGTCGACGATGTATCGTCGATGTGTCAGCGAATGCATCGCACGCACCTCGCAGACAAAACGCCGAGGCCATCGCAGGTACCTCGCCGTCATCGGCGTATTTAAGGCGATTAATCGACGGTTCATCCGCGAAATGTCGGCGATATATCACCGACATTCATAAGAAGAAATATTACTGTCGCACAACCCGGTACATATCGTACTGTTTACGTAGGCTATGTCGTATTAACCTCACCGATGCATCGCCGATACATTGCCGATGCTTCGCCGTATGACCATATGACATCTCAACTTTTTTTTCACCACCGATGCCTCGCCGATGTCGGCGATCATATGCGGTTTATACGGAGGGTAATCGCCGACGTCGCCGAGGCGTCGCCTTGTTGTTTACGATTAATCTGCGAAATTTTACAAAATCGTGGAGGGCCACGACGTTTTCATGCAGCATGAAAACGTCGTGGTCCCCCACGACAAATTTCCACCTCGTGCGACGTATTTGCGCCATGCCGCGAATGGACAAGATTTTGATGACGAATACCCACGATTAGGGATTTTTGACACATCGTGACTCTATCTTCCACACTTTCGCCGAAGTGGGAGAGGGCCTTTACACTAAGAAGAATACTCGCAACTGTTTCACGTACAGAGTTGACTATCACTTTCATCACTCTAAACATACACGAATCCCAAACACAGTCCACGTAAAGGCCCTCTCCCACTTCGGCGAAAGTGTGGAAGATAAAGTCACGATGTGTCAAAAATCCCTAATCGTGGGCATTCGTCATCAAAATCTTGTCCATTCATGGCATGGCGCCGATACGTCGCACGAGGTGGAAATTTGTCGTGGGGGACCACAACGTTTTCATGCTGCATGAAAACGTTGTGGCCCTCCACGATTTTGTAAAATTTCGCAGATTAGTCGTAAACAACAAGGAAACGCCTCGGCGACATCGGCGATTACCCTGCGTATAAACCGCGTATGATCGCCGACATCGGCGAGGCATCGGCGGTGAAAAAAAACGTTGAGATGTCATACTGTTGTACGGCGAAGAGTCGGCAATGTATCGGCGATGCATCGGTGAGGTTATTACAACATAGCCTACGTAAACCGTACGATATGTACCGGGTTGTGCGACAGTAATATTTCATCTTATGAATGTCGGTGATATATCGCCGACATTTCGCGGATGAACCGTCGAATAATCGCCTTAAATACGCCGATGACGGCGAGGTACCTGCGATGGCCTTGGCGTTTTGTCTGCGAGGTGCGTGCGATGCATTCGCCGACACATCGACGATACATCGTCGACAGCACGCCGCCGTTGTACCTTTATCGCCATTGAGTCGCCATAAAAAAACCCGTTAAAATTTGAATTTAGAATAATGCTTGTGCATTACGCCGACATATCAGCGATATGTCGGCTACTAGTCGCCAGTTATATCGTATACTCCGCCGAGGTTTCGGCGTTTTGTCGTACTGGTGTCGCCGGTATTACGCCGACACCACGATTCTTGGTCAGAATCGTCGACACATCACCGACTTCAGCCACGATTTTCATCGTGGCTTCATCGTGCCTATTTACGCCGAAGTGGGAGAGGGCCTTAACTCTCTTTGACCAGTCACTCAGCTTAGAGAGACATCCCTAAATTCTTGGACTTTGTATGGACATACACATGAATTTTTCTTAAAACACAACAAACGTCAGAGGGAAGGCATCATGTAAACGCAGTGTCCTGAGAATATTCAAAGACACTACCTTTGGTCAACAGAAAAAAAAACAACGCTGAGGTAAAATACGGTATAAACAGTTCAGTTACACAATAAATTACGTAAACCAAAGCTAGGCCTCCACCTCAAGTTACAAACATGATTTTTAACACACACACACACACACACACACACACACACAATAAATAAATAAATAAATAAATAAATAAATATATATATATATATATATATAATATATATATATATATATATATATATATATATATATATATATATATATATATATATATATATATATATATATATATATATATATATATAGTTTTGAGGGGAATAATTCAACCTACAAAGACCATAATACGTATACAGGTCATTTTCATACACAAAAAAGTACCTCTAATCAAGGACCATAGGAATTTGAGAGGTA
>NC_137031.1:2798894-2806394 GCF_032717465.1 Coenobita brevimanus
TAAACAGCACCATACCATCTTTTGACCCTGACGTTTGACCTGTTTCACCTCAAATTCAATTGCTTGTTCCTCTGTTTGTCCTCAATTATTATTCCTTGGTCGGTGCACTTCTATCGAATAGTTTTTCCATGATGTTTCTCACAGACAGGCAGATAAACAAACCGAGCCAAGAACATGACTACTTCGGTAGAGTTAAATTTACATGTTCAAATCGTTGTTTGAATGCAGCAGCTACAGATAATTTTGATTAACTCCAGATGTTTTCACCAAACTGAGGGAAATGATGACGACAATCCCTTCAGTAGGATGACGAATTTTTCCATTCTATTCCTGCTGTCTCCAAGTTAACTTAACAGCCTTAGGGAGACCTTGTGTAGCGAAGGGGTTAATGAAGCCACATCTAACCACTCCAGATCGGAAAGCCTCTTCAAGCCGAACCGAATAATATCCCTGAGATAGCAAATATAAAATTGAAAAAAAAAATGTCATCGGATTCAAATAGCTAAGAAGAGTTGGTGAACACGGAAGACACCAATGGGACCTTTGAGAATTTTATAAACACATCTTTCCTGTCACTACTTAATGCTTTTCTTTCCGTTACAGGTGGCTTTACATTGAGTGACAAGCCAAATGGTTTCCTGCAAGCCAAGAAACCATTTACAACACTGGGTGGTAACCATATAACCAAACCATACGTGCTCCCTACGTGTCAAGTGGGTTGGTGGAGGGTTAGTGCCCCTCCCTGTAAAACAAATAACTCAGACTCAAATGGCCACCCCGTACGGGATTATGGCGTCTGGCAATAGATAGATAGATAGAAGTCGTATCGAAAATAATATATATAAAAACGAAAAGCTTCAGTTCAGTGAGGTATTTTATAATCTTGCTGGCACAATACGAATTTATTCAAATTAGGAGAGTCGTCTATTGCCCTTTCACTTCAACTGGGCCCAGGTTGTCGTCCAGTGATGGCTTATTTCACATAGCCATCACAGAAGACGGCATTACTGGGACTCTACGTAATTTTCATACCTCTACTTCGCGGTGAGCATAATATTCTAATGTTAATCTCTTGATATATTTCAGTAATCAAGAGAGATATATGGCAATTTTAGGCCAAGTTACAGACAAAAAAGCATAAAAGTGAAGGGAATAACGAAGCTATATCTGGCCCCTCTAGAGCACTCCCTCCTGAGCTGGGTTACAAACGTCTGGACACATCAATAATCCATCCATATCAACCCCATTTTTTGCCCCCTTAAGAAGCGTAAGAGCCCGGGGCCAGGCAGCTCTGTCCCAATATTTAAGGAGGGTGACCAGCTTCACTTACCTTGGAGTGGCATTATGTGAGCACTGAACACCAACCATTCCTCAGATATGAACCTTTACCAGTTCAATCCAGCTGGAACGCCATAGTCAACTAAACAAACAGCCGAGCTATAACGCGTATATAAACAATTACTTCATCGGACTGAAAGAGTTAATGGCAAAACATAGAATGGCAAAGTTTCAACCCTTTCCTGATGAAACATAACCTAGAGTCCGTTTGTTTTCACCTGACTGAGATCCCTAACTACTTTTATCTCAGCTGATGGCCAAGGGTAGTCAGACTGGAGGAGGAATCTGTCCAGTAATCAAGGATACTCGTTTCTGTCTCATTACTAAAGCTGAGAGAATTTGAGGCAACCATGACTTAGTAATGACGTTGGGAGGGTAGCCTGGTTCCGTCACGTGAAAGCAAACTGACACTTTATTTCGAAATGAATCAGATCTGCTTGTTGTGGCGGTGAAGAGTTGAGCGTGTGTAGTGCAGGACCCGTCACTGACGTTGCCAGAGGAAGGCTTAGGATTCATGCCTATCTACTGCGCGAGAGTCAGTAAGGCAGATATTAAATTACTACCAAACCACAATTTTTATTTTGAAGATGATTATCAACAGTCAAGTTTACATCCAGGTCCCTGATAACTATATTACTTGGTGAATAGGGACATAGGGGAAGCAAACGCTGTCCAAGAGTCTGACAGACTAAGGAGCTGAGCTCGAGATTTCCAGTCGTGGGCGAGATGTGCTAACCATTAGATCACCGGCTCTCCAAGTGTTACCACAATGTCACTGGAGCACATACTAGCTCCTTTCCTGGTGGTGCTATACAGACTACTAACATAGGTGTCAAATCACAAGTTGCTATAGTTTCTTCATCTTAACTTGGTCCAGATTTTCGTCTCTTGCTGCCATTTTACGTAACCCAGTGGCAGACAAAGACGTTACCATGGCTTTACACCCTTTGTATTGCACTTGTGACTTGCGTCATATTCTAGCGTTAAAATATCGCTACAACTCAGCATTTAAGACAGAGAGGGGGCAATTTTAGTCCAGGTTAGAGTAAAAGAAGTATAAAATCTCGTTAGGTACATAAAAAACACCGTGAACAGCCCTGCCCCTGCATGCCAAGGCCATCAAACCATCGTTATAAATGTCTATTAAGTTTCCAGACTATCACCAGACTGTTACAGCAGACCAGCACAATATGGAACCAGGTACAGTAGCTGTGATATTTTTATTAATAACAGAACGGAGGAAGGAAAAACAAATGAATAAAGAAAAATAATCCATACACCAGATTACTGGTGTTCTCTGTTCATAAAATATCTGTAACAGTTAGACTTGAACAGCTGTGGGTTGAAATTTGGAGGGAAGCAACTCTGGGGAAGCGAGTTCCAGAGAGATGCATTTCGGGGAATGAAAGAATTCTGATAGGCAGAAGTTCTGCAATATGGTTGAGTGACATTCCAGTCATGAGCACTACCAGATGCCCGTGTAGCACGAGGGAAGGCATGGAGAGGTGGCACCATGGACGCAAATTCGTCTGAGCATTTGCCAAAAAAATATCTGTAAAATAATGCAAGGGAGGCAACATTCCTTCTTACTTGCAGGGGAAGTAGTTTATTTGTAATGACAGGGTTGTTAATATTTTTAACAGCTTTGTTCTGAATTTTGTCTAGTTGTCTTAATGCAACTTCTCCACATCCATTCCACAGTGTCTCTGGTGCCCGTATTCTCATCGGATAAGGAGGCTTCCTTAGCATATCATACCTGTTTATTCCTGCATATGGCTGACTAATAATCTCTGGTATACTATTCATGCAGTTTATTTCGATATTAAAAAAAAAAAAAAAATAGATAGCAGAAAATGAGAAAAATAAGATGCAACATGCAAGATAAGTCACCAAGGAAAAGATGCTGGGAAATTTACATAGCCAACGGGAATACGATCCGAAATGGCTTAACTGGCAATGTTCGATAGCGAAGACAACCCCGACTTTATGGTTGGAGATCCATTGAGTTTTGGAGGATCGGTTTGACTGATAGCTGTCCAAACTTAGCCAGCAGGTTTTCCAAAATGCTACAATGGCCTCACATGGTGCTGCAGAAGGACGCCTTCACGAGGTGCCACTGATATGACCTAGTGGTGGAGCTGCTTTCTTATTTAAACGCCTCTCAACTCCCTCCGTATTTCCCGCGAAGAAAAAAGGGGACTGCAGGAGAGAGAGAAACTTTAACTTGCGGTACAATGGGTTCACATACAGATGAGCCAGGTGCTGCTGCTAGTACTGCTGCTATTACTACTACTATTACTACTACTACTACTACTACTACTACTTCCATACCTTGGTTAAGTACTCAACCAGGAGCGGCTTTAGTAATTTGAAGGCCCCTGCAAAATTTTATATGGGTCCCCATACTTGACTCTAGAGAAGTGGCTCTAAGATTATGGGTGCTGATCCATTGGTGGGTAATTTGGGAAATCTGTGGAGCAGGTAATAGGATGGTGGGGAAAAGTGAATGTATTTTAAGAGCACGTAAGCAGCATCATGAGCCCCGCTGAAAATGATCTCGAATGGGATTAATCCAAAACTACACAGCCTTTGGTCAAGAAACATGTAAGCTATTATACTAAATGAGCTTCAGTAACCTCTAAACCCTTTACTTACGTTTTGTATATACTGATTCATTGTGAAGTGGTAATCAAATACAATTGCTGAATGATGTCTGAAGCACACCTCCCGAGACTGGAATGATGCCTGGTGAGCTTCGTGTTGACTCAGTGTCAAAAGCTGTGAATGTCGGAGCATCTTAAAAAAAAAAAAAAAAAAAATCAATTGAAACAGAGTGGTGGGACTCTCACTTATTTCCTATTTAGTAAAAATGGGGATAGGTCTGGCTAGTTCTGTAATGTTTTCACTTTCAGTAGCGCTGTTCTTCACTCTTCAGCATTACCTGGGTAGTTGCACTTCACATTGTGTAATATCTGTATCACACCTTTTGGGTATGTTGCCCTAATACGCAAAAATCAAAGGACGTACAGTATTTTCTGCTGTCTATGGCCTGAGTAGTACTATTGCACACATTTCACAGCATTTCTGCGTGTCACAAAGGCTGCAGCGCTTGGAGTGATATGGCTTCTTTGTGTTTAACATCTTAGGGTGGCGCTGACAGGGAGCCAACTCGTGGCGGTGCTGTGTACCCTGGCTGGAGCGAAACAGCTGTGACTTCCACCTAGGAGCTAAACCTTGTTTCACTTAACCTTGCCGTGGGGAAGAACCCTGTCACTGTTTACTACAGGGGGCGCCGGAGCCTTGCACGGAATTTTTATTTTTTAATACAAAGTAAAAGGAAGCAAAGGCTGAAAGCCCACGAGATTATTCCTTTAAGATACGAGAAAAGAACCAAATTCAAATTCGTTCGTTTCGAGACGCCTGGGCACATTGCGTCATAGGCAGAAAGAAATACATCCGGAGGAAGACAGCTTCAGAGATGACCTGTTTCATACATGAAGGACTGGGAGCACTGGGTAACGCTAGTCCTGTACTATAGGTAGCAGACTACCTCAAATAAACAGTTGCCTACCTGTACAGTAGTTAAGCACTATCCTGTATATATTCTAACATGGTCCAAATTTCTTTAGCATCTTAAATTTGACCTAGCATAATGGCAAAAAAGAAAAAAAAAAAAAACTTCGGCCCGGCATCTTTCCCATTGCATTTAATTGTGCCAAGCATCGTATTCTGGTGCGAACGTATTCTTTTAGCACAACATTCAGGATGTAAATGTGGCAGTTTCGGCCAAACTGATAGAAGAACAGTACCTTGTAATATCCACCATTTTCATTGTGCAAGACCAGGGATGTTGGAGTAAGATCTTGTCATGGTATTTGTAGGGATGTTCCTTCAGCGCCTCTGTGGGTCTACATGGAAGGGCAATGAACACCGAGGAATCGAATTCAAAGCCTCATACTTGTCGTGCAACATCCAGGATCTACTCCTTCACCCATCAGCTTTGACTTTCTCTCTCTCTCTCTCTCTCTCTCTCTCTCTCTCTAAGTACATGTATGTCACTGACACCGTGTGTGGGTGTGGGTGTGAGGGTGGAGGGACGGGTGTCTGTCTGTCTGTCTATTGACATGTGTGTGTGTGTGTGTGTGTGTGTGTGTGTGTGTCTCTCTCTCTCTCTCTCTCTCTCTCTCTCAGCCCATGCTCTTCTCTGTTTGTGTCAGTACTGTGTGTTTATCTGTGTGCATCTACCTGTGCTTGTGTGTATATATATATATATATATATATATATATACCTATCTATCTATCTATTTATCTATCTATCTATCTATATATATGTGTGTGTGTGTGTGTGTGTGTGTGTGTGTGTGTACATATATACATCCATCCATCATCCAACATGTTGCCTCATGAGAAGCGTAGGGACCCTGGGCTAGGCAAGTTGGCCCTGGCATTTAAGATGAGTGACCAGCCTCACTTATCCCTGAGAGGCATTACGTGAGCAAAAAACCCCATCCAGCCCTTGGATATAAACCTATACAGGCTCAATCCGATTGGAGCACCATAATTACCCACTAAACCACCAGGCGACATAATTTGGTTATATGGTTACCACCCAGTATACTGTAGTTAATGGTTTCCTGGTGTACAGTGCAAGAAACCATTTGGTTTGTCACTCAGAGTAGAGTCACTCATAGGCAGAAGGAAGAGAAAAGAATGAAGGAAGGAAAGACAAGGGGGAGTGAAAATTCACCCGTAGGCAGAAGGAAAAGGAAGAAATGAAGGAAAGACAGACGAGGACCGAAGGAAGAGAGAAAAGGGCAGACACCCAAAGCAGCACTACATCGAGTGAGTGGATGGTGAGCGCCCACGCCTACAACAAAGCGCCCCCACCTACCACAGACAGATATATATATATATATATATATATATATATATATATATATATACAGTATATATATACATATGTATCTATATCTATATCTATCTATCTATCTATCTATATCATCTATCTATCTATCTATCTATATATCTATATTCCTGCCACGTCCAAAGCGACAATAAGCAAATCCAACGACATATGTAGTCTTTTCGCCTTGCCTGCCTCCACCAGCCTTGAGGGAAAACAAATCAACCAATCCCAGGGGTGACCGCAACAGTAACACCTCGGGATATCTATGAAATAACTAATCACCAATTCTTTGGTAAACTGGTACTGATTTTATAAGGGTCCAGATGCTGTCTAACTCCTTGAGCACTAAATGTATCTCGTTATTGATAAATTCTTCTCGAGTTGCCAACTTGATATAAAGATAGACACGTTTGAGATGAATGGCTCTATGATGTTCTACTAGCATTACTAAGAATAAAACAGACACCCAGGATATGAAGGAGTTACAGGAGGTAGTTTCTAGCGCCTTTTACCAAGGCCGTCTTGATCCGGACCTGCCCCAGAATCTGATTTTTTTTTTTTTTTTTTTTATTGTCCATGGCCCACCTTTCCACAAAATTTCATTGAAATTCATTGAAAACTTTTGAGATACTGTGCTGGATCCGCCCCCAAATTTAATAATTTTTTCCTTTGCCCATGGCCTACCCTTTCACAAAGTTTCATCAAAAACCGTTCATAGGTTTTTGTGTAATCCCGGATCCGAATCCGTGGATATAGGATCCGGCTCAATGTCCGGATCCTCCCCAAAAGTTAATCAATCCTTTCATGGCCCATGACAAACATTTCCACAAAATTTAATTGAAATTAATTGAAAAGTTTTGGACATAATGTAAGAGATTCTCTGGATCCGGATCCTGTCCAAAATTTAAACACTTCTTCCTTGGCCCATGGCGACCCTTCCAAAATATTTCAGCGGAATCCGTTCTTAACTTTTTTTAGTAATCCGGCTAACAGACAGACAGACAAACAGACATGCAGACAAACAGACAGGCAGGCAGGCAAACAAACAAAAAAGCGCGGGATAAAACATAACCTCCTTGGCGGAGGTACCGTAACAAAGTCGTCTGGCACTGTGCAGGGTGGACCGTACATATAGCGCTCCATGAGAAACTTACTTTTTTTTTTTTTTTTTTTTTTTTTTTTTTTTTTATGTGTCCGACTCTGGGCATAGGCTTCACAGCCTGCTATCAAGGCCCAGCAGTCCTCCTACATACCAT
>NC_137031.1:2811394-2871394 GCF_032717465.1 Coenobita brevimanus
AAATTTTGTGGGTTACAAATGAGCAATTAACATTAACACTGTAAGGTCGATCTCTTATAGCCTATCAAATGGACACATTGATGGTGTCATAAAACTTTGTAATGAGCTCATTTAGCAGAGGACGTATATTTTTATTTATCTTCCCAAACTAAGGATGGTACATTAGCCTCCATTAACTCCTCCAGTACGAGATACCTTTCTAAAGTTGACTAAAGTCGTCCGGAAAGTGACCATAATTGAGGTGATCTGAGCTACCATGAAAAAGACGAGATTCACTTTGGACCAGGGTAAGTGTAAAGAGCCTTTATTGGTTTAAAGTCTTCATACATGACAAATGAACTTGCTTGTCGCTAAGGACAAAATGGACGAAAACTAAGTCATTTCCTCACCCGTCAAAACCCCTACACCCTCACACCCGTACACCCTCACACGACAGACACTATGTTATCCACACTATGCCACGTGTGGTCTAGGCTATTGTTGTTGCACACACACACACACACACACACACACAGTACACAGGTGACTGGAAACACATGTATGCACGCGCGCGCGCGCGCGCGTGCGTGTGTGTGTGTGTGTGTGTGTGTGTGTGTGTGTGTGTGTGTGTGTGTGTGTGTGTGTGTGTGTAAACGCAGATGCTTGGAAACACCTGTATGTGTGTGTGTGTGTGTGTGTGTGTGTGTGTGTGTAAACGCAGATGCTTGGAAACACCTGTATGTGTGTGTGTGTGTGTGTGTGTGTGTGTGTGTGTGTGTATACTTGTTGGATGGAGCTGGCAATTCCTGCCACGTCCAAAGCGACAATAAGCAAATTCAGCGACATTTGTAGTCTTTTCGTTTTGCCTGCCATCCACCAGCCTTTAGGGAAAAAAAATAAACCAATCCCAAGCGAGGCCGCAACAATGATACCTCGGGATCTCTATAGAGCAAATAATCACCAGATCCTTGGTAAGTTAGTATTGAATTTATAAGAGTTCAAGGTGCTGTCTAACTCCTTGAGCACTAAGAGTATCTCTTAATTTTCATAAATTCTTTCAGAGTTTGCCAGCTTGATATGAATACAGACACTCTTGAGATAATGAGCTCCATGGATGTTGATTCACTTTCAACCCAAAGGTTGTCCCTGGCATTAGCAAAAATAAACTAAAGACAGCCGGAAGACAGAGTTAGTGGGATTTGTTTTAGAGCCTACTACCCTTAATATCTTTGTCGTCTGGCACTGTGCAGGGTGGACCCTACAGAGCGCTCATTTAGAAACTCACCTGGAGATATTTTGTGTTGCGTGGACGGCTCAGCCTGCTTGTATCGGAATGTGTGTGGCAATAGGAGTGGAAAATGATTAAATGAGGTTGGGTACACATTGGTAACCCTCAGTGAACTATCCCCACGAAACACGAGAAATCTCCCGACAGTGAAGAAGACTCATTTTTGTGATGGAACCCTGTACTTTGCTCACATTTAATATATTCTGTTCACTCTAGCTTTACCTAAAATTACCATATTTTCACCTTACCACTAGAACATTGACGTCCTATGCACTTTCTAATAACACTAACATCGGGTGTATTATACCCGAGATTAAGAAAAAATAATAGTTCTTATTAAAATGTAACAAAATTAAAAAATACGAGTACATGGCAACTTCAGCTCTTGTACTGACATTTCCCTTAAGAAAAAAAAGAAAAATAAAGAGAATGAAGGGAAAACATTGAACTGGCGTACGGTACTTTAAAAAATACCAAAATTGGTAGAAAAAAAGACACATTGTTGTAAAAGAATCCTAGGAAAAACTACTAAAGATCTATCGTTTCCCTTTGGTTCCCATGCTGGTACTGTTTGAGCCCTGTCTGTGGATGGTACAGCCTCCCGTTTTTAGAATGACAAAAACAGTTTTTGGCAATAAATTTTTTTTCCTCATCAAGGCCTCTGTAACCGAATTGGAAGTGTTAGTTACTGGTGAGATAAGGGTTCTGGGCAAAATGCAAGCCCATAACAGGGAAGATACTGTAGACTAACAAAATGGCACCAAGAAAGGGGAAGTGATGACTGATGGAGAATACTTATTTTTTCACAACATGATTCACTCAGTAAATGGTCAGTTTGTGATATGCACTTATTATTATTATTATTATTATTATTATTATTATTATTATTAGTAGTAGTAGTAGTAGTAGTGGCAGTAGTAGTAGTAGCAGCAGCAGCAGCAGTAGTAGTAGTTGTTGTTGTTGCTGTAATGGTAGTAGTATTTTTACTATAATAATAACAATAATAATAATAATAATAATAATAATAACATTAATAACAATAATAATTATTATTATTATTACCGTATTATTATTATTATTATTATTATTATTATTATTATTATTATTATTGTTTTTATTGTGGCTATTATTATTTTTATTATTATTATTATTATTATTATTATTATTATCATTATTATTATTATTATCACCATTATTATTATTATTATCATCACTATTATTATTATTATTATTGTTGTTAATATTGTTGTTCTTATTATTATTATCATCTAATCCTGTGTTGCCCCATAAGGAGCGTAGGAGCCCGGGGCTAGGCACGTTGGTCCTGACATTTAAGATGAGAGCGACCAGCCTCACTCATCCCTGAGTGGCATTGCGTGGGCAATAAACCCCAACCATCCCTTGGATATAAACCTACACCGACTCAATCCGATTAGAGCGCCTTAATTATCCACTAAACCATCAGGCGCCAAAAATTTGGTTATATGGTTACCTCCCAGCGAAGGAAATGGTCTCCTAGTGTACAGGAAACATTTGGCATGTCACTCAGTGTAGAGTCACCCGTAGACAGAAGGAATTGGAAAGAATGAAGGAAAGACAGAAGAGGACGGCAGGAAAGAAGGAATGAATAGAGAAAAAGGCAGTCACCTGAGAGCAACACTACATCGAGTGAGTGGATGATGAGCGCCTGCACCTACCACTATTATTATGATGATGATGATGATGATGATGATGATTACATTATTATTATTATTATTATTATTATTATTATTACATTATTATTATTATTATTAGTAGTAGTAGTAGTAGTATCATTATTATTACTATTATTGTTGTTGCTGTTGTTCTTATTGTTGTTGTTGTTATTATTATTATTATTATTGTTATTATTATTATTATTATTATTATTATTATTATTATAAATAAGGGTTGCTGTCACATCCAAGACCATCATAACTTTCCTAGGCATTCAGGCAGTCAATACAGGCTGGGTAGTAGTGTTCAGGGCACAAAGGTTGGCGGCATATATGACACCTGTGCCATGTCTTCCTGTCAGATCTTGATGGGCAGTCATGATACCTCATCATGTCGAATTTGTCCTCCAGTGCCGCTGGTCCTGTACTGCCTGTAGCAGTGCCAGGGTAGAAGGCTGTAAGACTCGACCACTTCAGGCTTGCCAGTGTGTCCTGAGCTTGGCTGTGTGTGCTGTAATGAAACGGGCAGGGGGTTCTTTTTTTTTTTTTTTTTTGTGAATGTGTTAGAGACGAAGGACACTGGCATTTCCTTGACGAAAATGAAAGTAATGGAGCCTGGCGGCCGATTTGGTGTCTGTCACCGCCTTTGGTACTTCCACAATTTTGTCTTTCATCGTCCCCAGGAGGGTCATGCCACAGTTCTCCAGCAGGTCAGGCACTTGGAGCACTGAGGTGAACCATTTCAGGTTCATAATCTTTGTCCAGGCTACTGTTATACATCGTTTCTGCTTCCACATCAACAACTTCATCACTCCTTTCTGTGACCATATTCTCTTTAAATTATCCCTGTCCCAGCCATTTCGCTCCTCGACAATTTTATTGCTGTTTTTCTTTCATTGTCAGTAAATAGAATCTGTCTGAAACTAATATTCTCTACCTAAAAGAGGAATAAGAGATTAAAGGACATAGATTTAACGCACAAACACTTACGTTGGGTGATTTCCAACGGAAAGAAAAAAAAAGTCTAGTACCTACTAACATGGGTGGAATTCCCTCGAACAGGGGTCTTTGCAAAAGACCAGGGAAGTGGGCTGCATCCCACACATTGCCTCAACATTGAGCGGGACTAGAATGAAGCTACCCAAGAAGCCATGCCTCTACCGAGTCTGTGTGACCATGAAATGTCATGATCACCCAGAATGGGTGAAAATCTCCCGTCGTTAGAGTTCTAGAGTTGAATACTGAGCTGTAACAAATACAGGAACACGAATATAATGCTAGTCACAAAGAAGTCCTGGTGAATGTGTGTAGAACTGTAGTTTTGTCTTTTTCTGCCACTGAACAACATGAAATATGCTGCAAAAGTACGAAAATCTGTGCCACATTAGGGTAAAATTAGATTAGGAGTAAATCTGGCATCGTTCCCTATTGAAAGACACATTGTAACAAGATTACTAACCCTAGAGTATGATGCCTCCCACGACTGAATGCTACAGGAAAGATGACGAGCCATAGCACTGACATACTCTGCCACTCATGTACGGGAACCAATGTACAACTGGACAAACTCTCTGTCAGATTAATATGAATAGTCGGCATGAAATAATGGACGACCTCGAGCTCATGAAGCTCATATGTGGTAAAACAAATGGGCGGATCTATGGATGAGACAACCAAGTGGAACATGTAATGAGGAGATGCAAATACAGGTTTGCCTTGGTGTAGCACTTTGTACCATCACACACACACACACACACACACACACACACTGAAATGTGCATATAGGAATAGTACATGTTACAGGGAATTTCTTTAAACAGGGATTTCACAAAATCCCCAGGGAATTCGTGAAATGAGTTTAAACTGGGATAGGTTAATGTGGGTAAGGTTAATTTAGGCTCTGGATAGGTTAGGCAGGGATAAGCTAGGTTAAGTTTAAGGTAAGCTAGGCTGTTAGTTAGGTTAGGATAGGTTAGGTTAATGTATATGAAAGCAATTAATATTCGTTTTAACCCATCCCAAGTTAAACTCATTTCACGAATTCCCTAGGAATTTCGTGAAATCCCTGTTTACACAAACTCTCTGTAACATAGGCCTATATAAAATTATTTCTCAGTATTTTTGCGGGTTTTTAATGAGCAATTAACATTAACTCGGTAAGGCTGATATCTTACAAGCTATACAATGGGCACATTGATGGCGTGTGATATCGCTTTATAATGAGCTCATTCAGCAAGGGACGTAGATTTTCATTCCAGCTTCCTAAACGTGTATTTTCATTCAGCTTCCTATACTAAAAGCGAAAGATTAGCTTCCAGTGACCCCTTCAGTAGGAGAGACCTTTCCTTCGTTGAATAAAATCGTCTGGAAAGTCGCCATAACTGAGGTGATCTAAGCTGGCGTGAAAAAGACGATATGTATTCACTTGATTGGACCAGAGGTGTGAAGAGCCTTTATTGATTTAAAGTTGTCTTACATGACATGAATTTGCTTGGCGCTAAGTACAAAACGGACGAAAACTCTGATTAATTTCCTCACCCGTCAGAACCTTTACACACTCACACCCGTACACCTTCACAAGACACACTCCATTACCCGCCCTTAAGCTAGGTGTGGTCCGGATCATTGTTCTTGAACACACACACACACACACACACACACACACACACACACACACACACAGGTATATTCAGGTACCTGTGTCTACACAATGTAGATCTCTATCTATCTATTATTGCCAGACGCCTCAATCCCCTTTGGGGTGGCCACAAACAAATCGCCTCCAAGTCGCCCTGTCCCCCGCCATTTCACTGCCCTGCTCCCAACTCACACCCCCCTCTCTCATATACCTCTTCACCCCATCCCTCCATCTCATCCTCGGCCTCCCCCTCCCTCTTCCCCCCTCCACCTCACTCCCATACACTCTCTTCGTCAGTCTTTCACCCTCCATCCTCTCCACATGGCCAAACCACCTCAGTGTGTTCCTCATAACGCTTCCTATCACATCCACATCAACACCACAACGTTCCTTTATATCCTCATTCGTCAGCTTATCTCTCCATGTGACTCCACAGGCTCCTCTTAAATAACTCATTTCCACTGCTCTCACTCTTGACTTGTGTCCTTCCAACAACGTCCAAGCTTCACTTCCGTACGTTAGAGTTGGTATCACAATACTGTCATGTAGTAACTTCTTCACTTCCATGCTCACTTCCCTGTTTCTTATCACTGCTTTCAAAGAACCAGCAACCTTTCTTCCCTGCTGTACCCTTTCAAGCACTTCACCCTCCAAACCTCCATCCTTACTCATCACACCACCCAAGTACTTAAACGCACTCACATTTTCCAATACCTCACCATCCAACCTCGCTGTACATTCACTGACTTCACCTCTCTCAAAGACCATCACTTTACTCTTCCCTACATTCACCTTCAGATTCCGTTTCTTACACTCTCCCAAACTCATCCACCAAGCCTTGCAGCTCCCCTTCGTCTTCACTCAACAACACAGTATCATCTGCAAACAACAGTACAGGGAGTTTCCAAACACTATCCTCTCTCACCAGGGCCACTCCAACATCCACTACCCTACCTTGTTCCTCTTTTATTACCCCATCCATGTACAGATTGAACAACCATGGAGACATGACACATCCCTGTTTCAACCCAACTTTCAGAGAGAAAAATTCACTTAGTTCACCATCCACACGCACTGCAGCCTTCGCACCATCGTACATACTCTTCACAGCATTCAACAACTTCCCATCTATTCCATATATTCTTAACACTTTCCACAATCCTTGTCTATCCACCCTGTCATATGCTTTCTCCAAATCCATGAAAGCCGCATACAACTTCTTTCCCTTCTCTAGAAACTTTTCCACTAAAGATCTAAGAATGAATATCCGATCTACACAACCTCTTCCCTTCCTAAAGCCTCCCTGTTCTTCTCCAACTAATTTCTCTGTTCTTTCTCTCTGTCAATAAGTATCCTACCATACACTTTTCCTATTATACTAAGAAGACAAATGCCCCTATGATTACCACACACTTCTTTTTCCCCTTTTCCTTTGTACAAGGGAATAATTATACCTGACTTCCAATCCTCCGGGACTCTACCTTCCTCCCAGGCTAATCTACACATCTTCCACATCCATTCTACTACTATCTCTCCCCCATGCTTCAGCGTTTCACCACACACTTCATCAATTCCTGGGGCTTTCCCCGATTTAACTTTCTTCATTGCTTCCACAACTTCTATCCTACTGATTTCTTCCTGTCTTCTCACCTCCCTCCTTCTCCCAGCCATTCCCCGGCCACTTATACTAGCATGACTTCCATCCTCTACGTTCAACAATTCCTCAAAGTGTTCTCTCCATCTACTCACTTTTTCTCCCTTCTCCACTATGTAGATACATATCATATATATACATTATGTATACACGATGCCTGAGTACACCTGTGTGTGTGTGTGTGTGTGTGTGTGTGTGTGTGTGTGTGTGTGTGTGTGTGTGTGTGCAGCAACAATGACAACAATGACCCGGACCACACCTGCCTGAGGGAGGGTAATGGTATATACAAATACCATATATATATATATGTATATCTATATATATCTATGTATCTATATCTATCTATCTATCTATGTATGTATCTATGTATCTATCTATCTATCTATCTATCTATCTATCTATATCTATGTATCTATCTATCTATACCTTGATTTATTAAATGAAAACTATTTGGAATTACTGCAAGTTTTACTAAAAGATTTCAGATCTTGAAGTGGCCCGTTGTTGCTGCTGAAAAGAAAAAAAAAAAAAAACCTCAAAACAGCTAACATACTCGTATGTAAAGGCGATTCAACAGGAAAGAGCTATTCCATGATAATCTGAAGTCACGTTGTTTAAACACAGTTGTAACACGATAAATATTTGAAACGCACATTTTCTGTTATTAACGGGGCGATGGTTTGCTGACTCATAAAATACAAAATCGAATTGATAGACCTAGCGTCCAGTAAGGAAAATCATTGCTCAAGCTTAATTAGGTAAAAAGTTATTAGCATCTGAAAAGCGTGACGGTTGGGTCCCTGGCCTGGTCGGTCCGCCCAGCATTTTTTCTTT
This sequence comes from Coenobita brevimanus, assembly GCF_032717465.1. NCBI lineage: Eukaryota > Metazoa > Arthropoda > Malacostraca > Decapoda > Coenobitidae > Coenobita > Coenobita brevimanus. Next base: position 2,819,482 of record NC_137031.1, read on the forward strand.
TTTTCCTGGGGTGGGTACACTTAGCCATCCAGTCATGGTGGCACGTCTGAGCAAGTTTAGCGAGAAATGGTTCGGCAACGTCGCACCTTCGCTCGGGAATAAATAAAAGAAATTGGCTAATCAAACCATAAAATCATCAGAAAAACCGTGTTATGACATTCAACTAACCTGTAACTAGCCAATTTAGGGCTAATCTAACGTTACTGTACCATAATACCTTACTTTGTTTGGGGTGGATGACGAAGGTGCGAAGATGCAGTCTCTTCTCGAGGCACTATCATACGTTGCCTAAATGACTGAATGAATAAGTGTACCCGAAGAAGAAATATTGCGGTCGGTCCGTTCATTGTAATTTTCCGCCCATTCACCGACACCAAACTTCGTTCGATCTATCTATTTAGATAGACAGATACAAATGAAGATAATAAATAAATAGTTGTCTATCTGTACACCCAGGCTGCTTCCCTCAAAGAAAGGGGGGGGGGGTAGCCGAGACAGGACGACACACTCCCGATTTACTCATTCACACACAAACACTTACTCGTATCTTAGCCCCAAGGGGAGAGGAGACAGATCCTCACCGCAACCACACCACACGAGAGTCAACTGCACAGTGCAATCAGCGACATCCGCAGCAGGGCCTGACAGCAGAGCTGGTTTACCCCTGCCACATCATAATGGTCCTAAAGGGGGGAAAATAATTCTGGAATATTTTGTTTGTTGGAAATGTATATTGTGAGTTTAGGTGCAAACTCTTGAGACACCAAATTTTAGCCGAATTGGATGATGTTTACTGATACCGTCTCTTACGCAAAGTTTGAGCCTAATAAGCAAAATTATTGTGATAATCTTTTTTATTTAAAAACAGTGTATGCTTTAGGCATGCTTAATTGGAGGCAACATTCTAGTAATACCTGTATACTGTTCTTTGTTCAGGAATTTGCCTTTCGAGTTATCATTAAGCACTTATTTACTATGACTGAAGTGAAATTGCCAACGCCAGTGATGAAAAGCAGGAACGAAACCGAGATTTGGCTTGTTGGCCAACCAAGCAAAAGACAACTTGGAAGTAAGTTAGCTCCTTGTGGAGAAGTGTTAGCACCACTTTTCTACCTGATGCGAACAGAGACACGAACACTGAGGGATTCACTATGTGTTCTGTCTGAGGAACTAGGGGGATTCTGGAAGAGAGCTCGCATTCATGCAGCTTGGCCACGGAATCGTATCCCCCAAATCGAACTCTCTATAAAGAATGGAGAAAGTGAGAGAAGAGTAAGAGCTGGAATACAGAAAGAGGAGAAGAGAATGAACTTCCAAGAACAGATGAAAGATCTCACTGACACTGCACACATGAATGCCCGTAACTTAATCAAAAATCGTGAGGATGAGGAGTTTTTTGTTTATATATATATATATATATATATATATATATATATATATATATATATATATATATATATATATATATATATATATATATAAGATGCCTGGAACCACTGACTCACTTCTTCATTTCTACAACATTCGCGGCCTTTCCTCTAACTTTCTCTTTGTCAAACACCACCTCACCTCCACTAAACCTCACCTTCTCTCTTTGACAGAGACTCAGCTGTCTGAGGCAACTGACAGCAAACCCTTTTCTGTTTCCTCCTACTTCCTTTATACTCATTTCAAAGCCAAAGGTGGATGTTATGTATATGTACGCAACGATTTATCTTGCTCTCGTGTTCCGAACTTGATTCTTCTGAATCTTCTACTCTCTGGCTTCGGCTTTCTTGCCATTCTCTGACTAAATATATCTGTGCTGTTCACTTATCCCCTGTTTCTACTGACTATCAAAAATTCTTCGACTATCTAACTTCTACGATGGAACACATTCTATCAATTTCTCCTATCTCTGAAATTTCCATTCTAGGAGATTTCAATGTTCACCATCATCTTTGGATCTCCTCTCCTTTTACTGATCCACATGGTGAACAAGCCTACATCTTTTCTCTCCTTAACCCTAGAATACATATGCTAATATTACTGCATCTTAATACATACTCTGGGTTTGATAAACCCATTTTTCGGAAAGTCATACACCTATGTGAAAATCCAAATTTAGTAAAATCAAGTACATATATAAAAAATACGAGCTTGGTACTTTCACTTGAACCTTATGTAAATGAGTTTGTATGATATCTTAAAGGTTAAGTGGTACCTTGAAAAAGAGTATCAAAAATGGGGAAAAATTCTGATGTAACTGAACAAAAATATGTGGAAAATTTGAAACAGGAGCTGCGGACTTCTGCACTTGCACACACACTCCTGGGTCATGGGCGCTGCAGCACATGGCACTCTAATCCTTACAGACTCACGGTGGGCCGTGGTGGAGGTAGACAAAAAATGGGGTATTTTTTTAGAGTAAAAACTGGAGTACGAAGATTGGCAACTTTTCATGCAATCCCAGACCCTTGAAATTGAACACTACATAGTATTTGGACCTCTCTAAGGCTTTACCCAGTGATTTTGATCACCCACCCACCCCCACAACCTTGTTTTAGGGGGTAACTACGATAGAACTTACAATTATCAGGAAATGTTCATTTCTTGAGTAGTGAATGTTATTATCTTACTACTGAAACCTCATAATTGCAAAACACAGTGGTATGCAATCCAAAATAGTTGCTAGATGTCATTTGTGGTGTATTTATGGCCGTGAGAAAAATTATTTGTTCGAATTTTCCTTGACAATTCTCAAAATCATGAGCACTTACTTGGACTCACAAACAATCACCACAGACAGGGTAATAATGCCCCTGGCAGACAGCCTTCTGACATTTGGTGCACCGGAAGCATGTCTTCCTGTCAGTCCGAACAGGGCACTCCCAGCACTGGACAGGTGGACTCTGATTCTTAGCACCCAGTGGTGTTCATTATTTTATCAAGTTCTTCATCACTCAAAAAATGGTGGGCCATGATTTCACAGTTCACAAAGAAATATCTGTGTTCTAAGAAATATTCACTTCCTGCAAGGAAAAGCACTTTAGAAATCATACTCAAACTACTTGCTGGATATGACAAACCCCGTGTCACATATGTATGGGAGTACATACGATGGGTGTAAGATACCCAAGGGCGCTGATATGGAAATTTCCTTCGAAGAGAGCGGAGAAACATTACCTCTCCCAACTAGGGTAACACGTGGAAGGAGGGTATCTGGGTGCCTAGCCGTCTCAGACAATAACCCACGTGGTGATCACGTGAGCTCGGGTACGCGTCGGGTGTGATACGCCTGCGTATGTATTAAAGGGTTAATGACCCAGAGCAGCTTGTACAGCATCCTACCCATATCCCTGACCACCTTGGAGAGAGCTCCAACATACTTGACCTCTTCCTTACAACTAATCCTTCCGCTTACACTGTTAAACTTTCCTCTCCATTGGGCTCCTCCGATCACAACCTTATTACCTTAACCAGTCCTATCGCTTCGGTACGGCCTGTGGACCCTCCAAAGAAACGTTGTCTGTGGCACTTTGGAGCTGCAGATTGGAAGGCCCTCAGACAGTACTTCTTTGATTTTCCATGGAATGATTATTGCTTCCATGGCCGTGAGCCATCTGAGTGTGCCTTGTGTATTACAGAGGTTATTCTCTCAGGCATGGAAGCATACACTCCTTTCTCATATCCTTTGACTAACGCAAGAAAGCCTTGGTTTAATCACGCATGTTCTAATGCTGTCCGCAACAAGGAGAGGGCCTACAAAAGGTACCAGAGCCAACCCTCCCCTGAATCACATCTTGTTTATGCTTCTGCCCGGAATCGTGCTAAGTCTGTTCTTCGCACTGCTAAAAATAGTTTCATCCATACTACAGTAAATGCTCCCAACTCTCCAGCTCAAACTCTTCCCGCTTCTTCTGGCACCTTGACAAAAACCTTTCTAACAACTTTACCTCATCATCCTTCCCTCCTCTTTTCTATTCTGATGGCTCTGTAGCTATTTCTTCTACTGATAAAGCAGATCTCTTCGCTCAGACTTGCTCCTCCAATTCCACCTTAAACGATTCCGGTGCTGTTCCTCCATCACTTCCCCCCTCTGACTTCCTCATGGCTGACATTAAAATTTCTTCAGTTGATGTATTATCTGCCGTCACTGGCCTCAGTACTAAGGCATATGGGCCTGATGGAGTCCTTCCTGTTGTCCTCAAGACCTGTGCTTCATTGCTTACACCCTGCCTAGGCAAACTCTTTTGCCATTGTCTGTCAACTTGTACCGTTCCTTCTTGCTGGAAGTTTGCTCTCATTCAGCCAGTCCCAAAGAAGGATGACCATTCCCAACACTCTAACTATCGTCCAATTGCTTGAACATCCTGTGTTTCAAAGGTTTTTAAGTTGATTCTTAATAGAAAAATTTAAAAGCATCTTCCCTATCACAACCTTCTTTCTGGTCGTCAGTATGGGTTCTGTCAGGGACGCTCCACTGGCGATCTTCTCACCTACCTTTCAGACTCCTGGTCCTCCTCCTTTCGAGATTTTGGCGAAAGCTTTGCCGTTGCACTTGACATCTCAACGGCTATTGATCGAGTCTGGCATAAATCTTTAATTTCCAAACTGCCCTCTTACGGTTTCTATCCTTCTATCTGTGCCTTCATCAATAGCTTCCTTTCTGGTCGTTCTATAGCTGCTGTTGTAGACGGCCATCGTTCTTCTCCTAGATCTATCAACAGTGGTGTTCCTCAGGGCTCTGTCCTATCACCAACTCTCATCCTTTTATTCATCAATGACCTAAGCAATACATCTAACCCTATCCACTCGTACGCTGATGATTCCACCCTTCACCTTTCCATTCGATTTTTGCAACGTCCATCTCGGCAGTTACTTCAACAAACAAGGGATGAGGCTATGGCACACCTAATGTCTGACTTGGCTCGTATTTCTGACTGAGGTAAAAACAGTCATGTTGTTTTTGGTGCATCGGGGGCTCAGTTTTTACGTCTGTCAACCTGACACAATCTTTCACAGGGGTACCCTCTAAGGTTTAATAACATCCAGCTCAATCCTGCATCGTCCTTGAACGTGCTTGGGGTTTCGTTCGCTCGGGACTTGTCTTGGAAGGGTCATATTGCATCTCTTGTAAAATCTGCTTCCAAGAGATTAGGTGTGCTAAGCCCACTCCGTATCTTCTTTACTCCTGCACAGTTGTTGACTTTATAAACGTGTTATTCGTCCCTGTTTAGAGTACAACTCTCATGTGTGGGGAGGCTCCCTACATACAGCTCTTCTCAATAGGGTTTACTCAAAGGCTGTTCGTCTCATCAGCTCTCCTCCTCTTACTGTGTCCCTTCAACCTTTGTCTCTTCGCAACACTGTTGCATTTTTATCTCTTTTCTATCGCAACTTCAATGGTCACTGCTCCTCTGAACTGCCTGCTTGCATCCCTCCCCCTCTAAGACTTTGCACCCGTGGAGCAACAAATTCTCATCCCTTTTCTCTCCAACTCTCTCATGCAAAAGTTAACCGGTACTCCCAGCCCTTCATTTATGCAACAGGTCAACTCTGGTACTGTCCCCCTCTGTCTGTATTTCCTATTTCCTATGATCTCCAGTCTTTCAAGCGTGGTGTGTCGAGGCATCTCGAAATGAAGGGATCCTGAGTTTGGCTCTCTTTTGTATTGTTTTTGTCTTTTATTGGAAGGAATGGTTTGCAGGCTCCTGACCTTTGATTTCTTCTTTCTTGCATATATATATATATATATATATATATATATATATATATATATATATATATATATATATATATATATATATATATATATATGCATTTATGCTCCTGAAGGCCAAAATAATAATTTGGAAGGGACTGCAAGCGGAATAGGCGTATGTCTGTGTGGTAAGATTGTAAATATATTATAATTAATTTTCGTAACATCTCAAATAAGTTGCGAATAAGTTACAAGCACAAGATTTATTTCTAACCCTTTTATTTCCGGTGATGCATTTATTTATTTTGTTCAGGGAAACATGAGACAAAATTTTGTTCAGCCAAGAAAAATTCTATCAGTTAAAAGGCTTTAAAAATCATAAGAAACTGCATAGCTGATATGTGATGCACTTAGGAATTTTGTTTCAACTGACAGCAAACTACATTACTTCATCGAAAGCGATCCTTGTTGCCCAAGAATTGTGTATGACTATTTCTGTTTATCTTTTATCTACGCTCTCCTCCATAAACTGCTTCATGGATCAAAGGGACGGTTACTTTTTTCAAATCGGTTCCAACAAGTACCCCACTACCCAACATTTCCATATAATTTCCTCCTTAATTTTGAATGCTGTATGGTGTTTCTTGTAACATTTTGCTGCTCGTTTCGGATGGAAAGTTCAGTGGGTGTGGGAGAATTTCTGTCTGGCATTCTCGTCTCTTTGATACATCTATTAAACAATTGTGATCACTTTCGTGGGTCAAGATTTTTTTTTTTTTTATGCGAGGAAGAATCAACCAACGGCCACGAGCCCGCAAAACTGTTCAAGAGAAAAACAAAATACAAGAGACAGCCAAATTCAAGATCCGATCATTTAGAGATGCCTGGACACACTGCGTTTGAAAGACTGGAGATCATAGGAAGCAGGAAATACAGACAGAGGGAGACAGTTCCAGAGTTGACCTGCTGCATAAATGATGGACTGGGAGTAAAGGTTAACTCTTGCATTAGAGAGTTGGACAAAAAAGGGATGAGAGTTTGCTGCTAGACGGGTGCTACGCGCCCGTCGTAGAGATGGAGGAATGCATGCAGACAGTTCAGAGGAGCAGTGACAAATGAAGTAGCGATAGAAAAGAGATAAAGATGCAACAGTGCGGCGAAGAGACAGTGGTTGAATGGAGTCAGTAAGAGGAGGAGAGTTAATGAGACGAAAAGCCTTTGACTCCACCCTATTGAGAAGAGCTGTATGTGGGGAACCTGCTCACACATGAGAGTTGTACTCCACAAAGGGGCGGATAAAACCCGTGTATAGAGTCAACAATTGTGCAGGGATAAAGAAGGAACGGAGTCGGCTTAGCACACCCAATCTCCTGGAAGCAGATATTACAAGAGATGTAATATGATCTTTCCAAGACAAGTCCCGAGTAAATGAAACCCCAAGCATGTTCAAAGACGATGCAGAATTAAGCTGAATTTATTAAACATTAGTGGGTACACCTGTGGAAGATTTTGTCAGGTTGATAGGTGTAAGAACTCTTTGAGGCATTAAAAACAACAAGATTATTTTTCCTTGTTTGTTGAAGCAACTGCTGAGATGGGCGTTGTGGGAACCGAATAGAAAGGTGAAGGGTGGAGTCATCAGCGTATGAGTGGACAGGGTTAGATGTACAGCTTAGCAGGTCATTGATGAAGAAAAGGAAGAGAGTTGGTGATAGGACAGAGCCCTGAGGAACACCACTGTTGATAGATCTAGGAGAAGAACGATGGCCATCTAAAACAGCAGCTATAGAACGACCAGAAAGGAAGCTAGAGATGAAGGCACGGATAAAAGGATAGAAACTGTAAGAGGGTAGTTTGGAAATTAAAGATTTATGCCAGACTCGATCGAAAGCCTTTTAGATGTCAAGTGCAATGGCAAAGCTTTCGCCAAAGTCCCGAAAGGAGGATAACCAGGAGTCTGAAAGGTAGGTGAGAAGATCGCCAGTGGAGCGTCCCTGACAGAACCCATACTGACGATCAGAAAGGTTATGATAGGAAAGATGCTTTAAAATTTTTCTATTAAGAATTGACTCGAAAACTTTTGAGATACAGGATGATAAAGCAAATGGATGATAGAGGGTTGGAAATGGTCACCCTTCTTTGGGACTGGCTGAATGAGAGCAAACTTCCAGCAAGAAGGAACGGTACAAGTTGACAGACAAAGACGAAAGAGTTTGCCTAGTCAGGGTGTAAGCACAGAAGTACAGTTCTTGAGAATATGCCTTGTTAGTATTGAGGCCTGTGATGGCAGAAAATACATCAGCTGAAGAAATCTTAATGTCAGCATGAGGAAGTCAGAAAGGGGAAGCGATGGAGAAACAACACCGGAATCGTCTAAGGTGGAATTGGAGGAGCAAGTCTGAGCGAAGAGATCTGCTTTATCAGTGGAAGAAACAGCTACAGAGCCATCAGAATAGAAAAGAGGAGGGAAGGATGATGAGGTTGTTAGAAAGGTTTTTGGTAAGGTGCCAGAAGGAGCGGGAAGAATTCGAGTTGGAAAGTTGAGAGCATTTAGTATGGATGAAATGATTTTTAGCAGAGCGAAGAACAGACTTAGCACGATTCCGGGCAGAAGCATATAAAAGATGTGATTCAGAGATGGGTTGGCTCTGGTACCTTTTAAAGGCCCTCTCCTTGTTGCAGACAGCATTAGATCAAGCGTGATTAAACCAAGGATTTCTTGCATTAGTCTAAGGCTATGAGAAAGGAATGTATGCTTCCATGCTTGAGAGAGTAACCTCCGTATTGCGCAAGGCACACTCAGATGGCTCCCGGTCATGGAAGCAATAGTCATTCCAGGGAAAATCAAAGAAGTACTGCCTGAGGGCCTCCCAATCCGTAGCTCCAAAATGCCACAGACCCAACAAGGTAAAACGGTTGGGAGGGAAACCCAAGAGAACTAAAGTTCCTTGTTTCACTAACGTTTTGAGCTATGGAGAGTCCGTCTTGACAATGACCATATGTGTTACCAAATGCCATCACCAATACCAAGGCCATGGCAACTTCTTGCTCGGGAAGGAGGAGAGGCAAACAAGCTCTGTTCAGATCTACATCTAGAAATTGTTTAGGAACTGAAGCATCTCCTGAAGTGGTCCTGTCTGGCTGTAAGTCACTAATGTTTACTAGTACCATTAAGCTTTGCCTTATATATGGCGAAACTTATTGTTATAGTATTATTAATATTTTCCTTTGTACTTTTTTTTTCTTAGATTTTGATGTTATACAGGAAGGTACCCTAGGGTATCCCAAGTACTTGTGTTAAGTGTAAATGATCTTGGCCTATTTTTGAAGGTTATATACTCATTTTTGGCGCAAAAATTGCATATTTGGAATTGAAATGTCTCAGAAACTAATTGAGATACAGCTGTTTCGATGAAGATCCTATGATAAAAGTGTGCTTAGAGTTTTGGCTGAATGTTTTGCCATTTTGCCTAGTGGAAAGTATGAAATTCAAACCTGTTCAGCGTTTTTTTGTTTTGTAACACGTTTTAGAGAAAACCAAAAAAGAAAAAAAAAACTGTAAAACTGTAACTTCACAGAAATATAACTGTGGTTCCTTTCATTATCTGAAGGGAATATGGTTACCGTTAAGCATTCAATTAGCCAGTTATTGAGACAATGTAAAATGTAGGCTACCCATGCTTCACTTTTTCCTTCCCTACCCTTGCCTATAGATCTTGTTGATATTACATAAGAAACCATCTTAGATTAATCAACAAATAGTTATGGTCAAACTTCCTTAGGTAGCTACACAATAAGCACTGTAAATACATAACTATTTATTATTATTATTATTATTATTCTTATTATTATTATTAATGTTGCTGTTGTATATTTTATCAACGGTGTACAACAAGCAGTTGCCAGCACTACCGTAATCATGGACCTTTTTTTTTTTTTTCTTTTTTTTTTTTACAGTAACTTTAAGTATGATGTTTTCAGTATAAGTCATGACAGGATGGTGTAGTTTCGGCAGGTGTATTCGCTGATTCAGTTTAACTTTTTCTAACAAACGGTAGATAGGCTAATGCAAATCAGGTAAAACTTCATTCAGATAAGAGTGCTAACGTCTTGTAACTCTAGATTAACAGACTAAACCTACTGTGATCTTAGGGTAGTACATGTGATTCTAGATTAACGAACTACCTCAACGTGCCATCTGTGATTTTAAATTGGTGGCCTATTTCGGCGTTCTGTGATTTTAAGGTACTGCCTGTGCTTTTAGAATAATGGACTATCTCAGCATCCTGTGATTCTAAGGCACTAGGTTTGACAAAGCATGCAGAGGGACGGTGGGATACTGTGATTCTAAGGTTCTAGGTTTGACAGAGCATGCAGAGGGGCGGTGGGAAGGAGTGGTGCTGAGCTGTGACAGGGGCATTGATGAATTGCCGGACATTCTGGATTGTTCCACACGTTTTTACCGTGTCCGGTTGTTCCGAAACGCTTTTTTGGGATAAATAGTTATGAAAAGTATTGCCGACACCGCACCACAGACCTTCCACATCGTGGGCAAATAACTGACGTGACGGTATTTATCGGTCTTTGTTGAGTTAGGCTTAAGTTACATCACTTCACGGTTACGTTTGACACAATAGACTTGGTTAGAGTGGCTTATCATATCGGTCTCGACATCAGCGGGTTAAAAACTATGTCCTCGAATCTCCTAAGTAAAAATACGGTACCCAGACCCAGCTCAATGGACGCGAAGCAATCTAATTGTGATACAACTTTATTTACACCAGTATTTACTGACATGTCACTTGTTTACCACATGAAGAAAGCTGTGCGGGTGTCCAACCTTGTCCGTGGAAAGGTGGCAAAAGGAACAGTATGTTTATACTTATCGACTACACGAGTCATTAAGACAATTTTTCTAAGTTCTTAGCTTTCTCAAGAACACGACCCGCTGTAGTCGGCTCACGTATATCCAGGTTCTAGAGACAAGTAGTGGTAAATAAACTGTCCCCCAGTGCTTAGTGCAAACACACTGTAGATGGGAAGGATATGAAGGAAACTCAGTGCACTGCACTGATGTCAGAAAGATATAAATAACATATCGAGGAACATTGTGGTGGGATATACGTAACGTAATGCTGCAACATCGCCCATACCAATGAATGATTGATAAGATTTATTGTTGTGAAAGATAACCTACAGAGTACTGAGAATACAGGCCTGGGTCCAGATTCACGAACAGATTTTGTCAGCTTTCTCTTCTAAAAATCATTATTGTCGAGAAAAGAAACTGGAAGCTGCTGCATTCATTTTTTTTTTTTTTTTTTTTTATCAGTCCTATTAAAAACAAACTACAGCCCCTGATAATTTCCTTTCGCACTTTGCACCATCGTTCTGAATATTTTTCTCATTACTTCAACTACAGTGCTTGATCATTTCCTCTCATACACAATAGATATGAGAAAATTCTACACTCTCTTCGTATTTCCTGCAACAATAAAAGATAGTTCGGCTTGGGAATTGACCGCAACCTTTTCGTGATAGTGTACGATATGTTGGGTGCAAGTGATGCCGCGCCTCGTCTCTGTCTGCCACACGCTGTCTCGCCCTAACATCAGTACCGAGTGGTGAGTTCCTTTCCTCTCTTGATGATTTGCGGTGCGCAGGGAGTCGGTGGTGTAGTGGTTGGTACATCCAACCCGTAGTACGAATAACTCGAGCTCGATTTCCAGACCAGTCACACTATTGGACAAAGTTTGTTTCATCAATGGCCATGCTCACTTTGCAGCACAATCAGGATCCTGGATATTGATTTGATTGTAACGTGTCTTGTTGTAAGGGATGATTGTGTCTTCGTAAAAATTAATCGTACCGGCATGCCTTAATTAATTTCGTACAGTCGATAGGCATTAATCCTCAGACTTGTATTACCATGCGCCTGTTGTGAGCACTGTTGGGCGGCAAGGGGTAAGCGCGTTTTTTTTTCGCTGAATGAAATACCTTTACGACATTGACGTTTTTAGAAACTGGTTATTACAGGAAAGGGAGTTCCTCCCAAGGATGTATGAATTGTATGGTGGTTGTGAAAATGAAAGATGCATTTCATTTTCAAAGGTGTTGTTGTTTAGTTAATGCGGTTTGTGGCCGAGCCTACCCATAAACTGCACGCATTACACCGCCTCCACCGCCATGCTATGAGACAAACTTTTGTTCTACTGCAGCAGAAAGCGCCCTGCAACGGCAAAGCGCGGGGAAACGTTTGAAGGTTTGGTTGTTGGACGAACACTGCATTTGCGTCTCCATTCAGTTTACATGGGTATTATAGTTGTATTCATATCACCCAGCGGTCTAGATCAGTAATTCTTAATCCTTGAGTCGTGACCCAAAATTAAGTCGCGAAGCCCTATCAGGTAGGTGGGCTGTGATGTACAGTGACTCTCTAAACTTCTGTTTTGTTCAAAACTCTGACGATCTTAGAAATAATTCAAAATCATCTTGATCATATGGATAGTACTATGGTTCATATACATCTCACTTGCCAGCCAGACTGTTACATTATTAGGAATAATTTTCACTGTTGAGCATTTGAAGCTTTTAATTGCAATTAGAACTCCCTGATGATAAATTTACTCATGGATGGATAAATCAATCCGTGAAATCATGAAAATGTAAATTGAGTAAGTTCTGCAGGCCTGAGAACCCTCACAGTGGCCACTTTTTGAACAAAACGGAAGTTTGACGAGTCATTGGACATCACAGCCCACCTACCTGATAGGCCTTCGCGACTTAATTTAGGGTCACGACTCAAGGATTTAAGAAAGAAGTACTGACCTAGACCATAGGGTGATGTGGAGACAACTATATTACCCATGTAAACTGAATGGAGACGCAAATGAAGTGTTCGTCCAACAAACAAACCTTCAAGTTTCCCCGCGCTTTGCTGTTGCAGGGCGCTTGCTGCTGCAACAGGACATCAGTTTAATGGCATGGCGGTGGAGGCGGTGTAATGCGTGCAGATAGGCTCGACCACGACCGCATTAACTGAACAACACCTGTGATGATGAAATGCATCTTTCATTTTCACAACCACCATACAATTCATACATCCTTGGGAGGAACTCCCTATCCTGTGATAGCCAGTTTCTATAAAAGATTCAATGTCGTAAAGTATTTCATTCAGCGAAGAAAAACCGTACTGTAATGAAGGGGTTTTTGTAATCATGGCATCGTAATTAAAGACACAACAATCTCCTTTCTCGTAGTCACTGTAACAGCAAAGTTTTGATAAATGTGATGCAGTACGCCATTCAGAGGACATGACAAAACACGGTATTGCTCATCAGACAGAATATCATACATACTGCCACCATCTATGTCCTCTGCTATATGGCTGCCCTTCCTTGAACGGATCCTCCTCCCTCTTATTTCTTTGCTCCATCCCTCAATCTCATCCTTGGTCTCTTCCTCTTCCTCTCCCCTCTACCTCACTCACATATGCTATTCTAGCCAGTCTCTCATTCTTGATGCATACAAGAGGATAAAAAGATGTAATAGGCAATATAAATTCCTGAGAAGAGATGCCACGAATACTCTTGTGGCACTTGGAAGAGTCTGAAATTTGTTTTACGTGGGTGCTGGAGGGGGACGCATTCATGCGTTGGCACCCATATAGTTGGGTGCTTCTCGGTTATACAACCATCCTTCAGCCCCCTTTCTGTTCCCCGAAAAGTGGATGGTGAACTGCCGGAGAAGGGCACCTTCAATGAACAGTTCATCGGGTTCACATTTCATTTGAACCTACTTCTCCTGCTGCTGCTGCTGCTACTACTTACTACTACTACTACTGCTGCTGCTGCTGCTACTACTTACTACTACTACTACTGCTGCTGCTGCTGCCTACGTCCTTGTTTACCAAGCAGTATTACTGGAAACCTGGATGGTAACAGTTGTCTGCCATAATGACGCTCGAATAGTCAATAGGCACTGATTTTTTTCCCCAGTGCAATTGCAGGTCAGTAAGTTCCTTTCATTAAATTCCTGTCCACTGTGTGCTTGTAATAACACGGATAAAATTCCTCCTTGCCTCTTCTTACCAACTAGTACATCTGGTGGCCTAAATGAAAATTTGATGGTTGCGTGTCATATTCTACAGAAAGACTGGGACTCTGCAAAAGTTAGCAGTCTGTCGTAATGACCCTCGTGTTTTTGATAAGCACTGAATTGAATAATGGACTTCTAGCGCCCGGTATCGAAGACCATATAGCATTAATTCAAAGCAATGATATATGTCAAGCAATGGAACAGAAACGGAGAAGATTTAAAAATGGTTTTGACGTAGACGTGGTCTTGGCGTAGACGTGGTCGTGGCGTTGAAGACGATGATGTGGCTTGGCGAAGAAGTGACATGACTTGGCAGTTGGTTGAAAACTTCGATCCAGGAAGGGATGAAGGGTCGACGTCAATGGAAGGTCCTCAAACTATTCACATCACGAAATTAAATGTCTAACCTGACAGGAATAGAGAGAAAATAAGGCAGGAAGAAGCATGGAATTATCAAGAAGATAGGTAGGACAGGAGAGAAGAGGACAGCATGGAGAGAAAGATCGGAGACAAAAAGATCCCATTCATTCGCCTCTTACGACAAACATGGATACTGGAGAAGTCTTCTCTCCTCCTCCCGCCCCAGGGGGAAGTTGATAAATATAAATATAAGCCTTCTTATTCATCATCATAGTCATCATATTACTCGTATTATGATTATCATTATAATAAAGAGAGTAGATTAGGCTTTGCTTTACAGTATTTAGGAGCAGACTTATATTTTTGGAACACAGTAATATTTACTGATAAGAAATACTTAACGTTGTTGGAAGCAGGGGCTCGAACGTGCTAAAGACCATTAAACACACGGTATAAAATGAATAATATGCAGGAGAAGGGCAAAAGTGGTAGGGTGCCCCTGGCATTTGGGGGATGGATGTGGGCCGATGGACCTGGAGAATTGATGGAAACAGGAGGAGGATTTAAAGGGGAAAAATACATTGACGTGTTAGAAAATGTTTTATTGCCATCCGTGCGAAATATGACAATCCCACATCCTCATCATAGAAGATTCATTCACGACAGGAGTCCTATGAATATGTGCAGTGTGGTAAAGGATTGGCTAATCAGCACTCGGATATGTCATATCACTACATATACTGTAGCAGGGTTGTGATATAAACCCAATCGATTGTTTGTGTGTCATTAATACTGTAGTGTTTGACTCATATAAATTCATTTAACTCACTTGTTTCAGTTTTCTCTAATTAAAATTTGCCGCTACATTTTCTAACTTCATCCCGAGCACCTCCTGAAACTGATTGAAATGATCAGGCTTTTGCCATAAAGTTCTTCCCTAGCTGAAAGGACTCAAAATCACGGTGGTATACCTGTAAGTGTGGTATGAATTATAACTTGATTAAGGACAGAAAAGTATGACCATAATATTCACTGAAAAGTTTAATATCCAATAATAACCAATGACTGGCCCCTCTGCAAAGAAACCAACGAATCAGAGTTATGCAAACGATTATTAACAAAAATGAAATACAAACTGAATGCTCCTACGCTACGAGAACTGAGAAACATCATAGTACTAACAGTTATTCTCTTAATCCCCTTATAAAAACTTATGTCTCGCGGAGTATACAGTTACCTGTATCTCATGTTCATACTTATCAATTTAATATCACCTTATCAGTGAACCATATTGAGATCATGGCAATATTGGTTACTTTCCCATGGATATGGACACTTCCCTCCCTCTGGCCCCGCCTCCTGCCACCCTGGCACCTCGCATCCCCCTCCTCCCGAAGCACCATTGTTCAAACCTCAGTTGGTAGAGATTCATATTGTGCCTGGGATCAGGACAGAACTTTTGACCACCAGTGTACAGTCATCCACAAGTCACGTCGTCCATCCGAACCTGACTTTCACCCCTAAATACCTAATCAAGCCAGTCTTCGGCCTTTACTTGCCCAAAACTCTGCTAATACAGAAAAGCCTCAGTCTTTACAATTTTAAATTGACAGCGTTTACAGCTGACCGAAATCAGCCTTCGTGGATGACGGTAATATATTGTTGCCCACTATGAAAGCATTACAAGGGCTAATGGAAACTTTAGTAGACCTTTCAGTACAATTAGTTTTTTCCCAACTAACAAATTGTGTAGAGGTAGCCATATTAAGATAAACAAGAAGGAGCGCTCAGAGTAAAACTCCTGCCTTTTGTCGTAGGGCCAAGTATTTGACACTCTTGTGACCTTAACCTTTAACTGATTGTTCTGAGCAATGAATTATTTCATTCCTGTCTAAACCTCAGTCCTTCTACGAAATTTGATCCAAACCAGATTATTATTATTATTATTTAGTCAGCATTCCACTGTGCCACTGACTTTTCACCAATTGTTCTTAAAATCATATTTCTTCGTTCGTGGCTGACCCTCCAGTCCTTAAACCAAGTTTGATCTAAATAAAATTAAACCAGTTTTAGTTGTGGGTCGAACATCTGACCTTGCCCTTTACCTTTACCTTTGGCTGACTGTTTTCAAAATCAATCCCCTCGTCCTTGTCGTAACCCAAACCCTTCCACTAAGTTTTGTCTAAATTGGATAAAAATTGTAAAGTTTACTGTCATGTAACCTTGACCTTTGACTTCTTGCCTGACCTTCAGATCATAACTGTTTTTACTAGCGAGCTAGCGATTTTTCCGTTGTAACAATATAATTTTAGGCATCGACTTTAGCAATTAAATATCGGAGATTCCGCAAATAATTTTATTGACTATCAGAGGGAAATTGTAATTACATGGCGCTTGCGCACTCGTCACGCGCTCACAAAGCGCACTTTGTAGCTAGTTCTTTGGTTCAAAAGCAAACACACATTGGTCAGAATTCATCCTTGCACTGAGATCATCTTTGACATTGGTCTCAAAATGGAATTCCTTCGTTCATGGCTTACCCTCTTCCATTCCACTACGTATGGCCTTAGTCGAAACAAACTATTTTAGCTGACCTTGCTTTGTTTTCCTGTCATTCATGTCGTTTGCCCCTACCCTGTGACCTTCACCTTTTATTGACTGTTCTCCAAATTAAATCCTTCATCTTTGCCTAACCCTGAACCCTTCCAGCAAATTTTGTACGCTCTTAAAAGCAATAGGTCGACCCCTTGTCTGACCTTCAACCGCCCCTTAAAGTTTGATCAGAATTATATCAGAACGTTGTTCTCATGCAGACACTGACCTTCGACTGAATGCCCTCGAAGTTGAATCCCTTTGCTCCTTCCTTACCCTCAGCTCTTCCACTAAGTTTGGTCTAAATCTGTAAGGTGACCATGCCATGTGACCTTGACCCCTGTATTGTTCTTGTAAACAATGATTCAACCCACCGGCAGACCCTGAACCCTTTCATAGTTGGTTATTACTGGATCATAACTGAGTTATACCGACACACACACACACACACACACACACACACACACACACACACACACACACACACACACACACACACACACACACACACACACACACACACACACACACGAGCGTGCGCGCGCATCAAGCAAAGCATAACACCCTCTCTCACTTCGCGAATGCGGGTGTAAAATAAGTTATTGAATAAGTAATGTGCTCTGCTCCTGGTATTATAGTGAATCTCATTTGTGGGTCTAGATCAGGAAAAATCTGAAACTTCAGCATTCACTAAAGACTCAAGAGTCAAGAATGCATTTTATCATAAAATCTGAACAAAAGAATCTTTATGATGAAAGAGTCAGTAGTCAGAGAATTATCTTTCACATTATGCATAACGCCATTGTTAGCATGAGAGCAAGATACTTTCATGGTATGGCAATGACGAGAGTGTGTTGACTAGTGTCGTACAGAGCAAGCTTGATCAACCCATATCTGGTTGCCGTAGGAACGGAATTGTCGTGTCAGTCACTAACCATAAACAGAAACGTATCTTTCGCAATCATACTCCACTCATCCCCGTGCCGCACCACTGATGCTGTCTGCACTGACGTACTATAGTGCTATTGTAGATCTCTCATGTGAACATCGTATATTGAACCTACAGATAACCTATATAAAATATATAAAAAGTATATTGTGGACATGTCACCAAAAATACGGCCATAAATACAAGGAACTAAACACAAGCAAATGCAAAAAAATTTCAGCATGTAGATCTCTGGCATCCCATGACACGGCTATAAAGACAAGGAAATGAACACAAATGAAAACAAAAACAAAATTGTTGAGATCTGGCACCCATGGCAGGCCAAGCATCTCTCTCTCTCTCTCTCTCTCTCTATCTGTGTGTGTGTGTGTGTGTGTGTGTGTGTGTGGTTTTAGAACTGAGGAGAGACGTAGGACTGGATGATGAATGGATGGATGAATGGATGGAGATACATTAACAGCTCTTCGCCTTCCCTCTTTCCATCCCGTTATCTTTCCTAATTAATGACATACAGCTTAATGAAATAAATATTACTATGTAGCTTAGTCGTACCTTTTGAAGGGTTAGGTAAATACACTGTTCTAGTTTTTAGTTTTGATTCTATCTGATTTAGTCTTTTGTCATCTTTTCTCTTCCACTGTTTCTCTGCTAAGTCACACGTGATAAATGTTGTGCCTTGCTGTGTTACAGCGATGTGGTGTAGTGTTAATAATAATAATAATACTAATACTAATAATAATAATAATGATGATGATGAAAACAATAATAAGGCAGACGTGAAGTTTCTTTTTGTGCATTCAGAGAATATGTGAAAACTGCATATCCAATCCTGTGATAAACATGCTGGTTTGAAAGACTTGTAATATAGTAGCAGCAGCAGCAGCAGCAGCAGCAGTAGTAGTAGTAATAGTAGTAGTAGCAGTTAATGGATGGGGACCCATTCCGCAACATGTATTTTAAGATATCAAAGCATTATCTGCCTTCTTTCCTTTATTTTGTTTTCCTTATATGATTTGGAGGGGTCTGAACCTCTAAATATAGTGTGGAAAATTTTATATAATGGAGGACATTATCAAGGAACCAGACGAAATGATCTGAGTGTTTCTTGAAATCCATATGCTCTGCTTTTTTATTTCTGATCTTTTGATTCTTCTGGTCACGCTCCCCAAATATAGCATACGGATGACTTTATTTTACAGTATTTTCTATCATATCAAAGCCATATTTGCCCGCCTTTCACTGTTTCTGGGAATTTTTAATGGAGTGAAGGGGGCTGATTCCCTCTAAAAATGATTGGAAAATTGTATATAGTGCAGGGCTTTTAGGGCAACCAGACGAACTAACCTGGGAATTTCCATTCAGATCAAGAAGTATCCTGGGAGTTCACACACACACACACACACACACACACACACACACACACACACACACACACACACACACACACACACACACACACACACACGGGCAGAATCTTGCGCAACAGTATAGGGCGAGCTGCCGAATGATACCATACTGTTTCGCAGAAATAATAATAATAATAATAATAATAATAATAATGATAACAGTGTGTGCTTACTGTATAATGAAGATAACAATTTCAGTATGAGGAATAATTAATAACATTCACAGAAATGGAGGGCGTTGTAACCGTTGAAGATTCATGGTTGACTGTAGTGGAATGGGCCAGGACCCATATACATACAGTCCTGGAATGGGCAACAACGTGGCCCACAAGCAAGAAGTTCTGGAGTCAATTTCCGGGTGGACCGCAAGACCCATGGGCAAACCTGTTCAGGTTGTTCGTGCCCTGAATCTGGGAATGTGTACAATGACTGGTGTGTGCCGTAGTCAGGGTAATGTTTATTAAATGCTGTAGTTCTTTTACATTAAGTTGCCCAGATTTTCGTCCTTTTCCAGCTTATTTCACGTAAAAAAACCGGTGTACATCCTCACCG
Organism: Coenobita brevimanus; assembly: GCF_032717465.1. NCBI lineage: Eukaryota > Metazoa > Arthropoda > Malacostraca > Decapoda > Coenobitidae > Coenobita > Coenobita brevimanus. Next base: position 2,839,121 of record NC_137031.1, read on the forward strand.
TACATCCATTTTGTGGCAGTTTTTCGTGACTGACACCATATTCAGATATTATTTTGTTGTTACAACTCAGCATTCAGGACGGAGAGATGACAATATAGCATAGGTTAGAGAAAAAAATAGTATAGTTACGCTGATGTTTCTTTGTTGGTAGTGTCAGATGGTAAGCCTTGCACTGGAAACAGCGTGTGGAACTGAAGTTGAAATATGATCAGTTCACCAACGTAGGTGATTCATATAACAATTACTGATTAAAATTTCTCCTCAACGCTATGCTCACGAACGCAAAATACTGTCATTGTTGCTCTTTAGTCCAATGACTCGTTTTACATATAATTCTTGACGCTGACAAAACATATGACGAGTCCCCAAGAAGTGTAATGCTTAATGGAGGCTCTATATATTACCCCTATAGGTCGAAAAGTTTCTCGTGAACATTGTATCAAGAATAACCTAAGAAGTACAGTATGTCATGGGATAAGTGCAGTGTGATTGTGGTAATTTGGTAATGGAAATGGGATGATGGTAATGTGATGATGGCAGTAAAATAGGTAGTGATATGATGGCAGTGTGGTGGTGTGATGATAGTCTGATGATGGTAATGTGATCGTAGTGTGGGAATGTGATGATGGTAGTTATATAACAGTAGTGGTAAAGTGACAGTCAGTCGATTGTGGTATGATGGCAGTGTAGAGATAGTACTAGTATGGTGGTAGTGTGGTGATGGTAGTAGTATGATGGTTGTAACATAATGGCAGTGTAGTGGCGGTCTAATGGAATGATTGTGGTGGTATGATGGTAGAGTGTTAATGTGATGATAGTAGTGTCATAGCGTGATGACGGTAATGCGGTAGTGTAATGATGGTGGTTTGCATAATGGCAGTGTGATAGTGGACACAGAGGTGAATGTACTGTATTATTGGTAGTGACAGTGTGGTAGCGTGACAGTAGTGGTATGATGACAGTGATATGAGGGTAGTATGATGACGGTGGTGCTAGTGTTGTATGATGATGGTAGTGTGATGATAATAATGACATTGTATTAAGGGTAATGGCATAATGGTAGTGTGATGATGGGACAGTGACGAACGTAGTGGTATGAAGATGGTGTGTTAATGATATTGTAATGACAGTGGAGTGATGATGTTAGTGTCATGAGGATAGAGTGATGACTGTAGTGTGATGCTGGTGGTGTGGTGCCGTTAAAACATAAGAAGAGAGTGTAACTGCAGTACGCCGGTTGGGCCATGCTAGGCAGCTCCTAGAAGCCTACCTGAACACTAGAATGAGATTAGGATAGCAAAGAAGGTGGCTCTACCCCGCCCTCCAAACCCTCCAGCCGAAGCCGGCAGGAAAAGTCTGAAGGAACACCACGCAGTATTTAAAAAAAAAAAAAAACTGGCGTTGACATTTTATAGGAAATTGTGAAAGGAGAAAAAGAGACTGTCATAGCGTAACCTGAAAAGGAAAAAGAATGAATTAGTATTGGTTTTGAGATTTTTTTTTTTTTTATACTCACCCTTTATTTGTCATAAGCTTATCTAGCCTATGCCTGAAACTACCAGTGGAAGGGGCAGCAACTACATTATTAGGTAGCTTATTCCATTCGTCTGCTACTCTGTAGCCAAACCAGTTTCTACCACTTATTTTCTTACTAAAACGGCATTGGTCTAGTTTGAAACAATTACTTCTAGTTCTATCCTGTATGCTCACTTTAAGTACCTTGCTGATATCTCCCTTATTTATTCCCTTCATCCACTTAAACGCCTCAATTAAGTCTCCACTTTACGCTTTCCTAGTGAGTGCAGACTTAGTATTTCTAGTCGGTCTTCATATGAAAGATTCCGAACATCATATATTGTTTTTGGGATTCTTCTCTGTACCTTTTCTAAGGAATAAATGTCCATTCTATAGTACTGACACCAAAATCGCACGGCATAGTCTAAATGTGGCCGTACTAATGCTAGATAAGGTTGCATTATTATTTTTGATGTCCTGTTGCTCACGCTTCGCAAAATAAATGCTAGGACCCCATTTGCTTTATTTCTCGCATTAATAGCCTACACTGTTGCCTTGGTTTGAGATCTTCACTAAGCATAACTCCTAAATACTCTCTCGCATTCCGATTTACTAATTTCTTTGTTATCTAAGTTGTTTTTAATATCGCCAGTGGTCTTGCCAAATACTTTATATTTTTCAGCGTTATATTTCAATTGCCATTTTTTTTTTTTTTTGACAATTTGGACCATATATTTAGGTCCTTTTGTACGTTAGTGGTATGATGATAATGTTGTAGTGGTGATGGTAGCTACCTTCGCCAACGGAGCAGGAGGAGGTTATGTATTCACCCTTGTTTGTTCGTTTATCGACAAGATATCTCAAAATGCTATTGATGGATTTCAGTGATGGTGTGTGATAATGGCTGTGTGATAGCTGTGTGGTAATGCTATGATCGTATTGTGCTAGTCTGGTCTGATAGTGTGATTCTGGTAGGAAGGTGATGATAGCAGTGTGTGTGTGTGTGTGTGTGTGTGTGTGTGTGTGTGTGTGTGTGTGTGTGTGTGTGTGTGTGTGTGTGTGTGTGTGTGTGTGTGTGTGTGTATTTATATGAAGAGAAGAAGGAATCATATGCTAGATGACAGTGTGGTGGTGATGGTTTGGCCAGCAGCCCTCCCGTGTGACTACACTGTCCATCAGCGAGATAATAAGTAGTCAGGATTGTTTGGCAGAAAAATGGAACAGACTATAATATTGCCCGAACACAAAGAGAGTTAATCTTCTCATGATTCACCCTCAAGTTAGAATTCTGAACCTGTCCCAAGCATGAGACGGTTAATAAAATTGCAATTTTTGGACACAGTAGTTTATTTTCAGTTGTATTTTATTGTTCCCTGCGTCATAAGACCATATACCGAACAAGCCAGTCTTGTAGGCTCAATTCCTTCATATTCTTGAAAAAGCTTTCATTTAAACCCAAACTAAGCTTATCATCACATGGTGCACTGTCCAAAACCTGCTTCACAAACCACCACTGTCAATGCTCATCTTGCCCACTTCTCTCTGTCCACCCAGTCCGTTTTTTGCTCCTGAACACTGAAATTCGAAGAGAAACTTTCATACTACATGCCACGCTTCTTACAAGTACGGTCTTCACAGGATGTACTCTTCATTCCGACAGTTTGTTCATATGTATATACTAGCAGGGTACCGGCGTTGCCTGGGTAAAACCCCATGACTGTACATACTAGCATTGCCTGAGACCGTGGCTGGGCACCCCCAGTGGAGGAAGACCCCCGGGGCCACATTATGCCCACTGAACCTGTGTTCCTTCTTGGGCCTATTCCTCAAGGGATATATTCCCCATCGACCTATTCCTACTATGGTCCTGTTTCTCCATTACCCACCCACTAACCTTTCTCACCCGACCTCCCGACCCACTCACCCACCCATACTCGCCCACCCACCTCTCCCACCCCACTCACTCACCGTCCCAGCCTGAACGTCCACCCTCCCACCCTGCCTCTCCACATCCACCCATCCACTTAATTTTGCCCACTCCACCAATCCTTCCACCCATTCGCCCTATTGCAGCTAATGGTGATTTGATTGGAGAAGTAAAATCTCTACGGTAATTAGCTACCATGTTTCCACCATGTTGATTTAAATATCTCAAATTAGCTCTAATCTTGGCTATCAGGTACCATGAGGCCAGCTGGTACCTTTTCATAATTCGGTAAAATTTTTCCACCTTGAATGGAGATTAAGCTACACAGATTTCATGTTAATAATTTACTTGATTGATGTGATAAACCATAAAATGTTCTTAAGTATGTAGCACGTACTGCTTGGGGAGCAAACAAAATTTTTTTGTTAGTGTATTATATAAGTCCATTTTTAAACTGAGCTGGACTATGGCTCACGGGTGTATGGATCAACATCAGATGACACATTGAGGAGGTTCAATGTTTTGCAGAATACATGCTGGGGGAGGCGGTGGCTGAATCGGTAGAGAGGCGGCCTGCAGTCCTGATGGACCCAGGTTCGAATCCCGGCTGGGGCAGGAAACAGTTTAAGGATTTGAATTTCATTAAAAGCAGACTTTCCTGATCTACCAGATGACCCGCCGACATGTCGTAAAATTACCCCCGCTAATACCAATACACCAGTCCTATATGAGACAGCCCTAGCATGTATTCAATATGGACGGTGGGTGTTAGCGCCGAAGTGGTGACATGTGGAGGTGTAGGAGGACTACTGGGCCTTGGGGATAGGCTACTGCCCCCAAGATATAGGCCCTGAAGCCTTTGCCCAGAGTCGGACACATAAAAAAAAAAAAAAAAAAAAGTGTCCTGGAGCCTTGAGGTGCAGCTCTTATGGAAGTGGAAGCAAATGTTCCTTCCCTCCTATCCATTGAGACTACCTGCTTCTGTCATACAGTAAAAAGACCAGAGAAAAAAGTGAATTCTGCAGCGTGGCCTGTGTGTACCTGCATCGGTACCAACATCTTATGCGGGGGGGGGGGGAGGTCATTATCTACTTGCCGTTCACCTTCATTTCCCATCTCAGGAGCTTTGCATGGACCTCAATGACTGTGACAATTAGTTTAAAAACAAAGTCACCCAACTTTACCATTGACTGTTCATGACTCCCACCACCGAAGATCAAAATGCCGGAGGTAATTGGTGCACCACTTGTTTGGTTTGTCTTCGGTGGTTGGTGCACCACTTGTTTGGTTGATCTTCGGTGGTTGGTGCACCACTTGTTTGGTAACATCATCAGCTGGAGTCGCACCATTTGTACACCAATGGCTCCAAGTTGAGTGAATGTGTGGGTGCTAGTGTGTGCTCTACGGTGTGCCCACAAGTTTCGGTTCCTGACTTATATATGTATGTTTATCTCTGAATTTTTTGCCATTGACAAGGCCATGGAGTATGCTCTAAATTCTTGGCAAGCCTCATTTGTCATATTTTCTGACTCCAAGTTAACCCTTCAGACAATTGCTTCTTGCATTACTGATTCTAATGAGATCCAGGGTCACATCATTAATAAAATGCATTCTTGCAACAAGTATCTCATGCTGATCTGCGTGCCTGGTCATTGTCGTATATGTGGCAGTGAGCAGACTGGCATATTAGGAAGTCAGCTTTTGAACTTGAGGAGACTTAGGACGTTCCTTGTGACCCACGGTCGAGTCTCTGCCTAGGAAAAAAATCAATAAATCATTTGTAGCAGGGTCAGTGGACAATATTGAAAATTCCAACTCGCAAGCTATTCCTTGGTGAATGGGATTTTTGCCAACTGTCCCAGTCGCCTGGAAGAAAGAGTAATGACATGCATGCATCTAAATAATACACTTCTTATACACGTGTTGCCATATACTTTGAAAGATTTAATCACACCGTGACATCTGTGTTGATGTAATATCTATTGGTCTTATAATTGTCCGCTGTCAGTTATTTATTCTTAAACGTCATTCTATCCATCTATCCATTGCCAGATGCCTCGATCCTGTAAGGGGTGGTCACAGACAAATCTCCTCCATATTGCCCTGTCCAATGCCATTTCACTGCCCTGCCCCCAGCTCTCATATACCTCTCCAATCCATCCCTCCATCTCATCCTCGGCCTCTCCCTCCCTCACCTCCCCTTTACCTCACTCGCATACATTCCTCATTAGTCTCTCGCTCTTCATCCACTCCACACGGCCAGACCACCTCAGTGTATTTCTCCTGACACCTTCTATCACATCCACATCCACACCACAACACTCCTTCACTTCCTCATTTGCCAGTCTCTTCACATAACTCCACATGCTCCTCTCAGATAACTCATTTCCACTGCTCTCACTCTTGACTTGTGTCCCTCCAACAAAGTCCAAGTTTCTCTTCTATATGTTGGGGTTGGTATCACAATACTGTCATGCAGTGACTTTTTTACTTACATACTCACTTCCCTGTTCCTTATCATTGCTTTCAAGGAACCAGCAACCATTCTTCCCTGCTGTACCCTTCCAAGCACTTCATCCTTTAAACTTCCATCCTTACTTATCACACTACCCAAGTATTTAAACGTACTCACATTTTCCATTTCCTCCTCATCCAGCCTCACTGTACATTCAGTGACTTAATTTTTCTCAAAAAAACATAACTTTACTCTTCCCTACATTCACCTTTAGATTCTGTTTCTTACACTCTCTCCCAAACCCATTAACCAAGCCTTGCAGTTCCCTTTTGTCTTCACTTAACAATACAGAATCATCTGCAAACAACAGTACAGGGAGTTTCCAGGCACTGCTCTCTCTTATTAGGGTCGGTCCAACATCAACTGCCCTACCCTGTACCCCTTTTATAACCCCATCCATACAGTATACAGTTTCAAAAATCATGGGGACACGACACATCCCTGTTTCAGTCCCTCATTCAGACAGAAAAATTTACTCAGTTCACTATCCACACACACTGCAGCCATAGTCCCCTCATACATACTCTTCACGGCATTTGACAACTTCCCATTTACTCCATTTATTCCCTTTGGTGTTTATGGGTGCGGTGCAGATTTCACCCACTCGGTACAAGGCTGTGTCTGCGCACATTTCAACCGCTCGTTGCCATTCGATGCCAGTTGCATCAAACTAAATGGCCCCTGTTTTTTTGGTTATGGAATGATTTTGCGTCCATTTCTGAGCCGGAGCAAAGCACTACTTGCGTCCCCATGTATCCCTCTGCTGTGTTCAACCCAATTCACACCCATCACCCCACTGCCCCAGTCAGTGTGCTTATGAGCCTTGCTTAAGCGTAAGATAATTTCCTTGAGCGTTTCGTAAAATCGACCCTAATTGACCTACAGTAATTTTTTTGGACACCAAAATGTAGCCAGATAAATTCCCTATAACTTTTTCTCAATAATGTTCACCATAAAAAATATAGATATGAGACAAACTGAAAAAAAAAAAGAGTAAAAAACAAATTAAGGCATAATTAACATTCGGCTGATCGTTTTTACAGCACCGTAAGCAGATACATTTATTCAGGATTACGTTTACAAAAAAATACGATTATCGAATCATAAATAAGGGTGTGAGGATAAATTGTTTATGAACTATCGTGTGTGTGGGAATAGCACAGTGAAGGGGGTTCTTGCAGCGTGTGGCCTTGGGTGCTAACGCCCGCCTCCCGAGTATTCGCTCAGGGTACGACACAGCCTGTGTCGAATGGTAACATAAGGGTAAATACTTTCCACATTCCTATTCTATCCGCCCTGCCATATGCTTTCTCCAAATCCATGAAGGCCACATACAACTTCTTTCCCTTCTCTAGAAACTTTTCCACTAAAGTCCTAAGAATGAATATTTGATGTACACAACTTCTTCCCTTCCCAAAACCTCCCTTTTCGTCTCCAAGTAAGTTCTCTGTTATTTCCCTAACTCTGTCAATAAATATCCTACCATATACTTTTCTTATTAATCTAAGAAGACAAATGGCCCTGTTATTACCACACACTTCTTTTTCCCGTTTTCCTTTGTACAGGGGAATAATTAAACCTAACTTCCATTCCTCTGGGACTCTACCTTTCTCCCAGGCCAGTCTGGGAACGTGTTTCACTTATAAATTACTGTAGTGCAACAAAGACATCACCTTCTCCCTTTCCATAATCTTAGGTGATGGGGATCATGACATGACTGACAAATTCATGACTTTCTTGAGGCAAACCAGATTGATCAATGTTGTGACTTTTAACTGTTTTTGGTCGTGGATTTTATCAATTGTAAATAAGTGTATATTGCATTCTTTATGTTAGACAAATGACGTACTTGAAATAGTTCCTGCATCTGACAGTCCTATTTCATATATTAATGTCCCTTTATTAAACCAAGTGCCTCGCCTGTGAGTCCCCAGTTGACAAGAGCAAGTGTGCAATATTGAGGAGCATTAGGCACTTGCAGTCGTTGGTGTTCTGTTGGGCGAGGTGTTTCGCTTTATATGCTTCTGCCCACCTACGGTAGAGGAGGCATTAAGTGATTGGTCTGACCGTCTGTGCGTGCATTCACGCGTGTGTGGGTCCGTGTGTCTGTAACCCTATTATGGGCGTAATATCTCCTGAACCCATTGACAGATTTCCACCAAACTTATTTCATTGATGCAGTATGAGATGATGAATTGCTCAAGTCAGCTAGGTCAAGGGGTCAATGGTCAAGGTCATATGGGGTTGACTTAGTTTAGCTTTGTGGGCACGATATCTCCTGAATCCCTAGGCAGATTTAGACCAGACTTTTGTCAGTAATACAGTATGAAGGTCATATGACTTAGTTTATCCTTGTGGGTGCAGTATCTCATGAACCTCTCGACGAATTTCGACCAAATTATTGTCAGTGATACAGTATGAAGTGACGATGAACTTATTAAATCAGCAAGGTCAAGGGGTCAAAGATCAAGGTCATATGGATGTGAGTGCGATATCTCCTGAACCCCTCAACGGATTTCAACCAAACTTTTGTCAGTGATACAGTAGGAAGGGACGAAGAACTGATTAGGTCAGCAAGGTCAAGGGTTCAAAGGTCAAGGTCACGTGTGCATGTGCAATATCTCCTGAACCCCTCAACGGATTTCTAACAAACTTTTGTCAGTGATACAGTGTGAAGGGACGATGAACTGACTAGGTTAGCATGGTCGAGGAGTCAAAGGTCAAGGTCATATGGGTGTGGGCACGATATATCCTGAACCATTCGACAGATTTCGACCAAACTTGTCAATGATACGGTATAAAGGGACGATGAACTGATTTGATCAGCAAAGTCAAGAGGTCAAAGGTCAAGGCCATATGGGTGTGGAAGCAGTTTCTACTCAACCCCTCAACAGATTTTGACCAAACTTTGTCAGTGGTACAGTATGGTGAGACGATGGACTGATTCGGTCCGTAAGATCAGGGGGTCAAGTGTCAAGGTCGTATGGGGTTGGCTTCATCTACCGTTAGTCTCATTCCAACCCACAATGAACCATGTCATGGAAGTTGTATGGCAAGTCCTTGTGCAAGGCTTGGCGGGGGCACATCGAGCAATGTTTTGTGGTGACAGCTCGGGGCCTGAGTTCTTGGTGTTTCATTGTACATATTATAATGTTTTGCATCTGTCTGTTTAAATTTTCTTAAGTAGGGTTGACGTTTGATGAACACTGTATGGAATGATTCTTGACACATATGGTTCTCTTATATATACTGAAGTCCTCCACATGAATGCATGTGTCTCACTAGATAGTCAGCAGGTGATAAGTGAAAATGTGTAGCATGGAGAGGCATTACATACTTGTAGAAGATGGTGTTCTGTTGGTCAAGGTATTTTACTTTTTTGTGTAAGTACATTGTGGTCATTTAGTTAGGTTTAGCTATTGGTAATTTTAAGCGTTAATGTAGGGTATTGTTTGTTAGGTATATTGGTGTTAGGATCTTAGATTATGTTTTTATTTTTTCTTGTATAAATTAATTAATGATCTCGTTATGAATAATAAAAAAGAATGTAATAAAATATAACAAATAAACAAAATTGGCTTAATGACCTGGACCTTCGGACCAGAGATCCATTGTATATATATATATATATATATATATATACACAGTATATATATATATATATATATATATATATATATATATATATATATATATATATATATATATATATATATATATATATATATATATATATATATATATATATATATATATATATATATATATATAAAATCATCATCATCGGCCGTTTGAGTGTCCACTGCAGGACTGGCCTGTCCCGACCGAAGTGGGGGTGATACAGCCTATGTATCTCTACCAAGTGGCTTCGTTGTCTGGTAGAGACTGTATGTAGGGAGAGAAGTGTTATAAGTGTGACTGTAATGTTGGAGTGGCTTCGGATGTGTGTTTAGTCTGTGAACCAAGTGTAATCGGCTCGTGCAAGCTGGCTGGGTGCAAGCATACTTTATAGAAGGCAACACTGGTTCAACTACAGCACCCCTTATGTCTACCAAAGCAGTAAGTGGCCGTGAGAACACTCCCAAAGTTTATTACCCTGGCGGGACGTGGACCCTCGTTCTCCCATGTGCAAAAATGCACACTTTACCACTGTACCCCAGAGGTTCCATATACTGTATCTCTCTCTCTCTCTCTCTCTCTCTCTCTCTTTCTCTCTCTCTCTAATATTAGTCGGTGCCCACGACAACCTGAAAGGAGTCACAGCAAAATCTCTTCTCACTTTTCATCTACACCCCTTGCTTGGCACTCATGAATCAGATCTGTCTGATGGAGTAATTATCTTCTAGTACCGGGCATGTGTGTGTGTGTGTGTGTGTGTGTGTGTGTGTGTGTGTGTGTGTGTGTCTGTGTGTGTGTGTGTTTATACATACATATAATCTTGGAGGTATACGAGGTTGAAAGCTATGGCACATTCTTCTTTACTCTTATTCTTATGTACGGTTTGTATTGGTCATACAATTTTTTGGTGATCCTCTTGGAGTTGCTGCAGGAGTTCCCTGAAGGGCATCCAAACAGCTGCAACAAAAAAACATCGGCATAAGATGCATTGACAAACCCGCCGCCTTGTCATTATTAACAAGGAGGACAAAAGACCAATACCATCCTCACTTACCTTTATAAGTTCAGAAAGATAACTCATAACCCCACCAACCCCATCAAGAAGCGAGTTAACGCAACCATCTCCACTATCAGTGCCACCACAAATGGCCTACATTTTCAGATGCTAACTGACGAGTACACACGTGGTTATGTCTATGACAGCTTCAAGACACACAAGCCTGGCAACCCTCTATGCCTGATCATCTCACCGATACCCACCGCCACCCATACCATAGCCAAGAAGCTCAATGAACTCCCCACACCATATGTACCTAACACCTACAGCTTATCTTCTTCTTCAGACTTCCTAGAAGTCCTATGTGACACCCCTCCTGCTGAAGATCACATCATCACCTCCCTCGACGTCAAAAGCCTCTATACCAACATTCCTGTGGACAAGACAGTTAAGTTTATATGTGACCATGTATACCGTTGCAAAGACACCAAACCCCTCGAGATCCCAGAGTAGGCCCTGAAGACTCTGCTGGAGCTCTGCATGAAAGAAGCTCCTTTCACTTGCCCAAGTGGTCAGATGTATCAGCAGATCGACGGTGTAGTGATGGGCAGCCCCCTCGGAGTCCTGTTCGCTAATTTCTACATGGAGACCATTGAACCGAGACTCCTAGCTACTAGCCGCCTCTCCCTATACTGTCGCTATTTTGACGACATCTTCATTCGTATCAAGGACCTTCAGGTGCTGCAGAACCTGAGACAGTGCATCATTGCTGCCTCTGGACTTCACCTATGAAGAAGCCAGTGACGGATGCCTCCTCTTCCTGGACATACTTGTTACTGCACACAATGTAGGAATCAAGACTTTAGTATTCACCAAGCCCACGAACAAAGGACTCTGCTTGAATGGACATAGTAGTGCCCCAAATGTTACCTGCTCTCCATTATCAATGCCTACATCAGGAGAGCCCTCTCCCATTGCTCCACTTGGAAAGACGTCTCCCAGGGACAAGAAACCATGAATCAAGTTCTTGTTAACAGTGGCTATACTAACACCAACGTATCCGAAGTAATTAAGAGACATCTGGACAAATGGTATACTCAACAAGACACCACTACACCCACAACTGGCGATCACAAAAGGATATACTACAGAAACCAAATGTCTACACACTACAAGACGGATGAGATCATCAAGGACATTGATGACAGAAGTGTACGCCCTGCACACCCGGAACAACACATTGCTATCGTCATCTACTACAAAACAAGGAAAACAGCCCACCTTCTGTTCATAACCGACCCGCCATGACCAAGACGCTCCTTCAGGAGGACCATGTCTTTTACCATCATAACTGCAACAGTTAGGATTTTGGACCTCACTCATACACTGGAATGACATGGACCACACTGTCGGCACGCCTAACCTGTCACCTGCCGCATGGGGCCATCAAGAACCACTATGCCATACAAGACAGCTCCCACTTGACACGAGAAGACCTGGATGATAAATTCAAAATAATCGACAGAGAATATGACTCTCACTGTCTCTTGTCTCTAGAGACAATCTACATTATCACAAAACAACCTACAGTAAACACACAAGTTGAAGATTTCTAAATCCTACCATCATCAGAACGCCACATAAGCTAAGTCAACGAAGCAGCCAATAAGCCATCAGCTTAGCTGATTAGCTCCACCCACCTGTCTCCACCTGATTTACCTGAATCGAATATAAGCAGCTGCCCACGAGAGAACCATCAAATCCAGCCTGAAGATGAAGCAAGATTGTTCCAAAACGTTGGTGCCCTTTGGGGAACTCCTGAAAGAACTCCAAAAAGATCACTGAAAAATTGTACGGTAAATAGAAACTGTAAATAAGAAAATCAATAAAGGAGAATAGCTTTCAACCTCGTATATCTCCAGGAAATTATCCTGCCTGGCTACACCAACACACACACACACACACACGCACACACAATATCTCTAACTATATATATATATATATATATATATATATATATATATATATATATATATATGTGAAGATAAACACCAACGTTATCAGGAACATCTTTAATAAATTGGTGACGTTTCGACAACTCGTTTGTCATTTTCAAACCTATAGAAAATACAATAAAATCAAAGTAAACACCATGTCTATGATAAAAATACGAAAACTTAAGTAAAAAAACAAAGTAAAACACCATGTCTAATAAAATACAAGTGAAGAATTATTATGATAAGATGAGGAAATAAATTATACATAGCTAACGCTGGTGGGATGCTACAAAGTACAAGGAAAATTTAAACAGAAATACATGTAATAAGACAATACATAAGTCAAACCTTAAAAACAAAGAAGGGGCGTGGAGCAGTCATGTGTGCCCAGTGTGGGCTGTAGGTGGTGAGTGAGGAGTGATTCAGCCAGGAGGCGTGTTACCTCGTCACGACAAGCGTGGACAACAGAAAAATCAGATTCGCTTATGGGATGGCCTAAGGCTTCACAGCAATTTCGGATGGCAGAGAAAGGTGGCTTAGCCATAGGTAGACCGGTTCTATATGACCGTCCCCGATGCTCTGCAATTCTTACTCGTAATTGCCTCTTTGTCTGTCCAATATAAGACGCATTACAGCGACTACAGTTATAATTATAGACAACAGAGGATTGCAGAGCGTCAGGGATTCGGTCTTTATGTTTGAACCATTGTCCAATGGTGTTGCTGGGTTTAAAAATTGTTCTAAGACATACTTGAGGGTAAAATTCCCTAACTAAACTCGATATATTATTACGTATGGAAAAACTTTTTGGACCTAAAAATGGCAAGATACAATACACAGGTGATTTGTTTGCTGTGAGTTTAGGAGTAGGTGGGTTAAGTATCTTATTTAGTTGTCTTCCCATATGGGTTTGCGTGAAAGCAATTGGGAAACCATTAGAGAACAATGTTTTCGTAAGAAAACTCAATTCCGAGTGTAAAGCAGAATAGGATGAACAAATATTATAAGCTCTGGTCAGCAGGGTTGACACCAAATTGCGTTTCAACTGAATTGGGATTGCTGAGTTGAATTTCGTGGTTAATCCTGTGAAAGTGGGTTTGCGGTATACTGAAGTGATGAAGGAATTAGTAGTTTTTTGGACTAGTATATCAAGAAAGGGAAGTTTGTTGTTTTCTTCAATATCAGAAGTGAAATGAATGTTAGCATGCCTCGAGTTTAAATAGTTTAGAAAAAGAGGGATGTGGTCTGGAGAACTAAACAATAAAAATGTATCGTCGATATATCTACGGTAGACGAGAGGTTTGAAATGGGAGGGGCATTGCTGCAGCCAGTTTGTCTCATGGTAACACAAAAATGCGTTTGCTAAGCAGGGACCTAGGGGATTCCCCATCGCCACTCCATCAATTTGCTTATAAGATTTTCCGTTAAAAAGGAAAAGACAATCTTTAGAAGCGAGAGACTAATTTACGGAACTGGTTCATATTAAATCCATCTATCATTTTCTCGTGTTTAAACACTTGATTGGTGCAAATGTCTTTAGTTTCATAAAGAGGAATATTAGTGAACAGGGACTTTATATCGAAAGAAGCCATAGTACAGTGGTCAACATCGTAGTTACAAATCTCCTTAGCGAAAGTAAATGAATCTTTAACCGTATAGCAATTTTTAGTGATGGGGGTAATCATAGGTACAAGAAATTTGGATATGTTATAGCTAACAGTCCCAATGGCAGAGAGAATGGGTCTGACTGCCATTGGGACTGTTAGCTATAACATATCTAAATTTCTTGTACCTATGATTACCCCCATCACTAAAAATTGCTATACGGTTAAAGATTCATTTACTTTCGCTAAGGAGATTTGTAACTACGATGTTGACCACTGTACTATGGCTTCTTTCGATATAAAGTCCCTGTTCACTAATATTCCTCTTTATGAAACTAAAGACATTTGCACCAATCAAGTGTTTAAACACGAGAAAATGATAGATGGATTTAATATGAACCAGTTCCGTAAATTAGTCTCTCGCTTCTAAAGATTGTCTTTTCCTTTTCAACGGAAAATCTTATAAGCAAATTGATGGAGTGGCGATGGGGAATCCCCTAGGTCCCTGCTTAGCAAACGCACTAAAAACTCACAGCAAACAAATCACCTGTGTATTGTATCTTGCCATTTTTAGGTCCAAAAAGTTTTTCCATACGTAATAATATATCGAGTTTAGTTAGGGAATTTTACCCTCAAGTATGTCTTAGAACAATTTTCAAACCCAGCAACACCATTGGACAATGGTTCAAACATAAAGACCGAATCCCTGACGCTCTGTAATCCTCTGTTGTCTATAATTATAACTGTAGTCGCTGTAATGCGTCTTATATTGGACAGACAAAGAGGCAATTACGAGTAAGAATTGCAGAGCATCGGGGACGGTCATATAGAACCGGTCTACCTATGGCTAAGCCACCTTTCTCTGCCATCCGAATTTGCTGTGAAGCCTTAGGCCATCCCATAAGCGAATCTGATTTTTCTGTTGTCCACGCTTGTCGTGACGAGGTAACACGCCTCCTGGCTGAATCACTCCTCACTCACCACCTACAGCCCACACTGGGCACACACGACTGCTCCACGCCCCTTCTTTGTTTTTAAGGTTTGACTTATGTATTGTCTTATTACATGTATTTCTGTTTAAATTTTCCTTGTACTTAGTAGCATCCCACCAACGTTAGCTATGTATAATTTATTTCCTCATCTTATCATAATAATTCTTCACTTGTATTTTATTAGACATGGTGTTTTACTTTGTTTTTTTACTTAAGTTTTCGTATTTTTATCATAGACATAGTGTTTACTTTGATTTTATTGTATTTTCTATAGGTTTGAAAATGACAAACGAGTTGTCGAAACGTCACCAATTTATTAAAGATGTTCCTGATAACGTTGGTGTTTATCTTCATACTGAGACTACGCTTCCCCCATGGTGAATCAATTGCATATATATATATATATATATATATATATATATATATATATATATATATATATATATATATGGAGCCTCTGTGGTACAGTGGTAGCGTGTGCGTTTTCGTACACGGGTGAACCAGTGTTCGTGCCCCGCCAGTGTAATAGACTTTGGGAGTGTTCATCCGGCCATGTACTACTTTGGCAGACATAAAGGGTGCTGTGGTTGAACCAGTGTCTCCTACTATAAAGTATGCTTGCATCCAGTCGGCTTGCACGGGCCAGTTACACTTGGTTCACAGACTACACACACATCCAAAACCACTCCAACACAACAATTACACATACAAGCACTTCTCGCCTTACTTACAATCTCTACTGGACAGCCTAAGCCACTTGGCAGAGATACATTGGCTGTATCGTCCCTACTTCGGTCGGGATAGGCCGGTCCTGCAGTGGATACGGCTGATATATATATATATATATATATATATATATATATATATATATATATATATATATATATATATATGTGTGTGTGTGTGTGTGCCGGTACATTATATATACTGTACATATACAAATATACATACACGTATACTTACGTATGTAGCTATATATAATATATTATTCATTTGTTGATTTATTCAGTGCCACACATGCCCAACAATATACAGTAATTGTTCCTTCAGACAGATCTGACTTGTTTTCCTGAATGGATTAGTGTATATCTGTCAGCTTCCCAGACGATTTAGAAGTGATTTAGAGAAATAAAATTTTTTGTGATATGACTGATCGCCTTGTCACTGTTGCCATTTTTTTTTTTTCCCCCTGCAAGTACATAGTACGTGAGCTGCACTGTGAACATATTCATCAACACTAAGGCTGTCAGAAAGCGTTGTCAAACTTTGCGTCCCTCCCTTCTCAACACAAACATATATTGGATTTTAGTTTCTGATTTGTGCCAAGTTATTTAAAGTCTATTCCTTTTTGTAACACAACAAAGAAAGAACCAGACAGTGAGAGCCTGCAGCGTGTTAATTCCAAAAGAGTTAAAAGAAAGCCTTAGCCAATTGTCATTTATTGCTAAATGCTGGGACACATTTAGTGCAACCAGTAAGTCTTCCAAAAGGGACCAAGAAGTTCCTGCGCTGGATACAAGTACCAGCGTTGGTATACAGCAAGGATGGAAGACAACAAATATGTTGAGGAATTCTGT
Organism: Coenobita brevimanus; assembly: GCF_032717465.1. Taxonomy (NCBI): domain Eukaryota; kingdom Metazoa; phylum Arthropoda; class Malacostraca; order Decapoda; family Coenobitidae; genus Coenobita; species Coenobita brevimanus. Next base: position 2,855,863 of record NC_137031.1, read on the forward strand.
CCATAATATTCTGCTAAAACGATCCGAAATTCGGTAAATCCAGTATGCTGCCCTCGGAAAGTCGCAGCTTCAAAAGATTTTATTTGTATGATCACAAACTTGAAGCATTCCTTACTTATAAGGTACAGAACTACCACTTTAGAAAAAGGCTATGCTTGGCTTTGGCTCTGAAGTGTAGACATGATCTTACCGTGTAATTTATATATCCAGTACAATTCATTTCTTCTAGAAAACTATCTTTGGTCACAGTATTATGATAATTACATTAACTCACAAGGAATTAAGGCTACTTTAGCAATATCAGATCAAAGTTGGCCATGGTCTTATGAAATACCTTGATTTTGTTTCATGGAAGTTTAGGCATCACTGCATTCTTTGTCCTAAAAAACAAATAAATTTATGAAGAGGCATCAGTTGATATGTTGTGATATATAGTTCAAAAATAATGAATAAGCCTGTTTCAGATAGTCATCGTAGATATTGCCAGTCTGAGATCGTTTCGGCTGGGAATTTTGAACATCACTCGCAAAACTGGTTTTCTTTCATCCATGTTGTATACCATTGATGATACATGTACCTGATTCAGAAACGTCTTTCAGCTTTGCTGACTAGGTTATTTCTGTTTATTAGACTGGATGTCATACTTAGTGGGAAAGAAGACTGTGGAAGACGTTTCCAGAGTTGACCAGATGTGTACTTTACAAAAAACACTGAGAGTACAAGTAAACTCTCACAAAAGAGCTGAACAGAAAAGAAAGTCGATGAGGGGAGAGGAGAGTTGATGAGACAATATGCATTTGACTCCTCCTTGCATAAAATATTGAATATACAACAGTAAGGACTCCCGACACGTGAGAACTGTTCTCCACATTAGGGTTAAGAAGGCCTTTCTACGTAGCAACTGAGTATAGTTTTACAAAACATGAACTGGTTTAGCTTACTGTACCTGACATCTGCGATGCTTATCTTGCAAGAAAAGTTGTGAACTTCTATCTATCTACCTATTGCCAGACGCCTCAATCCCGTTTGGGGTGGCCACAAACAAATCGCCTCCAAGTCGCCCTGTCCCCTGCCATTTCACTGCCCTGCTCCCAACTCACACCCCCCTCTCTCATATAACTCTCCACCCCATCCCTCCATCTCATCCTCGGCCTCCCCCTCCCTCTTCCCCCCTCCACCTCACTCACATACACTCTCCTCGTCAGTCTTTCACCCTCCATCCTCTCCACATGGCCAAACCACCTCAGTGTATTCCTCATAACGCTTCCTATCACATCCACATCCACACCACAACGCTCCTTTATATCCTCATTCGTCAGCCTGTCTCTCCACGTGACTCCACAGGCTCCTCCCAAACAACTCATTTCCACTGCTCTCACTCTTGACTTGTGTCCCTCCAACAACGTCCAAGCTTCACTTCCGTACGCCAGAGTTGGTATCACAATACTGTCATGTAGTAACTTTTTCACTTCCATGCTCACCTCCCTGTTTCTTATCACTGCCTTCAAGGAACCAGCAACCTTTCTTCCCTGCTGCACCCCTTCGAGCACTTCACCCTCCAAACCTCCAACCTCACTCACCACACCACCCAAATACTCAAACGCACTCACATTTTCCAATTCCTCACCATCCAACCTCGCTGTACATTCACCAACTTCACCTCTCTCAAAGACCACCACTTTACTCTTCCCCACATTCACCTTTAGGTTCCGTTTCCTACACACTCTCTCAAACTCATCCACCAAGCCTCGCAACTCCCCTTCGTCTTCACTCAACAACACAGCATCATCTGCAAACAACAGTACAGGGAGTTTCCAAACACTATCCTCTCTCACCAGGGCCACTCCAACATCCACTACCCTACCTTGTACCTCTTTTATTACCCCATCCATGTACAGATTGAACAACCACGGACGCATGACACATCCCTGCTATGTGAACTTACCAAGGTATATTATGCAGAAAAGAGGCCAAGGATATTGAGAGAGAATGAACTGGGCTGCTGGTGCTCAATGTGTGGTATGGTCATGTGGAAGATTGTGACGAGCTGAAAAATGAAAATTTAAAGAGGGTTATTGAAACATGAAAACCAAAGTTCCTTTTAGCCTAAGCAGAAAGAGACAAATTTAAAATCATGTAAGTCAAAGCGTCATCCCGGGATTGTTGCAGTTACTGATCCATGAGAAGCCAATGGAAAGGTGAACAATCATCACTGTATGGATGGGTAAGGCTTGATAGTATAAGTCACTAATGAAAAGGAGGAAGGGATTAGGTGACAGAACACAACCCAATAGGACGTCACTGATGTTACTTTTAGAAAAACAGTGTCCGTCTAGAACAGTAACTTCAGAATGGTGAGATGCTATACCGGTCGCGTTGGCCAGCTTCTCTTGTGCCCCGCCCCCTTGGCCACGCCCACTCACCCGTTGGCCCGAGTAGGAGTTCTGAGCCAGTCTTTGCCATGCCACTGTTGGGTAAACATGTCAGGCGCTCTCGCTAATCGAAGCAACAAAACGTTTACTCAACCCCTTAACTGCAATGATACCTTTTCCATTTAACTAGGAAATGTTTTGTAGTAAAGGATGTTGGAAAAAAGTACCAAGGAAAGTCATCGGCCTGAAAGGTTTGTAAAGTAACGAAAGTTCCCTCTTTGAAAATACAAAGGTACATATTCTACAAAGAACTTAGTGTTTTAACATTTTTTCTTAAATATGGTATCCACACACACAAAAAAAAAAAACTTTTCCCTCTATAAGATTTCACTGACTTCGCGTGTATAGAATGAGATTTCACATTTCGTAGTGAAGCCAGTGACATTTCGTTTTCCTACTTCTATATTCAAGCCCCTGATATTAAGGAAACAAATAGGGAAAATTACAATATGGTTATGATACTGTGGTAACTTACCAGCCATGACAAATAGGTGACTTAATATGTTTAACAGTAATAGCGGCACAGCTGCGATGTGTTATTGCCAAGCTCCGAACTTTCTTGGCGGCAAAACTCAGCTGCAGTCGCAGGAGGAGGCAGGATGGTTCTTTTCAAACTGATTTTAATTCAGTTAGCAAATTTTAGTGCTTCCTTTGTCATAAAGAAATGAATTCAGAGTAAAGGTAAATAATACGATAATATTTCGTGGTAAGGCTCGTTATTCTATCAATAAGAAGAATAATTATCTCAGCCAATCAGCAACGAGTAAAGCTGGAAGAGGGTGGGGCATCAGTAGGGGGCGGGGCACAAGAGAAACTGGCCAACTGGACTGGTATAGTAGTGGGTGACAACTATAAGTTGATGCTAGCGCATCAGTGACTTGCTGTATGTCCGTTCCGAAACTTGAATTATTATTATTATTATTATTATTATTACTCAAGAAACAGATAAAGATTATTATTATTTTTTTTTTATGCGAGGAAGAAGGAACCAAAGGCCATGAGCCCGCAGTAACAGTTCCCTCCAAGAGAAAAACAAAATACAATAGAGAGCCAAATTCAAGATCCGATTATTTTGAGATGCCTGGACACACTACGTTTGAAAGACTGGAGATCATAGGCAGAAGGAAATACAGACAGAGGGAGACAGTTCCAGAGCTGACCTGTTGCATAAATGAAAGACTGGGAGTAACGGTTAACTCTTGCATTAGAGAGTTGGACAGAAAAGGGATGAGAGTTTGCTGCCAGACGGGTGCTACGCGCCCGTCGTAGAGGTGGAGGAATGCAAGCAGACAGTTCAGAGAAGCAGTGACCATTAAAGTAGCGATAGAAAAGAGATAAAGATGCAACAGTGCGGCGAAGAGACAGAGGTTGAAGGGAGTCAGTAAGAGGAGGAGAGTTAATGAGACGAAAAGCCTTTGACTCCACCCTATTGAGAAGAGCTGTATGTGGGGAGCCTCCCCACACATGAGAGTTGTACTCCACACAGGGGCGGATAAAACCCCTGTATAGAGTCAACAATTGTGCAGGGGTAAAGAAAGAGCGGAGTCGGCTTAGCACACCCAATCTCTTGGAAGCAGATTTTACAAGAGATGTAATATGATCTTTCCAAGATAAGTCCCGAGTAAATGAAACCCCAAGCATGTTCAAGGATGATGCAGGATTAATCTGAATATTATTAAACATTAGTGGGTATACCTGTGGAAGATTTTGTCGGGTTGATAGGTGTAAGAACTGAGTCTTAGATGCATTAAAGACAACCATATTATTTTTACCCCAGTCAGAGATATGAGCCAAGTCAGACATTAGGTGTGCCATAGCCTCATCCCTTGTTTCTTGAAGTAACTGTTGAGATGGGCGTTGCGGGAACCGAATGGAAAGGTGAAGGGTGGAGTCATCAGCGTATGAGTGGATAGGGTTAGATGTACAGCTTAGAAGATCATTGATGAATAAAAGGAAGAGAGTTGGTGATAGGACAGAGCCCTGAGGAACACCACTGTTGATAGATCTAGGAGAAGAACGATGGCCGTCTACGACAGCAGCTATAGAACGACCAGAAAGGAAGCTAGCGATGAAGGCACAGATAGAAGGATAGAAACCGTAGGAGGGCAGTTTGGAAATTAAAGATTTATGCCAGACTCGATCGAAAGCCTTTGAGATGTCAAGTGCAATGGCAAAGCTTTCGCCAAAGTCCCAAAAGGAGGATGACCAGGAGTCTGAAAGGTAGGTGAGAAGATCACCAGTGGAGCGTCCCTGACGGAACCCATACTGACGATCGGAAAGAAGGTTGTGATAGGAAAGATGCCTTAAAATTTTTCTATTAAGAATTGACTCGAAAACTTTTGAAATACAGGACGTTAAAGCAATTGGACGATAGTTGGAGGGTTGGGAGTGGTCACCCTTCTTTGGGACTGGCTGAATGAGAGCAAACTTCCAGCAAGAAGGAAAGGTACAAGTTGAGAGACAAAGGCGAAATAGTTTGCCTAGGCAGGGTGTAAAGCACAGAAGCACAGTTTTTGAGAACAACAGGAGGGACCCCATCAGGCCCATATGCCTTGTTAGTACTGAGGCCAGTAATGGCAGAAAATACATCAACTGAAGAAATTTTAATGTCAGCCATGAGGAAGTCAGAGGGGGGAAGTGATGGAGGAACAGCACCGGAATCGTCTAAGGTGGAATTGGAGGAGAAAGTCTGTGCGAAGAGATCTGCTTTATCAGTAGAAGAAATAGCTACAGAACCATCAGAGTAGAAAAGAGGAGGGAAGGATGATGAGGTAAAGTTGTTAGAAAGATTTTTGGCAAGGTGCCAGAAGGAGCGGGAAGAATTCGAGTTGGAGAGTTGAGAGCATTTAGTATGGATGAAATTATTTTTAGTAGAGCGAAGAACAGACTTAGCACGATTCCGGGCAGAAACATAAAGATTATGTGATTCAGGGGTGGGTTGGCTCCGGTACCTTTTGTAGGCCTTCTCCTTGTTGCGGACAGCATTAGAACAAGCGTGATTAAACCAAGGCTTTCTTGCGCTAGTCAAAGGATATGAGAAAGGAATGTATGCTTCCATGCCCGAGAGAATAACCTCCGTAATGCGCAAGGCACACTCAGATGGCTCACGGCCATGGAAGCAATAATCATTCCAGGGAAAATCAAAGAAGTACTGCCTGAGGGCCTCCCAGTCCGCGGCTCCAAAATGCCAGAGACGACGTTTCCCTGGAGGGTCCGCAGGCCGTACTGGAGCGATAGGACAGGTTAAGGTAATAAGGTTGTGATCGGAGGAGCCCAACGGAGAGAAAAGATTAACAGAGTAAGCAGAAGGATTAGTTGTGAGGAAGAGGTCAAGTATGTTGGAGCTCTCTCCAAGGCGGTCAGGGATACGGGGTAGGGTGCTGTACAAGCTGCTCTAGGTCATTAAGGATAGAAAAGATGTAGGCTTGTTCACCAGGTGGATCCGTGAAAGGAGAGGAGAGCCAAAGGTGGTGGTGAACATTGAAATCTCCAAGAATGGAGATTTCAGAGAAAGGAGAAATGGACAGAATGTGTTCCATCGTAGAAGTAAGATAGTCGAAGAATTTTTGATAGTCAGTAGAATTAGGGGATAAGTAAACAGCACAGATATATTTAGTCAGAGAATGACAGGAAAGCCGAAGCCAGAGAGTGGAGAATTCAGAAGAATCAAGTTCAGGAACACGAGAGCAAGATAAGTCGTTGCGTATGTATACACAACAGCCACCTTTGGCTTTGAAATGAGTATAGAGAAAGTAGGAGGATACAGAAAAGGGTTTGCTGTCAGTTGCCTCAGACAGCTGAGTCTCCGTTAGAAAAAGAAGGTGAGGTTTAGAGGAGGAGAGGTGGTGTTCAACAGAGCGAAAGTTAGATGAAAGGCCGCGAATGTTGCAGAAATGAAGAAGAAGAAGAGAGTCAGACAGTGGTTCCAGGCACCTCGAGTCGTCACCGGGAGAGGGGCAGATGGCGGGGGCATTTATGGTCCCCCCCCCTGGGGACTCCGAGGCTGGGTGAATTGACGCCATTTTGGTGAATTTTGAATAGGAAGTGTAGTGTGTACTGTGCATGTAGTTTGGTGAAGATAGATAGAGAAATTTGTACTGGAGAGCATGCTGGCCTACTCTCTGTGTAACTGAGACACTGAAAAAGTTCAGCAAAGGGGGATGGTTAGGAACTAGTCCTGAGGGCTGATGAAACGGGAGCTCCAGCACTCCCTGTCATCAGCTTTCCATCCACCTCGGGAGTACTGCCCTGCTCGACTGGTGCTACAGTCTACTCCTTCATAGGGATTACTTAAATTGATCTTGCTGAACTGAATCGATCTGATGGACCTGAGCTGTGCTAGATAAACCCGAAGCCATGGACTGGAAGTACTCTAAACTGACTGAACTATTTGATTTTTTCATATCACATAATGCATGAATATGCTTGAAGGGATATAATGGATGTTTGCTGACCTGAATGTAACTTTTTTTTTCATTTGCCCTAATCTGAACATTGGCTTAACAGCCTGGTCTTTATGGCCCAGCAATTTTTTTACGTGCCATACACCTTCGCATGTCGGAACTTCAGCGCTAATTCCACCGTTCATACTGGATACAAACTAGGGGAGTCAGACGAAGAACTGTTGTGGTCTATTGCAAAATCAGTAAAGAGTGTTTTTAACAAGATTTAGTCGTCAAACTGTTCCGTGCCTCACAAAGGATCGAACTTGTGTCACTTTCAGATAAAAAAGGCATTTCTTTAATTCCTTGACCACTATTGCCCCACCATTGCCATCCCTCAGCCTATCAGTTACTTTCACTGCCACTCACTCCTTCTCCATCCCCCCTCCACACATTTTCTTGGTAAGATTTAGGCAACACCCATAGTTTTTTTCTCGTCAGTCCCTCCTCTTGCGGTCCTGATAAGAGTTATCAATTAATTGTTAATCAAAATATCTTAATCTTTAGCTTAATACACTTCGACTTATTTTTCCTCGCTGTCCCTTCCCGCACTCCACGCCATTTTTTTTTTTTTAATCAGTCATTCTACCAACCTGTATTCCTGTCTCTCACTCATTGTCATATATTTTTAGTGGCTCATTTTAACAGTGGGATAGTGGCTCATTTTAATAGTGGGATAGTCCACCATCCAATCGCTCAACGTAGGCTGCCCCTCAAGTGTTTACACTAAAGTTATAACCCAAATGGATTCTTTGGAACATTGATCTGACCCCAGCCTCATTAAGAAGTGAACCATGACAACCGCGGGCTAAAGCTGCTCTTGCAGTCCACCATTCATCTTCTGAGGGACAGAGAGGTAAATGAGGAACGTCTGTATTGTATACCCAGCCAGTGGAGCTGCCAGGTTATATTTATGCCACCACGGGAGGGAGTCCCTCTCCAGGATGGTCTTCTGTTCTCCGAGATACCGTTTTCTACGTTAGATAATAACCTTTTTGCTAAGGACTGGTCACCCTATAGTTTAGTGGGTTCAAGAGCTCTAACCAGAAATGGCCCATTTGAGTTTAAATTCAAGGTTAGTCAGAGTTAATTGCTTACGTAAGGTCGCTCGGAAGCGAGGTCACTGTTAACCCAAGTATCTGGACTAAGAAGGCTATCCCCTGGCTGAGGCCTATAATAAAGGACCGGCTGAAAATAGATATATAAGAGGCAGAGTCGCAGCTCCTATAACCCGATATACTGTATTTATATAATGATTGGAATTCAGAGATGTAAGATAATATGACTTACAAATACATTCATCCAATTAATGTAAGGTCAGTAACTTTAACACCATAATGTTTTATAAGATTATCTCTCCTAGTAAATACCTAGTATTATATGTCATCGCATATCACTAAATGGTGTGAAGGGGTGCGTGGACAACTGAATCAGATCGAGCGACTAGTTTGTGTGTGTTCATACCTACCTGATTGTTCTTACCTAAATGTATCTTTACAGGAATGAGTCAGTCTCGTACTGTCCCGTGTATTAACCATTTTTTATCATACATATCCATAAATTTATGAATTGTTTTAGCACACACTCTTTCATTCGGTTCAGCATTCCACTGACCAATTGCCCTATTTGGGAAACTGAATTTCCCTCCTTTTTTATGACCTCTCTTTTTATGCAGTTGTTTGCAGTGTCATCTTGCTGATGCTTCCCCATAGGTTGTATACTCATTTATGTTTATTTTCTCCTTCCCTGATATGCATTTATATAGCATAATCATGTCTCCTCTTTTCCTTCTCTCCTGTAGTGTTGGCAGATTCAGTTTTCTAGTCTTTCTTCGTAGCTTAGAGCCCTTAAGCTTGGTACCCATCTTGTAGCAGCCCTTTAAACTTTTTCAGTCTTATGTTTGTGTTTCTTGAGATGAGGATTCCAGACTACTGATGCATACTCCAGGGTTTGTCTCATGAATGATGTTAATATCTTTCTCAGCATGTCTTCATTTATGTATGTGAATGCTATTCTCATATTTGCAAGCAGTGTATACATGTTCTGTACCTTCTCACTGATGTCGTCAGCCGGAGATAGTCTGTTAGTGATAATCACACAATAGGTCCTTCTGTTTTTCTGATATGTGTAGGGGTGTACTTCCTACTGTAACTTATAATCCCAGTCTGGTCTTTTTCCACTTTTACCAAGCTTAATTACATGACACTTGTCCTCAGTGAATTCCTTTTGCCATTTATTACTCCATTCACGAAGTTTATTTAATTCTTCTTGCAGCTCTCTGTAAGAGTCTGTGTTAGAAATTCTCCTTTGTATTTTTGCATCATCAGCAAACATATTTAGATAGCTTTCATTTCCAATATTACTATCTATGTTATTTATATACACTAAAAACATAATTGGTGCCAGCACTGAGCCCTGTGAAACTCCGCTAGTCACTTTCCTCCATGATGAATAATTTCCCCTTAGCACTGTTATCATTTCCATTTTTTCTAGAAAAATCTTGCATCCAACAGTACAGTCTGTCTCGGATTCCTCCTTGATGATGCAGTTCCCATAAAAGTCTTTGGTGTGGTACTCTGTTAAATGCTTTCTTGAAATCTAGATAGATACTGTCCACCCACCCTTCTCTTTTCTGTAATGTTTCTGCAACTCTGTCATAGTAGCTAATAGATTAGTAACATGATTTTTCCTTTCTGAAACCAAACTGCCTTTCTGTTATCATACTGTGTTCTACATGGCTTACCCAAACTTTTCTTATCAGCTTTTGCAGTACCTTACAACACTGGTTAGTGATACTGGTCGGTAGTTGAGTGGATTTTGTCTATTCCCATTCTTGAATAAGGGAACAATGTTTGCTTTCTTCCTATTATCAGGTAGTTTACCTTGACCCAAGGATTCCTTGAATATTAAAGATATTGGTATACGTAACTCCTTTGCACATTCATGTAGCACCCAACTTGAAATTTCGTCAGAACCATTTGCATTTCCTTTGTCTAATCCTCTTAACTCCTGTATTTCTTTTTCTGGAATTTGTATATCTGGTAATATGCACGGACATGCATGTTCCATAACATCCCACTGGAAATTATTTTCTTCTGTGAAAAACCTGATTGGAAATTTTATATTTAGAGCTTCACAAATATCTTTCTCTTGTGTATAGATGATCTCCTCGTCCGTAATGGATTGTATTTTATCTTTCACTTTGGTTTTGCTTCGAATGTAGCTGTAAAATAGCTGCGGTTGATTACTACTTTTATTTATAATGTCTTCCTCAAACTGCCTGTGGGCTTCTCTCCTTATTCTTGTATAATCGTTTCTTGCCTTTTTATAGTTATTTTGTGCCCTCTTATTATTGTGTCTTCTGAATCTATTTCACAACAAGTCTCTCTTTCCTTTTGATTTTTTACATTATTAAACCATTTCTGTATTTTCATTTCTGCTTCTTGTTGCTGTGGGATGTACTTTTGGACTCATATTTCATAAAGGTCACAAATTTCTATATATAACATTTAAATCTTGTCCTCTAAGCTCTTTTTCCCCAACTGTTTCTAAGAAGTACTTCTTTAGGCCATGGTAGTTGCCCTTTTGTAGTTTAGGCTCTTTTTGTAACTTTCATTACTGTTAACTATGTCATAATATGCAGTCCTGAAGTTGCAGTTTAATACTGCATGGTCGCTTTTGCCGAATGGAGGGTGATACATTATATTGTCTGTATCGTTTTCTAGCCTAGCAAATATAAAATCTAGTACTGATGGTACATCAAGTCCTCTTTTTCTGGTGTCTTCCTCTACATGCTGTGTTAGGAAAAACTGCACAAGATCCAGGAGCTTTGGGTCCCAAAAGCTTTCCTGGCTTTTTATATCTAGAGAATTCCAATTTATATTTGTATTGAAATCTCCAATTAGTATAACTCTTTCAGTTTTCTCCTTCATTCTATGTAGTAATGCTCTAAAACTCTGCATTGTACTCTCTGCCAGGTCTTCATATTCGCCTCTTTCCCAAGTGTCTGATCTGGGTAGCATGTATACATATGCCACAGTTACTTTCCCTTCAGATATATTAATCTCTATTGGAATCAGTTCTACTTGTGACGTTATATCTTGTTGACGTGTAGTTTTCTTTGTTAATATTATCCTTTTTTAAAGTTCCTGTCTCTTCTCCATATATTGTATTCCTTTAGGTTTAGGGTATCGTTTGATATCCTTGGTGTTAATTTTGTTTCAGTTAGGCAAATAATATGAGGTTCCTTTTCTTTGATATAATCATTCATCTTTAATGATTTTGATACCATTTCATCCACATTTGAGTGTATCAACTTAATCATTTTGTTTACATACTTGTCATAACTTGAGTTTACTACCTTCCTACATTTTATTCCCTTCTGGTTATGTACCACTTTCGTATCTGCAATCCAATTGCTTTGAAAAAAAAAAAAAGATATTCTTCTCTTTCTCTGATCTTCCCTTGTTCTTTGTTTTTTCCTCCTCCCACTTCTCATTTAGTAATCCCAGTTCCTCTTCAGCTAGGCATCATTTTATCAATACGTTTTTGAATTCCTTTATTTCCATAAGTTTGTCTTCCTTTTTAGTAACTTCTCCCCAGTGTTAACACTCTGAAAGGTTACTTCGAGGGGCCTTGTCTTATTTCCCTCATATTTCCCTAGCCTTTTGTGTTCCTCTATGTCTTTATTACAAATTTCCTCTGATACTTCCTTCAGTATTCTCACTGTATTTGCCATCTCCTTTTTATCTCTCGTAATCTTGTTTTTTATTTCTTCCTTATCTATACTATAGATTTGTTGATATCTGCTGAATCTTTGGCCAATTTTAGATTGTTTTAGATTTTTTTTCACTTCCTTTTTAATGCTTTTTTCTTCGACTCTTGTTTCTAGGTCTTTCTTTCACCATTTCAGGATACGTAGTTTCGACATCATTTTTGTAACTTTGCATTGCCTCATTCACCTGGGTTATCTTCTCCTTAATATCACTTCTCAGTTCTATCAGACAGCTTGCTTGCCTAATTGTCTCTGTATCATTTCTGAAAGCTTCCATTATACTCTCATGGTTGACAACTGTGCTTGCCATTTAACTACTCTTCCTTCTAAGTGAACCCACCTCAACTGGCAGCTCATCTATTGTTGTGTCTTTCTTGTTTACTTCCTTTACTACGAGTAATTTTTCATTTTCCTCCTCCTGCATGTGCAGTTGCTTCTTAATTTCATTCATTTCACTCTGAAATGCCTTCTCTAACCAGGAGACCCTCTCTATTACCTTGTTGTACGTCTTCACATCAACAAGTTGCTGGTAGAAATCATCATCCTGTTTTCTACCTTTATCCCTCTTCTTAACTCCTTCCAAATTCGCTTTACTAAAGATGGTGGTCATCCTGTGGTACTAAGAGAAGAAAATTCTACTTACAAGTATGCACTCCTTGATGCACGCAGCAGATGTGGTCAACGTGTTGCTTCTCTGGCGCCCGAACTAAAGCAGAATTCAGTGATCTTCCACAAGATTCAGTGATTAGCCATAAAAACTCTTGCTAATACTATCTCACCATTTCTGAATAAGAAACCATAGCAGTCATTCAGTATGGATGGTATGTGTGTGTGTGTGTGTGTGTGTGTGCTTGCGTGCGTGTGCGTGTGCTTGCGTGCGTGTGTGTGTGCGTGTGCGTGTGCGTGTGCGTGTGCGTGTGTGTGTGTGTATTCGACTCTAGGCAAAAAACTGACAGTCCATTCTCTAAGGTCTAGCAGCCCTCCTACTTTCCACACTATTTCACATATCACCTCCTCAGCGCTAATACGCACCGTCCATACTGAATAACTGCCAGGGTTGTCTTATTCAGAAGTGGTGAGATAGTATTAGCAAGAGTTTTTATGGCGAATCAGTGAATCTTATGGAAGATCACTGAAATCTGCTTTAGTAAAATTCGAAATATTCAAAAAGTTCCTTGTCACAGCCTAGGATCAAATTCCCGTCCTTTCACACAACAGGTCTCTTCCCTAAACACTTGTGCATCGCTTACCCACCCACGACAAGGCTGGGGGAGGGGGAGCAGGGGTGCATATCGTGTGTTCGAGGTGGGGGCGGAGGGCGAGGAGAAGAGTGTTTTGATAATCTTAAGCACTGCTCTAAATATCGATATTGTTTGTTCAGAATCTTTAGCTCTCTACCTATCTATTTATGGGCAGATTATATATATATATATATATATATATATATATATATATATATATTTATTTATATATATATATATATATATATATATATATATATATATATGGGGGAGACATAGTAGTAGAATGGATGTGGAAGATGTGCAGATTGGCCTGGGAGGAAGGTAGAGTCCCGGAGGATTGGAAGTCAGGTATAATTATTCCCTTGTACAAAGGAAAAGGGGAAAAAGAAGTGTGTGGTAATCATAGGGGCATTTGTCTTCTTAGTATAATAGGAAAAGTGTATGGTAGGATACTTATTGACAGAGTTAGAGAAAGAACAGAGAAATTAGTTGGAGAAGAACAGGAGGCTTTAGGAAGGGAAGAGGTTGTGTAGATCAGATATTCATTCTCAGATCTTTAGTGGAAAAGTTTCTAGAGAAGGGAAAGAAGTTGTATGCGGCTTTCATGGATTTGGAGAAAGCATATGACAGGGTGGATAGACTAGGATTGTGGAAAGTGTTAAGAATATATGGAGTAGATGGGAAGTTGTTGAATGCTGTGAAGAGTATGTACGATGGTGCGAAGGCTGCAGTGCGTGTGGATGGTGAACTAAGTGAATTTATCTCTTTGAAAGTTGGGTTGAAACAGGGATGTGTCATGTCTCCATGGTTGTTCAATCTGTACATGGATGGGGTAATAAAAGAGGTACAAGGTAGGGTAGTGGATGTTGGAGTGGAGAGGATAGTGTTTGGAAACTCCCTGTACTGTTGTTTGCAGATGATACTGTGTTGTTGAGTGAAGACGAAGGGGAGCTGCAAGGCTTGGTGGATGAGTTTGAGAGAGTGTGTAAGAAACGGAATCTAAAGGTGAATGTAGGGAAGAGTAAAGTGATGGTCTTTGAGAGAGGTGAAGTCAGTGAATGTACAGCGAGGTTGGATGGTGAGGAATTGGAAAATGTGAGTACGTTTAAGTACTTGGGTAGTGTGATGAGTAAGGATGGAGGTTTGCAGGGTGAAGTGCTTGAAAGGGTACAGCAGGGAAGAAAGGTTGCTGGTTCTTTGAAAGCAGTGATAAGAAACAGGGAAGTGAGCATGGAAGTGAAAAAGTTACTACATGACAGTATTGTGATACCAACTCTAACGTACGGAAGTGAAGCTTGGACGTTGTTGGAAGGACACAAGTCAAGAGTGAGAGCCGTGGAAATGAGTTATTTAAGAGGAGCCTGTGGAGTCACATGGAGAAACAGGCTGACGAATGAGGATATAAAGGAGCGTTGTGGTGTTGATGTGGATGTGATAGGAAGCGTTATGAGGAACACACTGAGGTGGTTTGGCCATGTGGAGAGGATGGAGGGTGAAAGACTGACGAAGAGAGTGTATGTGAGTGAGGTGGAGGGGGAAAGAGGGAGGGGGAGGCCGAGGATGAGATGGAGAGATGGGGTGGAGAGGTATATGAGAGAGGGGGGTGTGAGTTGGGAGCAGGGGAGTGAAATGGCGGGGGACAGGGCGACTTGGAGGCGATTTGTTTGTGGCCACCCCAAACGGGATTGAGGCGTCTGGCAATATATATATATATAATAGATAGATAGATATAGATACTGATATATGAATATAGATAGATAGACAGATAGATAGGTATATAGGTAGATATAGATAGATAGATAGAAAGATGGAATTACGTCATATAACTGGAAATTCAAGAGAATTATGTGCATCCATTGAAAGTTTACTGTAGTGTTTTAATCCGATGACATTTTAATTGCATTGTTCTAGTCATCAGGCAAATTTGTTTTGCTTTGGAAAGGACCTCCTTTATTCAAAGCTTAATGAACCTTAATATTTAACCCATCCTGTTTGACAGTCATATCCAAAGGTAAATATAATCGCCCAGAGACAGCAAGAATAAAATAAAGGAATATGTCATCGAACTGAACTGCTGTATTCTGACATCACGTTCATGAGTAATGCTGAACAACAGCTTTATTTTAGTTTCCTTACAAATAACTATATTCATATTCCACGAGACCCACTGCCCTGTCACAACACCCTCAATAATACTGTCTGCTTGCGTAGCACCCGTCTAGCAACAATCTCTGATCCCTTTTCTGTCCAACTCTCTAATGCAAGAGTTTACCGTTACTCCCAGTCCTTTATTTATGCAACATGTCAACTCTGGAACTGTCTCCCTCTGTCTGTATTTCCTACTTCCTGTGATCTCCAGTCTTTCACATGCAGTGTGTCCAGGCATCTCGAAATGAACGGATCTTGAATTTGGCTGTCTTTTGTATTGTTTTTGTTTTTTCTTGGAAGGAACGGTTTGCGGCACCTGGCCTTTGAGTCCTTATTCCATGCATTAAAAAAATATACCAATCCTGAATGAGACAGCCCTATAGCGTATTATTATTATTGACCATGGGTATTATCGCCGAAGCAGAGACAAGAGGAGCGTGGCATGTACAAGAACTGCTGGGCCGAAGGGAACGGGCTAATAAGGCTATGACC
>NC_137031.1:2876394-3063894 GCF_032717465.1 Coenobita brevimanus
TAGTATCCCAGCTGACTTTGACTTTCATATTAAGTTGTTCTTAAGGCTCCGTAAGTTTCCTCAGTCATAAGGCACTTTCGTACCAGTTTTGAGGTATTTGTGCACACTCACAGAAAAATATCTGATTCTAACAGGCTTTTCCCAGATTATAAGCACCAGACTGTAAGTGTCAAAAAAGGGATTATGGGTAAACTGTTTGTAGCTGAGGATGAGTTGCCCACTTTTCTGCATTTATAGACACCGAGGGAGAGGGAGGCAATGTGTTTCGGCTTTGTGCACTACTTACCCTTATGGGATACTGTAAAAGCGAGTTTGTGTCGACTTCTACCTTTGACGCCAGTCCCCCCAAATGCTGATGATTTTGCCTTCTTTCATGGTGGAACCCAGTCACCGTGGTGCATCTTGATGCGGTGCAGTACCACAGGGCTCCAGTTCCATGCTGCACATGGCAAAGTAAAGTTTAAATGGAACGAAACTCGAGATTCTGTAGGGGGGAAAGGGCGGTTCGTCTTCCCCACTTCTTTCTCCAGCTACCTGCTTGCCTTCGTAGCTGTATCCATCTTTACCAAACCTTGGCCCGGACATTCATCTTTTTGCAGCCCATTTTATGTATCTCACTGGCAGAAAAAGACAGCGCTACGCCTTCCCATAACACATTTTCGTGACTATCATCATATTCTAGTCTCTATCTACTGTTACAACTCAGCACTGGAGATAGAGAGACTGTCTTTATAAGCCAAGTTAAGTGTAGTTAGTGAGCAAAAAAGTCATGGGAGATCTACTATAAAAAAAAAGTCGAGTAAGTCTTGCTCTGAATACTGGAGACCCCAACGTAGTGATACCGGATTTCCTTTAATGAGAATTTTCATTAGGGCCAAAAAAATACATAAATAAATAAATAAATAAACTCCCCATATCCCCATTACCTCTACTCCTCATTTTATAATAATCTATATTATTTGCTTTTTCAGAACAACTTAAAGGCATTATGACTGTCGAGAGGTACTTCAGGTTAGTAAAACCATCGATATTCTCATTCATTATTGTATACTTTTGCTAACAAATTACGACACAATTATAATTATAAAAATGATAGATATTAGTGGGAGACTTCCCTGAACTCTCTCTCTCTCTCTCTCTCTCTCTCTCTCTCTCTCTCACACACACACACACACACACACACACACACACACACACACACACAAGTTTATCGTATCGCATCGTATCATCGTATCATTTATAAAGGCTCCAACATGCTTGAATGCGTCGGCCTTGTTCACCTAATAATGGCTTTACACGCTGCTTGATCTCTGGCAGCCTCTTATTGAGTTCCTTATCCCCGAGTTCACTCTCTATGACCTCGTCCCAGGTTCTTTTCGGTCTCGCAACCTTACCCCAGATGATCACGCTTCTCACCCTTAGCACGTAAGTGTCATCTTCCATCTTCTCTGCATGCTAAAACCATACTCATTGTCATATCTGTATGTATGAACATACAAATATCCTCTTTCTTTACTGTCCAGGTCTCACTACCATACAGCATTACACTCCTAACACATGCCTCATACAAAGAGGGAGGGAGAGCCCTCCCACTGTCAGGAGGGGTAACAGCTTCCTGAACTTCCTCCAGTGACTCCTTACCCTAACCATAGAGCTCTCTCTCTCTCTCTCTCTCTCTCTCTCTCTCTCTCTCTCTCTCTCTCTCTCTCTCTCTCTCTCTCTCTCTCTCTCTCTCTCTCTCTCTCCAGTTATCAACAAAGTAAGTATAAGAAGTGACCAAGGAGTAGTGGGTTGCACAGCCAGATTCACTTTCAGAAGTGAAAGGAGATGATTAAAGATAAAAAAAATATGCCCTATAAAAGTTAACGAAAACAAAGCAGCCTTTCGTCTGGAAATAAGGAACAGATTTCAAGCTCTAAGTAATGCTGAATGTGACATTGATGACCTGAATGACAGACTAACAAAAGTACTAAAAGAATCAGCGGAAGTAGAAGGAAAACCTAATACAACCAAAGCCAAGTAGTATTCAGAAAAGACACTCGAACTTAAGAAAAGACGAAATGAAATGAAAGTAAAAACAAAGAAAGATGAAATAGAACGAGCGGAATTAAATAAGCTTATCAACAAGAGACAAAGAGAAGTTAAATTTTGGAGGTGGAGGGTCCGAAACAATGTCGCGTGTATAAGAAAGACAGATGGGTAAATGATCACTTCCCAAGGAGTCGTCATAAGGGTCCCATGAGAAATCTTGATGTACACCAGGGGAGGCCAAAGATAAGTCAATGGCCGAAAAGTTACCAGTACGATCATCTGCTCGAGTCGCTCTACCATCGTTCAGACGACAGAGGTTGGACTGTAGTATTGGGTCGGCTACTTGCTCCCCACGACCATCGATCCTCAAGCTACCCCATTGATAGTGATGGGCTTTAACGTCGCCCAACACTAACTTATTCCCAGGAAGATGTTCAAATAGTGAACTTAAAGCATCACTATCAATGGGGCCGTGTGGAGGACAGTACAGAGAGCAAATAGACAGATACGTGTTATTAAATTTTACTCTGCACGCGACAGCTTCCAGAGTAGCATTTAGAATCACTTCCGTTTGTGAGTGTGATTTGTGTGTGTATGTGGCAACTCCATGACCATCATATCTTCTATACGAGTGGTAGTGTTTGGTCTGCGGAGGATCAGGGTGATCCACCAAACACGTCTCCTGTAAACAAATAACGTCTGGCCTGTGTATAGATATCAGGATTGCTATATTGTGTAATTTATTCCTAAGAGTCCTACAATTCCATTGTTACACAGTGAATGCGACGGTTTAAGATTTACGAGGGTGGCCAGTGTGCTTAGTTTTTTTTATGCCCTTCGTGACCAGGCGAGTTGATACCAGGGGACCTTTCCCAGTGCTTAGTAATGGAAATCTCCATTTGTTCACCAATGACAAGGCTCCCAGAGTCCCCCGAAGAAGAGTTAACTCTTCTCTCCCTCGCTGGACCAGGAGCAGGTAGGACATGAGGACGTGTCTTTAAAAGGGTGGTGAAGTTATTCTTAACAGTCTTGTCAGACTTCGGTTTAGGCTTGACTGACTGAGAAGCAGCAGCGGCCTGTGAATATGAAGAAGCTTTAGGGAGGTCAGTTAGAGAGTTGGATCGTACAGGAGGCTGAGAGGTGGAGGTAGAGGTAGAGTGAGTGGCCTGATTAACAAGCACAAGACCAGTCTGCATCTCCACAGTGCACATCACAGGACGGGACATCACCGCCGAAGTGTAGGACCTATTCGGTGTGGGAGTTGCATGGAACTCCACCTTTTTCCTTGCTTCGTAGTAAAAGATGCCCTCAGTCACCTTCGCCCCGCAGACCTCTTTCTCCTCCTTCCACTTGGGACAGTCCCTAGAGGAAGTGAAATAATCACCTTTGCAGTGAAAGCAGCTGACAGTCTCTGATATGCAATGCTCAGCATCATGACCTTGCATTGCACACTTGCCACAGACTGATTGGGAAGCCTGACAAGTCTTTTCATGCTGTTCATATAACTGTCATCATAAACAATGAAGTGGGTTAGGGATGTGTGTCCTTACGTTAACAATTTCATACCCTACTTTGATATGGGTTGGGAGAGTTACTTTGCCGAAAGTCAATATAATCATGGCCGTTTTCATCCTCCTGCCCTCGGAAAATCTTGTAATAAAACAGGCCTCAATTACATCTACATGAGTAAGTTCGCATATGATCTCGTCCTCTTCCACGACCATGAGGTCCCCGCAAGTGATGACACCCTTGCAGGAATTAATGGAATGCGGGATCCTCGGTTCGACATCATCATAGTGAAACTTGCGCAGTTTCATCAAGTCTTGAACCTGGGAGGGGCTAACAGTTTTTACCAAGAGATCTCCATTTGCAAGTTTTTAAACTTGTTCCACCTCCCCAGCCCAATCATTAATCTCTTTCTCGATCATGAAAGGATTGAGACTGCTCAAGGCAGTGGAACCAAGAGCATGAATGGTGACAAACTGAGCATTATTTACACTGATGTCAAGATGGGTACGAGTCTGGGGCCGTTTTGTCTGGGGGCGGTCAGTCCGTGGTACAGTCATGGGATCGTCAGGACCACCTCCCTCCCTGAAGGGGGGGGGGAGGCAGTAGGGGCGTCTGCCATAGCAGCAACTCCCCCCTCGCGGGGAAGTGGGAAGAAGGAGAGAAACGAACAAGGGACAAACAACCCGGGACCAAACACCTATGGCTGAAATTGCCCTCTCAAACCACTCCAGGGAGGCCCGACCGTTTTAATTCACGCCCCAGAGCGATCGGTAGGGGGTACCCTCCTCTGGCAGCAAGCAAAGGTAATCTCAGTGTACAGGAACAGACACCTACTGTTCCTAACTAATAGGGAGGGGAGGAAAGTGAGAAACTAGCTAGCCTAAAGGAATTATAATAGTTTCTAGAAGTCAAAGAAATAGGACTAGATATACAATCCAAGCAGAAATGATTGCAGTAAGAGATTAATACATCTGAAGGGAAAGTAATTGTGGCAAATTTATGCATGGCATCCAGATCAGACACTTGGGAAAGAGGTGAATATGAAGAGCTAGCAGAGATTACAATTCAGAGTCTAAGAGCATTACTACATAGAATGAAGGAGAAATCTGAAAGAATTATATTAACTGGAGATTTCAATACAAATAGGCTATAAATTGGAATACTCAAGATATAAAAACCCAGGAAAGCTGTTGGGACCAAAAGCTACTGGATCTCGTGCAGGAGTTTTTCTTAACACAACATGTAAAGGAAACCACCTGAAAAAGGGGACGATGTACCATCAGTATTAGATCTGATATTTACTAGGCAAGAAAATGATACTGATAATATAATGTATCACCTTCCATTCGGCAAAAGCGACAATGCAGTATTAAATTGCAACTTAAGGATTGCATATGACATAGTTAACCATAATGAAAGTTACAGAAAGTGCCTAAACTACAAATATGGCAACTGCCATAACCTAAAGAATGCATCTTAGAAATATATTGGGAAAAAGAGCTTATAGGACAAGATATAAATGTTGTATATAGAATATTCTGTGAACTTTATGAAGTAGGAGTCCGAAATTACATTCCACAGCACAAAGAAGCATAAATGAAAATAAAGAAATGGTTTAATAAAGAATGTAAACAAAATCAAAAGAAAAAGGAGACTTGTTGCGGAATAGATACAGAAGACACAACAGTGAGGGGGCATATAATAACTATAAATAAGCAAGAAAAGGTTACATAAGAATAAGGAGAGAAGCCCAAAGACAGTTTGAGGAAGACATGATAGATAATAGTAGGGATCAGTCGAAGATATTTTACAGCTACATCTGAAGCAAAACCAAAGTAAAAGAAAAATACAATCCATTACGGATGAGGGGATCACCTATACACGAGAAAGATATCTGTGTAGCACTAAGTAAAAAATTCCAATCAGTTTTTATAGAAGAAAATAATTTTGAGAGGGATGATACGGAACATGCATGCCCACACATATTACCGGATATACAATTATCTGAAAAAGAAACACAGGAGGAGTTAGGTAAATTAGACAAAGAAATAGTAAATGGTCCTTCCAGAATTTCATGTTGGGGGCTACATGAATGTGCAAAGCAGTTAAGTAGACCAATATCTTTAATATTCAAGTAATCCTTAGGTCAAGGTAAACTAGCTGATATTTGGACGAAAGCAAACGTTATTCCCCTATTCAAGAAAGGGAATAGACAAAATCCACTCAACTACCGGCCAGTATCACTAACCAGTGTTTTAAGTAAGGTATTGGAAAAGCTGATAAAAGGTTGGGTAAACTATCTAGAACACAATATGATAACAGAAAGGCAGTTTGATTTCGGAAAGGGAAAATCATGTGTTACGATTCTATTAAGCTATTATGAGAGAGTTACAGAAAGATTACAGAAAAAAGAAGGGTGGATGGACCGTATCTATCTAGATTTCAAGACAGCATTTGACAGAGTACAGCACCAAAGACATTTATGGAAACTGTACCATCAAGGAGGAATCCAAGGCAGACTGTACTGTTGGATGCAAGATTATCTCAGAAAATGGGAAATAAGAACAGTATCAACGGGAAAATACTCATCATGGAGGAAAGTGACTAGCAGAGTTCCACAGGGCTCAGTGCTGGCACCAGTTATGGTTTTAGTGTATATAAATGACATAGGCAGTAACACTGGAACTGAGAGCCATCTAAATATGTTTGCTGATGATGCAGAAATACAAAGGAGAATCATTAATACAGACTCATGTAGAGAGCTACAGGAAGAATTAAATAAACTTTATGACTGTAGTAACAAACGCCAAGTGATACGGATAGCTACATGGAATGTAAGGGAGAAAATGATGAGGTGAAAGAGAGATTGCCTAAGTGCTTGAGGGTGCGAAAGTGGATGTATGTGGATTAACTGAAACTAAATGACGAGGTGAGACTGTGAGAGAAGGGGAGTATGGATGGGGTATATGTGCAGGGGTAGGTGAGAATGAGAGGGCAAAAGGAGTATGTATTGTTGTGAGTAACAGGCAAAAGGAGAATATGAGAGAGTATGGATCAGTTGGCTCAAGGATTGTGGGTAAGATTAAAAGTTGGGCTATAAATGTGGTTGATTGTGTGCATGCATGCGCCAATGCAAGGTTTTGCAAGCAGAGTGAGAGAAGAATTCTGGAGAAATGTGAAAGCATGCATGGAAAATTTTGAAAAGATTGCGAGAATGTTTTTGATTGGAGATATGAATGGGAAAGTAGAGATGTGAAGGTGGATAGAGTAGTTTGTGAATGGGGTGTGCCTGCAGAGATGGATGAGAATGGCAGTGCTTTAGAGGACTTTAATATCGGGAAGGGGTTGGTGATAGCTAATCCCATCTTCAGGCACAAAATGATCCATAGGTATACGTGGCGGGTGATGAGAAGGGTGGATGGTGAACTGAATGAATGGAAGGCAATGATTGATTATGTTTGTGTGGATGAAAGGATGAGAAGGTGTGTAATGGATGCAAGAGTATATAGAGGCTGGTGGAGTGGACTTTCTGACCACAACATGGTGGTGGTCAGAATAAAATTCTAAATGAAATGGAGAAATAGAAGGGAAGGGCAGGAGAAAGTAGTTCATACTAGAAGGGTGGAAATGTTACAAGAGGAAGGAAAAAAGGCAGAATATAAGATGGAAGTGGAGGAGCGATTGGGTAAACATGGACTGGACCAGATGGGGGGCGTGGAAGGTGTGTGCAAGATATTCACAGAAGAAAACTGTGCAGCACATGAGGTGGTGTGTGGGGTTAAGAGAAGACAAAAGGGGTTGCAGGGAACAGCATGGTAGAATGAAGAGGTGAAAGAGGCTGTGGCACAAAAGAAGAAAGCATTTAGTGAGTGGATGAGAAACAAGGGCGTGGAAGAAGTTGAGAGACGGAAGATAAAGTTATATATAGAGAGGAAGATAGAGGTGAAAAGATTAGTAAGAGTGAGAAGGGAGTGGAAAAGGAATTTGGAAGTAACTTGAATGTAAAGTGGAGGGAATGTAAGAAAATGTTCTGGAAAGAGGTAAAGAGAGTTAGATAGGGTGCCAGTGAAGTTAGCTGAGGAGTGAAAGATAAAAATGGTAGATTGCTAGTGGAGAAGGAAGAAAAAGTGAGCAGATGGAGAGAACACTTTAAGGAATTGTTGAACATAGAGATGAAAGTAACGCAAGTATAAGTGGCTGGGGTACGGCTAGGAGAAAGAGAGATGTGAGAAGACAGGAAGACATCAGTAGGATGGAAATCGTGGAAGCAATGAAGAAAGTTAAAAGTAGAATGGATGTAGAAGATGTGCAGATTGGCCTGCGAGGAAGGCTGAGTCCCGGAGGATAGAAGTCGGGTATAATTATTCTTCTGTACAAAGGAAAAAGGGAAAAAAGAGGTGTGTGGTAATCATAGGGGCATTTGTCTTCTTAGTGTAATAGGAAAAGCATATGGTAGGATACTTATTGACACAGTTAGGGATATAACAGAGGAATTAGTTGGAGAAGAACAAGGAGGTTTTAGGAAGGGAAGAGGTTGTGTAGATCAGATATTCATTCTTAGATCTTTAGTGGAAAAGTTGCTAGAGACGGGAAAGAAGTTGTATGCGGCCTTCATGGATTTAGAGAAAGCATATGACAGAGTGGATAGACAAGGATTGGGGAAAGTATTAAGAATATGTGGAGTAGTTGGGAAGTTGTTGAATGCCGTAAAGTGTATATATGAAGGTGCTGAGCCTGCAGTGCGTGTGGATAGTGAAATGAGTAAATTTTTCTATTTGAAGGTTGGATTGAAAAAGGATGTGTCATGTCTCCATTGTTGTTCAGTCTGTATATGGTTGGGGTTATATAATAGACACAAGGTAGGGCAGTGCATGTTGGAGCGGCCCTAGTGAGAGAGGGCAGTGTTTGGAAACTCCCTGTACTGTTGTCTGCAGGCGATACTGTGTTCTTTAAGTGAAGAAGGGGAGCTGCAAGACTTGGTGGATGAGTTTGGGAGAGTGTGTAAGAAACGGAATCTAAAGGTGAATGTAGGGAAGAGTAAAGTTATGGTCTTTGAGATAAGTGAAGTCAGTGAATGTACAGTGAGGCTGGATGAGGAGGAAATGGAAAATGTTAGTGCGTTTAAGTACCTGGGTGGTATGATGAGTAAGGATGGAAGTTTAGAGGGTGAAGTGCTTGAAATGGTACAGCAGGGAAGAAAGGTTGATGGTTCCTTGAAAGCAGTGATAAGAAACAGGGAAGAGAGCATGGAAGTGAAAAAGCTGCTACCTGACACTGTTATACCAACTCTAACGTATGGAAGTGAAACTTGGACCTTGTTGGAGGGACACAAGTCATGAGTGAGAGCAGTGGAAATTAGTTATTTAAGAAGAGCATGTGGAGTCACATGGAGAGACAGACTGACAAATGGGAAAGTGAAGGAGCATTGTGGTGTGGTTGTGGATGTGATAGGACCCGTTTGGAGAAATACATTGAGGTGGTTTGGCCATGTGGAGAGGATGGAGAGTGAGAGACTGGCGTGGAGAGTGTATGTGAGTGAGGTGGAGGGGGGAGAGGGGGGGAGGCCAAGGATGAGATGGAGAGATTGAGTGGAGAGGTATATGAGAGAAGGGGGTGTGAGCTGGAAAGAGGGCAATGAAATGGCGGAGGACATGGCGACATGGAGACGATTTGTTTGTGGCCACCCCTTTCGGGATTAAGGCGTCTGGCAATAGATAGATGGAAAAATAGAATTCAGTGTGGACAAGTGTCATGTAATTAAGTCTGGTAAAAGTGGAAAAAGACCAGATTGGGATTATAAGTTAGGAAGCAAAACCCTACACAGAAAGAGAGAAGTATCAACAAAGTATGTGTGATTATCAATAACAGACTATCTCCGACTGACGACATCAGTGAGAAGGTATGGAACATGTATACACTGCTTGCAAATATAAGAATAGCATTCACATACATAAGTGAAGACATGCTGAGGAAGATAATAACATCATTCATCAGACCAACCCTGGAGTATGCATCAGTAGTCTGGAGTCCTCATCTCAAGAAACACATAGATAAGACCGAAAAAGTTCAAAGGGCCGTTACAAGTTAGGTACCAAGCTTAAGGGATCTTAGCTACGAAGAAAGGCTAGAAAAAACTGAATCTGCCAACACTACAGGAAAGAAGGAAAAGAGGAGACATGATTATGCTATATAAACGCATATCAGAGGAGAAAATAGACATAAATGAGTATAATTATAACCTATGAGGAAACATCAGCAAGAGGACACTGCAAGAAACTGCATAAAATTAGAGGTGATAAAGACATAAGAAAATTTAGTTTCTCAATTAGGGCAATTGATCAGTGGAATGCACTGCCAAGTGAAATAGTGTGTGCCAAAACAATTCATAAATTTAAGAATATGTATGATAAAAATGGTTTAAATCACGGGACAGTACGAGTTTGCGTCATTCCTGTAAAGATACAATTAATTAAGAACAATTAGGTAAGGTAAGAAAACACACACACACACACACACACACACACACACACACACACACACACACACACACACACACACACACACACACACACACACACACCGCTCGCTGGTGCAGTGGTAACGCTCCAGCTTGCCAACTGGTGGACGGGAGTTCGCGCCTCGCTCAGGTTGCGAAAAGTTTCACTGACGAAGTGGGTGGTTACTGTCCCCCTTGAGCATGGGGACGGGTGTGTGCGTGTGTGAAGGTCACAGCCTTGCCCTTAGATCGGACTATATGAGCTCTCAGCTCCCTTCCGGGAGGGTAAAAGCTGACGATCACGACCATCAAGTGATCCTGACCGACCCGGTGAATTACACACACACACACACACACACACACACACACACACACACACACACATGCATTCCGGTCGATATATATAGGTACTGGGAAATCAAAGAGAAGAAAAGAGGTTGGAGAGAGCCCGAGAGAACACAGAAGTAAGAGTCATAGGGTAGTTAGGAAGGTTGCAGTCACGTTACGTTACCCTCTTTCATTATATCTCAATATATATGTGTACAATAAACTCCGCAACCTCACTTACGATAAATGAATGCACAGAGAGAGACAGAGAGAGACTTATCTGTTCACTCTACTCGGCGTCTCACCATTTTACTGGCAGCAGCCCACGTTACTCTCCACTGGTGACAGAGGAGCAGCCGCAAGGTTACATCTGTGATCTCTCTATCGTCGATGGTAACTTTATCAACACCAGTGGCAACGAGCTATCCATCGCCACATGACGTTATTGACATTGGTTTTCACCTATCAGCGTGATTAACTAAGTACTTTCTTACTTTATACTACCGGCAGTAGTGGCAGGCTGTTAATCTACGATACATCTACAGTATCTCTCTCATCTAAATAAACCCCTCGGCTACGTCTATCGACCAAAGTAAAGCATACTTATCTTTTGTAAGTATGGTAGAATGAGATTAATTGTTCTCATGCTACTTAACTATGGTTTGTAAAACTCCATCTTCTCATCTACGTTGTCCCCTTCAAATATTTAAAAAAAAAATATAAAAGAGAGAATGCAGCAACTTAATAGTAGTCCCTTCGAGGCTGTTTGTAACAGAGACGACTGCGACATAGGAGTTGAAAAGAGGGATAGTAAAGCAAGAAGGTTCCCTTAGCTTACAAAACTCTTCATTCGAGACCGTCAGGTAAATGTGAGATAGACCACTCTTCGGTACAAAAAAACTGGTGACGTAGCTACGGGGGACCTTAGTGGGCCCGGATTCCCCCAGTCAAACCCCTGCTGTCCTCCCCCCCCCCCAGTACATCCTCTCCATTTGATATTTCCGGCCATAAAATTTGTGGACGATGGAAACATTTGGTCCCCCAAAAGAGGGCATGGCCCCATATTGCCCCCCTCCCCCCCAGCTGTCAAAACCTTGCTTCGCCGCTGATAAGTGCCATAGAAATTTCATATGGACAACTGAATGGCAAAATTGTATTCTACACTCTCGCAGTCTGTAAGGGAAAAGTAGCATTAATTTACCAATATTTTCGCTGTTGCTGTATTTCCCATCATCTAAAGGAGAGGAAAACAGCTTGTCAGATTTTCGCATTACTCATGCAGTACCGAAGAGAGTTTTGAACACTTTTACTGTACTCCACATTCTTTGGTAATTTGTTACCCGGCCCCGCCCCGGAGGGGCTAGGGGACGGCTATTGTTTGCACTCGGTTTGTTTGTTTGTCAGTCTGTTTATATGTATTTATGTATGTATGTATGTATGTCAACAACTTTACGTGAAAACTACAGGTGCGATTATGACTAAAGTTACAGGGATGATGGGCTATGACCTTCTGATCACTTGATTAGATTTTGGCCCAAATTGGGCCGAGGCCCAATCTGTAGGCCCCCAAAATGTAAACACACACACACACACACACACACACACACTCCATTGCTCTCTTAATGTCTTCATCCCACCATACCGTACCTTTCTTCTTTGTTGTTATTCTTGCCACACCACACACCGCTTTAACGTTCCTGACTAAGCAATCCCTAAATGCATTTCACAGGCCGTCCAGATCCATTTCATTTCAATTCACTGATTCTAAGTCCCTCCCTACTTTGGTTCTGTATTCGTCTACCATTTCTTTGATTCTCAGCTTCTCAACTTTCAGTCTTTCTCCCATAGTGCTCCACGCTCTCCTGATCCACCTCACTCCTCTCAGCTTGATCTTGCATACCATAATCATATGATTTGACAGATCTCCACATCGTCCTCTCACGGCCCTCGTATCAGCAACCATTAATGGCATCGACTTCTCTATGAGCACATAATCAGACTCCTTTCAACACGTCCCCATTCCCTGTATACCATGTGTATTTATGTGCATCTTTGTGTTTGACACACGAGTTACAAATGCAAAACCTCCTTGACACATATCCTTCAGCTGCTTCCCATCTCTCTCCCTCTATATATAGCCTCTGTGGTACAATGGTAGAGCGTGCGTCTCGCACTCGGGTGGAAGCGGGTTCGCCTCCCTCCAGAGTTGTAAAAACTTTGGGAAGCATTCACCGAGCCACTCACCGCTTTGGTGGACATAAGGGGTGCTGTGATTGAAACAGTGTCGCATACTAGTATGCCTGCACCCAGTCAGCTTAAGGCGGGCCGATTACACTTGGTTCACAGACTACACACCCATCCAAAGCCACTCCAATTATTACACTTACAAGCACTTCTCACCCTACATACAATATCTACTAGACAGCCTACGCCACTTTGTAGAGATACATTGGCTGTATTGTCCGTGCTTCGGTAGGGATAGGCCGGTCCTGCAGTGGACACTGAAACGGCTGATGATTATCTATCTATCTATATATCTTATCTATATCTGTCTATCTATCTATCTATCTACCTACCTATCTATCTATATATATATGCAGTATATATATATATATATATATATATATATATATATATATATATATATACATATATATATATATACATCCATCCATCATCCAATCCTACGTTGTCCCATGAGGAGCGTAGGAGCCCAGGGCTAGGCAGTTGGTCCTGACATTTAAGATGAGAGTGACCAACCTCACTCATCCTTGAGTGGCATTACGTGAGCAATAAACCCCAACCATCCCTTGGATATAAACCTTCACAGGCTGAATCCGATTGGAGCACAATAATTACCCACTAAACCACCAGGCGCCAAAATTTGGTTATATGGTTACCACCCAGCGTAGTAAATGGTTTCCCGGTGTACAGGAAACCATTTGGCTTGTCACTCAGTGTAGAGTCACCCATAGGCAGAAGGAAGAGGAAAGAATGCAGGAATGAAAGACAGAAGAGGGAGTGTAAAGTCACCCGTAGGCAGAAGGACGAGGAAAGAATAAATGATAGATATATATATATATATATATATATATATATATATATATATATATATATGTAAGGGGATGGGACTGTTATGATGTGGCAGGGGTAAACCAGTTCCGCTGTCGGGCCCTGCTGCGGATGTCACTGATGGCATTGCGCAGTTGACCCTTGTGCAGTGTGGTGCGGTGAGGATCTGTCCGTTCTCCCCTTTGGGACTAAGATGTGAATGAATGTGTTTGAATGGATGAGTAAATGGGGAGTGTGTTGTCCTGTCTCGGCTACTTCCCTTTCCTTGGGGGAAGCAGCCTAGGTATATATAATATATATATATATATATATATATATATATATATATATATATATATTTATATATATATATAAAGGTCCAACCGAACTGCCTCCTGTGCTTACGGGCAGTGTGCCACCGAAAGTGAGTAGGCACTGTGTTGACAAGTTAGAGACTGGGATATTAAACACTCTTAAATCCATGAAGATGTATTCATAGAATGTAAGAAGCCTCGCTGAAGATTACACACTTGAAAACTTAATGACTGAACTGGAAAACATTACTTGGAATATTGTAGGTTTGAGTGAGACCCACAGAAGTGAAGAAAAAATAATCCAGCTCGATGACAGTGGCCACATATTTTACTACAGAAGAAGGGAAAATGAAAGAGTTAGTGGAGTAGGATTTCTAATTAACAGAAATCTTGCAGACAACATTGTTAAATTCAGCAGTGTATCTGACAAAGCAGCAGTGGTTGTAATCAGACTGTGCAAAAAATGTACCCTATAAGTAATACAAGTATATGCACCAACTTCTCAGAGCTCAGATGAAGAAATTGAAACATTCTATGATGACATCTCCCAGATTATAGAAGAGGAAAAGACCACCTATACTATACTCATGAGAGACTTCAATGCAAAAGTTGGAAAATCAAAAAATGGAGAAGCTTGTATGGGAAAATTTGGAGTGGGAATGTCACGGGGTTTTTAAAATAAATGCAAAATTAAATGATAATGTTCAATGATACTGAAGAGCAGGGACAATGAATTGTCTTGCTAAATCAAGCAATGATTACTCTATGCTGGTCCGCTTCGCCGACTCTCTCAGAACAAGAATTTATAAATTTTCTCAACAGTACACAGCGGACTAATTACTCAACTGCTGTTTATTAGTACTGTTAGCCTCTGGAGAAAGATACTTCATCCCTGACAATAAGTAACTAATACTATTAATAATATCAGGTTCTTGCTGATGCGTAACTCCTAGAAGGCACAACGGATTTTAAGCTTAATACAACAAGACTGGCCTAAGTACCAGTTATGAATAGCAAAACGTTTATGCAAGCTAGGAGCTATAAGGGAAATAAGCTTAATTGTGGAGAAATGAAACACGAGTTTACATTACATTAAGCTCAAGAAAAAGAACTGTTAAATTTACTGATTACAAAGAAATAAATTTAATGTTACATTTCAAATGAATTCAAAATAAAGAGATCGCACTCACTCACTCACTCACTCAAAAGCTAAATTCTTAAACCTAGGAAAAGCACCGTAACCAAACTCTTAAGTCTAGGAAAACGAAAAGAAAATACTGGTCAATGTAGCGTATCACCAAAGAAGGGTGGGAGCCTGGAGAACTGTAGTCTAGTGGAGTCTGGGTGCTAGCTGACCTCTCTCACTCTCACTTCTGGAGCACAGAACCTCACTCCGTCGTGACAGACAAAAGACTGCCCATTCAAATACGATGCATGTGGTAGGACGCACAGGCCAGCCGAGAAGGCGTGGCCAACGGTTTAGGCAAGCAGGGGCGAACTACTGTATAAAGAAACAATAATATCGCTCAGTAGAGCACTTAATGACGTGCATTAGATCGGTCACTTTTGAAACAGTGACGAATGTTTTGAAAAGTATACCACCGAAATGGAGAGAGAAACTGTTAACTGAACGATACACAGTGAGTTTTCCACTAATAGTTCGTGGTTTCTCACAAATGGAAAATGTCACGAATTTGATTCGTGACATTACGCCCCTGCAAAATGAAAATTTTTTCCTTATGGGAAAAAATTTGTGGATATATATATATATATATATATATATATATATGTACACATCCTAACTCACTCACACAAGATTCACACTGTGGTGTGTGTGGTATCCTGCTACAGGAGAAAATCACTATTGCCAATGAGAGTAAAAACCTCGTATTTACGTTAATAGAGGCAAGCTTGAGGGAAAAAACTCCGTGACGACGGTGAAAATCCTGTACTCAGGTCAAACTGAGCGAAAGTTCGCTACATTTAAACTGATTACTAATTGTTGTGTAGCATGGTGTATGTGATACACGGTGTAGGTGTGACAGTTGTAGTGTAACTGTACCTACGTGTAAAATGACACAGTAAATATTAATAATATGGCGACGACGAAGGCAGAGGAGAAGAGGCGGCAGCGTGCGGCAGACGATCAGCTGGCCTGCACAGCAAAACTGCTACACCCATCGCTGTACCTGCAAAATCAATTAAGGTGGAGCATCAAAAGTGTCAATGAGACAAAAATTCTTATTACATTACAATTACTCTCTCTGCCTAGCAATCAGTACATGCTACGAAAGGTACGCTCTAGCTGAAAAATACAAGTGACAGCCTAAGCTTTGTACATTCGAGGTCGCCATTAATTTATTAGGTAGATTATTAACCAGGAAACGTAGTCCCTGGACGCCGTTGTCTCGAGGACTCGTGTAGTTTACTGGTTAAACTTAACTCTACACTTACGATTAGTGTCGGCAAGTTGAGAATCCTTATGCAAACTCGGGGTCATGTGTCCGCAGACACAGCTTCGAACTGCACACGGGTCCTCAACCTCTGCCTTAAGCTAGTGCCTATATTAATATCAGGGAGCTGAGAATCCTTGTGCAAACTCGGGCTCGTGTGTCTGCAGACACAGCCTTGAGTCGCCTCTCTGGGGTTCTCTCTCGAACTTCCGCCTTAACCTACAGTACTTATATTAATATCGGGGAGCTGAGAATCCTTGTGCAAACTCGGGCTCGTGTGTCGGCAGACACAGTCTCGAGTCGCCTCTGAGGGGTTCTCTTTCTCCTCTCCTTAACTTACAGTACATATGTATGTACAGGCCCTGGACATAATGTGTCCTGTGGGGCCAATGGGCGAGACGTCAGGTCTGCACCCACTTCACCACTACCCTGTCTCTCAACTGACCCAGAGATTACAGGTGTGGTTTCAAACGGCACAGGAAGGACTTGTCCCTGATTGGTGTTGCATGGACACACATTGCAGGAACGCACAAAACTATCTATGTCTCGTCCCATCCCTGGCCAGAAAAAGTCAGCTCGGATATGGCCCTGGGTCTTCCTTTTGCTCATGTGACCTCCTGAGACTGAACAATGACCCCATTCTAACACTGCTAGGCGGTACTTGGCGGGAACAACAAACTGCAGTCGAACCTCACCCTCGGGTGTTCATGACTCACGGTAGAGCCGTCCTTGTTTGCGAAGGAACTTGGCTCGACCTCCCCGTGAATACTTTATCACTCGACCCTTTTGTTTCTTCCGCACGGCAGCAAGTGTCGGGTCAGAATGTTGTTCTTGAACAACAAGTTGGCTACACATCAGATCTTGCGGTGATTCAATGGTCACTGGGGTGAAATCTGGAGCCTCAGCCATGGCTCATGTTACTGTAGCCGAAGTCTGAGTAGCGTCATGTTCGGTGCAACTATCCTTGACACCGGAAATATTGCCTATGATCAGGTCAAATAAGGGTTCTGGCATGACAATTGCGAGTGTTGTACCAGTATAGAAAGGAGATGCCACCTGGATACATGCCTCAGGGAACAATCTCACTGATCCATCAATAAGGTTTGCATGGATCTGTCGACCTGTGTACTGCTCAGGCCGAACTAGACTCTGCTTGACAGAGCAACCTGAGGATCCATTATCTCTCAGGACCTTCACAGGGATGCCTCCCACAAACCCTGGCTGAACAAGGAAGGTAGTGTCACCTGTGGGAGGGCCTGTAGAGGAAGCAGCTAGCCACTCATGAGGCTACTGAATTGATGCGGCAAACATGGTGCCCTGAGAATTTGATACTTGAGGGGTCGT
Source organism: Coenobita brevimanus (assembly GCF_032717465.1). Classification (NCBI taxonomy): domain Eukaryota; kingdom Metazoa; phylum Arthropoda; class Malacostraca; order Decapoda; family Coenobitidae; genus Coenobita; species Coenobita brevimanus. The sequence goes on from NC_137031.1 coordinate 2,893,920, forward strand.
ACTTACTGCCTGGAGAGATGGAACATTGGGCATCTGTGGAGGGGGGTTCATTGTCGCTGTGAGACTAGTGAACTGTGGGGGAGTACCCGTACTGGTAGGGACATGACCACCGTGCTGCTGCTGAGGAATGAAGGCTGCGTTTGCTACCTGCCTCCTATTCACTTGAGCTGGTGGTGAAAAGGACAGTCCCGACGGTCGGTTGCGTGGCTGATACTGCTGCTGGTTAGGGTACTTGTTGTACCGCTTCCACTCAGGTTTCTGAGTGTTTTGCCCCTGGTCCTTCCTCTGCGGTTTTGGACCTTGGCCATTGTTCTGAGAATGGCCTTGGTGCTGGGATTCAGTCAGAGATGGCTTCCCAGACTTGGCAGTATCTTTTCTGCTGTTCCAGGTGTTTTGCTTACGAGTTTGATACCCGTATGCAGTGAAATATGGGTCAGCCTTTTCTACCATTTGGATGGCATCTTTCACCTGCCAGATCTTAAGCTGTGCTATGAGCTCAGCAAGCCACGACCTCTCTAGCTGTGTACACAGCATAAGGTCAATTATCCCCTCATGCGTGGAAGGAGTTTCATCTTTCTCAATCCACTCATTTAAGTAAGTAGTGAGACGGCCGAGGAACTGAACAGCTGTCTCCTTGCCTTGGAGATGAGCTCGCATGAACTGAACTTTGGCGTCGTCTACTGTGAGACCATACGCCTTAATGAGTGCAGCTTTCATCATCTCATACGTGAGATTGTCTCCACGAAATCTGTGGAGAATATCGAGGGCAGGTCCCTCAAATAAATTGAAGCTGCTTAGCTGCCTCATCCAGTTGATACAGGTCTGCCATGTCCTCAAAACGAGCTATGTACGGCTCAATTCGCTCGCCTTCCTTGTATGAAGGAAGCTTGATGCGTGGGGTCGCCAGGACACGTGCAGGGAGAACGCTCGTGGAGTTTGGACCAACTGCACCAGATGTGTCTGAAGCCAAGGAGTCTCGCTTGAGCTTCAGCATTTCATATTCATGTTTTTCGCGTGCTTCTCGCTCGGCACGTTCGTGCTCTCGTTCTCTGTCTCGTTGTTCACGCTCGTATTCGCGTTGTTCTCGCTCTTGTACTAGCTCGAGTTCACATTGTTTTTGTTCGTGTTCGCGCTGTTCTCGCTCGTGTTTGCGTTGGATTCTACGCTCTTCACGAGCATCTTTCTCACGTTCTTACTCGTAACTAAACCGTGAGAGAACGTAGCTCTGAATTTTTTCTGGGTCTGTGAGGCCCATATCTTTGGCTTCCTGTACATAAACACTGGCTGCCATGATGCTAGCTCAATCTAAATAACTAGCGACTCAGTACTGACTGCGATTTTTTTTTTTCTAAGATGCGAATAATTTAAAAATAAAGAATATAGGCACAGGTTAGTGGTGACCAATTTTATCTAATTAAACTGGTAAAGAAAGAAAATTAAACAAACAACTGACTGTCTATTATGTAAATTAATAAAAATGAATCAATAATCACCAGTAAGGTACTGCCTATAGACTTTAATGAAAAATACCTAAATATGAACGAGTGAGTATTAACTCGTGAATAGCTTTAGAGCTAGGAGTTAATATCCTGGAATGAGGTCGCCAATTGTCACGGGGTTTTTAAAATAAATGCAAATATTAAATGATAATTCTCAGTGATACTGAAGAGCAGGGACAATGAATTGTCTTGCTAAATCAAGCAATGATTACTTTATGCCGGTCCGCTTCGCCGACTCTCTCAGAACGAGAATTTATAAACTTTCTCGACAGTACACAGCAGACTAATTACTCAATTGCTGTTTATTAGTACTGTTAGCCTCTGGAGAAAGTTACTTCACCCCTAACAATAAATAACTAATACTATTAATAATATCAGGTTCTTGCTGATGCGTAACTCCTAGAAGGCACAACGGATTTTAAGCTTAATACAACAAGACTGGCCTAAGTACCAGTTATGAATAGCAAAACGTTTATGTAAGCTAGGAGCTATAAGGGAAATAAGCTTAATTGTGGAGAAATGAAACACGAGTTTACATTACATTAAGCTCAAGAAAAAGAACTGTTAAATTTATTGATTACAAAGAAATAAATTTAACGTTACATTTCAAATGAATTCAAAATAAAGAGATCGCACTCACTCACTCACTCACTCAAAAGCTAAATTCTTAAACCTAGGAAAAGCACCGTAACTAAACTCTTAAGTCTAGGAAAACGAAAAGAAAATACTGGTCAATGTAGCGTATTACCAAAGAAGGGTGGGAGCCTGGAGAACTGGAGTCTAGTGGAGTCTGGGTGCTAGCTGACCTCTCTCATTCTCACTTCTGGAGCACAGAACCTCACTCCGTCGCGACAGACAAAAGACTGCCCATTCAAATACGATGCGGGTGGTAGGACGCACAGGCCAGCCGAGAAGGCGTGGCCAACGGTTTAGGCAAGCAGGGGCGAACTACTGTATAAAGAAACAATAATATCGCTCAGTAGAGCACTTAATGACGTGCATTAGATCGGTCACTTTTGAAACGGTGACGAATGTTTTGAAAAGTATACCACCGAAATGGCGAGAGAAACGGTTAACTGAACGATACACAGTGAGTTTTCCACTAATAGTTCGTGGTTTCTCACAAAAGGAAAATGTCGCGAATTTGATTCGTGACAGGGAAAAAGGAACGAAAGAAGAGAATTGCTGGTAAACTGCAGAAATGTATAACATGAGAATAATGAACACATTCTTTCACAAAAGACCAGGGAGAAAGTGGACCTGGAGATGCCCAAATGGAGAAACAAAGAATGAAATCGACTTCATTATAACAAATAAGAACAACACGATCACAAATGTCACAGTTGTCAACAAAGTAAATAGTGGAAGTGACCATACAGTGGTGGGTTGCACAGCAAGATTCAATTTCAAAGGTGAAAGAAAGAAGATGATTAAATATAAAATGATATGCCCAATAAAAGTCGATGAAAACAAAGCAGCCTTTCAGTTGGAAATAGGGAACAGATTTCAGGCTCTCAGTAATGCTGAATGTGACATTGATGAGCTGAATGACTGACTAACAAAAGTGCTAAAAGAATCAGCGGAGGTAGTAGGAAAACCTAATACAACCAAAGCAAAGAAGTATTCACAAAAGACACGAGCTTATGAAAAAAAAAAAAAAAAAAAGGAAATGAAAGTACAGACAAAGAAAGATGAAACAGAACGAGTGGAATTAAATAAGTTTATCAACAAAAGACAAAGAGAAGAAAAAAGACAGAGAAACATGGATCAAATCAAAGAAACCATCAAAAATGGAAAAAGTCTGAAACAGGTCCGAAGTAAAATGGCACTAGGAAAGCAACAAATGACATCACTAAAAGACAAAAACGGTGAAACCATTAAGTGCAGAGATAAGAAGTTGAAGAGAGTTGAAGAATTTTACAAAGAACTTTATGCATCATAGACAGAATTACCAAGAGCTAACTTTCAGTTGACACAAGTGAAATACCTGAGGTAACACCAGATGAAGTAACTAATTCTCCCAAAAATATGAAAAGAGGGAAAGCTCCGGGAGAAGATGGAATAGTAGCAGATTTACTGTTGGATGCAGTAGTAAAAGTACAAACTAGGCTTGCTTACTTATTTACTCAATGTATAGAAAGGAAGAAAATTCCCAAAACATGGTGTAATGCAATAGTTATTTTACTTTACATAAAAGGTGACTCAAAAGCCCTTAGTAACTATCGACTTATTAGCTTGGAATCAGTCATTTACAAACTCTTCACTAAAGTCCTTACAAACAGAATAACTACAAATTTGGAGGAAAACCAACCCCGTGAACAGGCAGGATTCCGAAGCGGATACTCGACTACTGATCATTTACACACAATGAATCAGCTAATTGAGAAAACTACAGAATACAATAAACCACTTTGCTTAGGTTTTGTTGATTATGAAAAGGCTTTCGACTCAGTGGAGCACATAGCAATTATAAATTCATTGCGAGAACAAGGAGTGCATGAGAACATTGTAAAACTGCTCGAAAACATTTATAAAGAGGGAACTGCTGCAGTGAAATTACATAAGGACTCAGAGAAAATTAAGATTGAGAAGGGCGTGCGTCAGGGGGATACAATTTCACCAAAGTTATTTACAGCATGCCTAGAAAGTATTTTCAGAAAGCTAGAGTGGGAAAACAAAGGAGTGAACATAGATGGAGAAAAGCTAAACCATTTAAGATTTGCAGATGACATTGTCCTAATCTCAGAAACAGCAGAGACATTGCAAGAAATGTTAAATGACCTGAACAGGGAAAGTCTCAAATAAGGGCTAAAGATGAACCGGAGTAAAACTAAAGTAATGTTTAATCCTCAGACACCAAAAAGCGTCATCAGAATAAGTGGAGAAATTCTTGAAGAAGTCGAGGAATACAATTACCTGGGACAAATACTAAAATTAACGAAAGATAATGATAGCGAAATAAAAAGACGCATTACAATTGGATGGAAAGCTTTCGGTAAACATAGGGACATTGTGAAAAGTAGCTTGCCAGTTTGTATGAAACGAAAAGTATATAACGAATGTGTAATTCCAACTATGACGTATGGTTGTGAGACTTGGAAACTGACAAAATCGATGGAAAATAAATTAATTCGTTCTCAGAGAGCAATGGAAAGGTCAATGTTGGGAATATCTTTAAGGGACAGAAAAAGATCAACTTGGGTGAGAGAGCAGACTAAAGTCAAAGATATTATAGAAGTTAAAAAAGAACAGAAATGGAGGTGGGCAGGCCATGTAGAAAAAATAATGGATAATCGATGGAGCAAGAGGTTAGCTGACTGGACCCCATGAGATGGTAAGCATAGCAGAAAAAGGCCAGACAGGAGGTGGAGGGATGAGATAGAGAAATTTGCAGGGAAAACGTGGCAAAGATTGCCTCAGTCAAGGAATTCGTGGAGAAGGCTAGGGTAGGCCTTTGTTCAGCAGTAGACTTGTAATGGCTCGTGATGATGATGATGATGAGATATATATATATATATATATATATATATATATATATATATATATTTTTATATATATATTATATAAATATATATATATATATATATATATATATATATATATATATAAATAGAGAGAGAGAGAGAGAGAGAGAGAGAGAGAGAGAGAGAGAGAGAGAGAGAGAGAGAGAGACTGACTGATTGATATTCACGATTCTTCGTTAATTTTACCAGGTATGTGAGATAAGTATAGTTTGCCTCTGTACAACCACCTATAAGATATAATTTAGTTTCTTGACGTGTCTCAAACATAAACCATTATAACACCTAGTTCCCAGTGAGGTATTTGGTAAATACCATTAAAATCTTATTCACTAAAAGCAGCTGTTGAAAAAAAAACTAACAAAAAAATTAGATAAAACTAGGTTTCCAGAACTGAAGTCCAGCAGTTTCAGGTTTTTCCCTAGTCTCCTTTGGTGCTTTTAATTCTAAATAATACTAGCTGAGAAGTGTGGCATATGTGACTTCTGGTTCTCTTGTTTTAAAGTAGTTCTAATTTGGGTTTCAATTAGCAGCATGATACCGACAACAATTAATGCAACCGTCAATAATGAGTACTTTCTCATAGCTGCGACTTGTCTTTGATGGGCCAGACTAGCTGGTAGGACATGAGCCCTCCTTCCCCCTTTATGATGCCGCCCGATCAGAAAATAGCACCAGCACTAACATTTGTACTCAATTTTTGCTGTGATAAAACAAAACAACACTAAGAAGAACCTAGTGCTGAGACTGGTAAGCATTGCCGAATCGCCAAGACAGTATCACGGACTGAATCCATTGTACAGGGGTTAAACATAAGGTACAGATTCATTTTGGTTTTCTTTATGTCCATCTTTCAATAAAAGCTTCTTAACATGCATTTGTCGTATTTGCTCCCAGAATCACTGAAAACAATTTCTACTTCAGGAAGTGGATGATTAATCAAACATACACCTTAAACTCAACAAGCATTTGGTATACTTGTTCCTCAGATCCACTGAACACGATTTTTCAGATGGAACGTCGAAGGTTATTCGGTCACACGATTGACACAATTTATGGTATTTTGTTTTCTCAATCTGGGTATGTCCCCTCTGCATGCAATGAATATATTCTTTTAGTAAACCTGTATCTCCACTAATACTACTTCTGTTTATTTGCATTTTCCGGTTATCCCTACAGAGTTTTATGACAGCAGTACTATATCCCTGTAAAACAACCAGCTCCTGGACAAACGGCCACCCCTTACGGGATCATGGCGTCTGGCTATAGATAGACTATCTCTGTTAATACCCTTTTGTGCTTTTACGTCAGTTAATTTAACATCTGAAATCTGATCCCAGACAGTACATCTGCTTTGTATAATTGCCTCAAAATTTTATAAAATAGTATATTTCGCCAGTCATTGAGATAAACAGTCTTTGTTGCCAGGACAAGGCAATATTCCAGTAGCCAGTTACTCCTAATGATGAAACAGTATTAAACTATTTTTTCACTTGGTCGGGATATCCCATCGATGAGTAAACCTGTTTGGGATCATCCACAATATACTTTGGATAATTAAATACCATGACAGCTGAGTGGCTAGTATTGTTAGCTAGGAAGCAACAGGCCCAATTGCCCCATGGTTTTAATCCTGGTGCGGGCAGCTGACACCAATCGGCTCAAGTGTCCTTCTACCCTTGGTGGGTTGGTAGTTAAAATGAGTATCTAACCTTAATAGTAAGGAAAGGTACTAAAACTGGATTATGCAGTGTCCTAGTATTCCAGGAAAGTGTTTTAAAAACCTGCCACAAGCTCAAGACCCTAATTTACGAAGATGAGAACGGTTATGCACCTCATGGTCTACGCCCCCACCCTCTTTATCTTCTTTTTTTTTACTTAGTTAAATTTGTGTGTAGACGACTCTTTCTGGTTTTCTGAGAGGTGACATATTTCTCCCTAGGTACATCATAATCTGCCTTGTGCTCTGCATCATCGGCCTTGCTGTGTACCACAAGCACAGTTATAAAATCCTCAACAAGTACTTGCAACAGATCACCACCAGCCAAGACGACACACGGAGTACAAGCACATCCAGCAGCAGCTCTTGGGTAAACAGCAAAAATGGCAATAACAGGACGGAAAAATGGTCTAGCAGTTCTACCAAGCCTCCCCCAACAGGGTGCCCATGTAAGCCAGTGGTGCCGCATGGAAGCAAACGGACTGTGGAGAATCTGGACACACTCCTGCCCTGGCTCAACGACACCACCAAGGAAGACATCACTAAACATCACCCTAACTTTCCCGTCGAGTTCCTCTTCAATGCCAGCAAAGGGAAAGCTTGCAGCCTCATCCCAACCATCTTTAGGCAGGTTTAGTACTGCAACACTGATATACATTTCTATAACCCCATTATAGTCAGAACAGCTCTTACCATTCTGTCTACGTTACGGCAGACGATTCTGCTCAGCTTAGAGGGACTTATAAGAACTAGCGAGAGAGAGGGACTACCATCACCATATACCCTCAGTTGGGTGGCAAAAGCTCTATGTATGCTACCCCAGCTGACGCCTTGTGATTCTTATTCATTTGAGTGAGTCATAGGAGCCTGAGAGTTCACATGATAATTTATCTCCAAATTTCTCAACAAATATTGTCTTGCTACACAAGATAAGCAGCTATTGTTAATTAATTTAGAAAAGTCCACGTATGCCTCTGGGCTAAAGCCATTCCTTTCACTATCAGGAAAATAACAGCCAAATATTTCTCATTTACTTCGTCGTACATGCATTCATTTTTATCTTTTGACAGTCCCTATGCTTTCTCAACTTTCATAACTTGCTCTCTCACACACATTTAATTTATTCGTGCACGTTTGGCTGTCAGGCACATATTTGGATGGAGGGGCGTAGGGGTCATGTGCACCCCCATATTTGGCAGATAAATGATTACTTGTAACAAAGGAGCAGTGTTATGTAGCAAGACATATGTTGAAATACAATATCTTATATAAATTTTATATCACAAAATCGTATTAATGAAAAGAGGATATAATAATAAATTTTGAGACATTTGGTCATGAATCAACATGATTTCAAACTTGTAATTCTGCTCGGAGTCACCTCCCCCCCCTCCATAGTCTAAAGTACTGGATCAGGTCATGATAGCCGACCATTTTTCCCCCCTCTACAAACTCACCCAGCGTTTAAATGGTTTCCTGGTGATGAAGTGGACAGTTCTGCCTGAAATCATATAAGAAGGGAGGAGGAGAGGATCGACTGACCGCTTGATGGGTGGAAGGATGAGGATGGATGGGTAAACAGTTTAGGTGTCAAGGAGCAGAGTGGTGGATAGGAAGCCATCATACGGGAGAGGAAGGAGCACTGATTATTATGCAAGTAAGAAGGACGAGATATACACTGGTCCAAAATTACATGTATATGATGAGGGCTCAGTGGAGGGAGGTAGAAGGCAGGCTGACTGCAGAGGAAGCTAGGCCCCTGACTCACCTGGATGATCACATTATGGAAGTCATATGTTTTCTTGCTGAAACTCATCAGTTGAAGGGATTCTCAAGTACCTTTTCCTTACCAGTTCATTTTTTTGTTTAGTACTGGGTACCTTAATAATTACGTCAGTCCTGCTTAATGCAGTCTTCGGGCAAGAGAAAACAAGCTTAAATAATATGAAAGGGAATAATAAGTTGAAATGTACAAAAATTGTTCAGGAAGAGATGCTACAAAATCACTAAAGTCAACTAGTCCGCGGCTGGTAGTGGTATGATGACCATCAGTGGTGAGGGCAGGAGAACATAACCAAACATACTCCCTAGTGACGTCCTCGCCCCCCTGTTGTGGAAGTGGTTAAGTTGGGAGGTCCACTGGCCATTAGGGCCTATTGTGGCTTAGGTGGTCAGCTGTCTCCGTACCAGACACACCATTATTCAGATTATTGTAATACATGTGAAACTTTTCAATTCTCGCACGATTTCGGTTTTTAATAAATATTTAGCTTTGCCCTAATACGAGATAATATGTAATTGTCAGGCCCTAATGAATGAGGGTGAGATTTGGAAGCTTCCGGTGTTGCTATTTGCTGATGATACAGTATTGTTGAGTGAAGATGAATGGGAGTTGCAAGGTTTGGTGAATGAATTTGGGACAGTGTGTAGGAGGAGGAAGCTGAAAGTTAATGTAAACAAAAGTAAAGTTATGGTGTTTGAGAGGAGTGAAGTCACAGAGTGTGCAGTGAGGTTGGATGGTGAGGATATGGAGAATGTGAGTGCATTCAAGTACTTGGGTAGTGTGATGAGTAAGGATGGAACTTTGGGGGATGAAGTACGTGAAAGGGTACAGCAGGGAAGAAAAGTTGTTGGTACACTGAAAGCAGTGATGAGAAATAGGGAGGTGAGTATGGAAGTTAAGAAGTCACTGCATGATGGTATTGTGATCCCTACCCTGACGTATGGAAGCGAGGCGTGGACCTTGCAAGAGGGGAACAAGTCAAGAGTGAGAGCAGTGGAAATGAGTTACTTGAGAGGAGCATGTGGAGTGACGTGGAGGGACAGGTTGACGAATGAAGAAGTGAAGGAACGTTGTGGGGTAGATGTGGATGTGGTTGAAAAGATTAGGAGAAATACACTGAGGTGGTTTGGACATGTGGAGAGAATGGAGAATGAAAGACTGACTAAGAGGGTGTATGTAGGTGAGGTGGAGGGAGGGAGAGGGAGGGGTAGACCGAGGATGAGGTGGAGGGATGGAGTTGAGAGGTATATGAGGGAGGGGGGGTGAGTTGGGGGGAGGGGAGTCAAATGGTGGGTGACAGAGTGACTTGGAGGCGTTTTGTCTGCGACCACCCTTTGCGGGATTAGGGCGTCGGGCTATAGGGCAGTTTCAGATTTTTGATGATGCAGTCCCTCTCACTGATACGGAGTACTCACCTGATTGATAATATGCTTGCTTCATACCATTTTGATGTAAATACCTCCATTATTGCAAGATGTACAGTGGTAGGTCAGTTTGTTTAATTGGGCACTAGCAGGGGTACCAGGTGTTGCCCAAGTAAAAGCCTATGCTCGTGCACAGCGTCATTGCCTGCGACCCTGGATGGCCACTATCCCCGTGGTAGAAAATCCCCTGGGTCTCATTTTACCCAGTGAACTTATGTTCCTCCTCGAGTCCCTATCCCCAGGGTTCCCATGAACGTATTCCCACCATGGACCTATTTTCTGTCCACACCCACCTATCCATTCAACCCTGCCCACTCACCTCACCTGCCCTGCCCACCCCAACAATCCATTCACCCATTCAACCCGTTGTAGCTAATGATAATATTATCGTGAAAAAAATAAATAAAACTCTACGGTAATCGGCTATCATGTTTCCATCATATTAACGATTACTTTTAATTACTTCCAATTTTGGACACATGTAATATCTTAGTAAAAAGTTACACGTGATAGAACTGTTTATAGAGTTCTGCATGCATCCCCCTCGATTTCCATAGAGGACAGACAGACAAACAAGCATTCCCCTTTACATATATACGAACGTATAGATTCTGGTATTTTTGTCAGTCAGCTAGACAAACAAACATGTTTCTGACTTTTTATGCAGTGCAAAAACCACAAGATTGTATGAACAATGTCTTATAGACAGGAACAAATATTTTGTTTGTTTCAGTATTGAGTGGAGAAACCGAAACTGGCAGGAGTTGAGGTATGAAGAAAATGAGAAATTCCTCATGTACTCTGCCTTTTACGACCCTAATCCGGGTAAGGAAGACCTAAATCTAATGTAGTCAAACTTGAGTTTTCCACCTAACCCACTGGAAACACTTCCTGTCTTAGCGGAAACATTTAGCATGCCCTTACTTCGTGCATAACATAATCTAATTTATTTTGGAACACTTTGAAATGGATTCTCATGAACTTAGGAGGTATTTCAGCACCCCTTAGTACTCTCCCTTAGCGACTTCTTTTGCACACTGCGCCATAGTGTTCGCTTGTACACCTTTAGCATTTTGCAGCCACATTAAGTAAATAAACAACATGAATTAACTATTACTTTACCAGGTACAGAAATAAATTGGTAAGGAAGAGGTGTTGTAGTTATTTTACCATAGCCTGGCCTAGATATTCTCTCTCTTGCAGCTTATTTCAGGCACCCAAGTGGCAGAAAAAAGACTACTATGGCTCTACATTCCGTCCACAGTATTGTCTTTTTCATCCACTGAAATGCGCGAAAGAAGCTGCAAATATAATAAAAATTTCGGCCAAGTTAAGGTGAAAGGAGTATAATATAGGACTGTATTCTTGTCACCTTAGGTTTCTTAACACCTCTTCCTTAACGACTTACCTTGTGCAATACACCTCAGTATTCTCGTGTGTGATGTTTCTTTCCTCTTGTTTGATGTTTCTGTCACTCTAATGTCAACAATTTTTCGATAAATTACATAAGAGGAGGAGGAGGAGGAGGAGGAGGAGGAATAATAATAATAAGAAGAGGAGCAGAATTATAATGATGGTGGTGGTGGTGGTGGTAGCAGTAGCAGTAGTAATAGCAGTAATAGTAGTAGAGTAATAGTCGTAGTTGTTGTTTTGTTGTTGAGTAACCCAGCTTGTCTGATCGAAAAGACCCATCAACCGCAGGCAAGCAGTCGCCCCTGCAAGGCCATTCCATACAATGATGCAATGTTCCCTTATTTGGTTATGGTCACCACCCAGCGTTTAAATGGCTTCCTGGTGAAGAAGTAGACAGTTCTGCATAAAGTGAGTAGATGATGGTCACCAGCACCTACCACCAGTAGTAGTAGTAGTAATAATACAGTAGTAGTAGCAATAGTACAATAGTAATAGTAGCAGTAGTAATAGTAGTAATAATAATAGTAGTAGTAGTTATTGTTATTATTTTGTTAGTAATTGTTGCCGTTGTTGTTGTTTTTGTTGTAACCTAAGCTTCATCTAAATGTAAACTCAGTAGACTGCAGGCTGAATTGTTACCCCCCCCTCTGCAGTCCACTATCCCACTTTCAGACGGTAGGGAGGGAGAACATTAACGTGTCATGCGCAGAAACATATAGATAAGGAAGAGGTGTCATGGAGCGTCCTTTGTCAGTGGAATTACGATCCCTAATACTGTTCTCTTCCTGTACGATGTGGTACTGTGTTACTGCAGGAGGCCAACACTGCTTGCGAGTGCTTGGAGTGAGTCAAGAGGTGGAGCCCAGCCTGCCCTGGTGTCATGTCTGGTATTCAACCCTGCAGCCCCCTACAATCTCCAGAGTTAATAATGCTGGTACGTGTGGTGGTGGCTGTGTGGTGGAAGGTGAGGTATTGGAGTATCGTGGGAGGTGTGGTGGTGGTAACGTGGTGGGAGGTGTGGTGGAAAGTTAGGGGATTGTAGTGTGGTGGCAGATGACGTGGTGGTAGTTCGGTGGAAGATTAGGGGGGTGGTAATGTGGTGGAAGGTACTGTGGTGGCTCTTACCCGTGGCAATGACCGTGGGGTTCTTTGGCCGTGAGATTTGGTGGCAGAGAGTTGTGGTTGTCATGGGCTGCAGTGGCCGTGAGATGGGTTGAATGTGAGATATGTTAATTGTAAGATTTGTTAGCTGTGAGATGAGATAATTGTGAGATGTGTTAGTCGTGAAATGTGTTGGCATTGAGTAGTGGTTGTGAATTACAGTGGCTGTGGGATGTGTTAATTGTGAGGTGTGTTAATTGTGAGATTTGTTAGCTGTGAGATGTCTTACTTGTGAGACGTATTAATTGTGAGATGTGTTAATTGTGAGATTTGTTAGCTGTGAGATGTGTTAATTGTGAGATTTGTTAGCTGTGAGATGTATTAATTGTGAGATTTGTTAGCTGTGAGATGTATTAATTGTGAGATGTGTTAATTGTCAGATTTGTTAGCTGTGAGATGTATTAATTGTGAGATTTGTTAGCTGTGAGATGTATTAATTGTGAGATTTGTTAGCTGTGAGATGTATTAATTGTGAGATTTGTTAATTGTGAGATGTATTAGCTGTGAGATGTGTTAATTGTGAGGTGTGTTATTTTTGAAATGTGTTGGGTGTCAGATGAGATGTTCGTGAGTACCTAAATGTACTGTAAGCATACTGTGATATGTAGCTTGATGAGGTGGCTTTACGTCTTGGAGTAGTGCAAGAGAACTGAGATTGATGGATTTGTATCAGACCTCTTGTTTTCAACAGAATAAACACTAACCATCTGCATATTTACCTATGAGACTTCTGTTACTGCAGCTAAGACATAGTTGCCTTTTATGGATGATCATTTATTAAGACAAAGTAAAGCTCATGAGTATTTAATCAAGAAACATGTTAACAAAAGCGAAGAATAATCAGTCTTACTTCCCTAAGGAAGTGAAAGTAATGTTATTATACTGGGGATAGTAATTAATATTAATTATCAATATATACTGAGCGTTTTATGTTTCTGCAAGGCGTTCTAAAATTTTATTGTAAATCAGAGTTTATGTAGATATTTGCGAAAATTGTTTAGATTTTCCTTTTCTCATAAGCACGTTTTTTTTTAATATCATTTTTTAAATGAAGAATTCTCGTGTTCTTCGATCAATTTTCAAACATTTTCGTCACAGATAACCCATATCCCTTTTGGGGGATGAAGTCATATACGGAATAAAATCCTTAGAGCTAATCATAATACGAAATGAAATAAATAAAAACGGCCATACCACGTTGAGTACACCGCTTCCCGTCCGATCAGCGAAGTTAAGCAACGTTGGGTCTGGTTAGTACTTGGATGGGTGACCGCCTGGGAACACCAGATGCTGTTGGCATAACTCCCTATGTGTCAAGTGGGGTTGGTGGAGGATTAGTGCCCTCCCTGTAAAACAATTAACTCTAAGCCTTTGACCACCCTGTTTGGGATACATGGCGTCTGGCAATGAATGAATGAATGACCAAAATACGAAAATGCCAGCCAGACCCCCAATGACATTAATCATCAGACTGCCACTAATCCTAGCCATCAAAGCCGCTCAAAACTCTCCATGAACAATTGTAAAACCGCTTACCTTAGTTGAGGTGTTGTTTTCAGCCTGTTCAGCTGTCTCGGCAACTCCTGGGATGGGAGCAGCGAAGAGCCATGCTTCATCACCATGTGCAACCTATTGCAGGGGATGTAATTTTGCTGGTTGGAACAGGAAGGAGTGCAGTTCCTGCCCCTTATGCTTCTTGATGAAGAGGTACCTTTATAGGTGTTGCCTAAGGTACCTTGCCTGAATCCCAGGACGGTTAACTCACTCCTTCATGTTGCGCCACAAATGCTTAGTTGTCTGTGTGGGCGTTTTTCTTTTTTCTTTTTACATGTCCGACACTGAGCAAAGGCTTCAGGGCCTACTTCTCGGGGGGCAGTGGCCTATCCCAAGGCCCAGTAGCCCTCCTACACCTCCACATGTCACCATTTCGGCGCTAACACCCACCGTCCATTTTCAATATGTGCTAGGGCTGTCTCATTCAGGACTGGTGTACTAGTGTTAGCGGGGGTATTTTTACGATATGTCAGCGGGTCTTCTGGTAGATCAGGAAAGTCTGCTTATTTGAAATTCAGATCCTTAAACTGTTCCCTTCCCCAGCCGGGATTCGAACTTGGGTCCATTAGGACTGCAGGACGCCTCTCTACCGATTCAGCCACCGCCTGCCCCATATATTTGGGGCCCAAGTTCTATACATTCCCCACTTGTCCTTGTATATAATGTTTCTGGACCTAATGTAGTATTTTAGAATGGGAATTAGTGTCGCGGTTCCTTGGCTCTCCCTTTCCGTGTGCGTACATCAAGGGTAATATAATTTTGGCCAGAGCCGCGTTCAGACCCTCAAATAACCAAATTCAAGTGACCTCCAGTCCATGGTTATATTTTCTGCTGACTAAAAGAGGTTCGTCGTCTCGACAGCAACTCCTGGCCCACTGATCTGCTTATGCAAACAATATTCAGTAACTTAAAGAAGCTCCTCCAGTCTACAGTAACACGTCGTCCAGTGCCAATGTTCTCACACACTGAAGATTGCCTCCATGATCACTCTAACCATAAATTTATGTAGGTCAAGAGCTGCCAGATCATTTTTTTTTTTTTCTATGTGCCTTTAAAGTTACTGGCTTGAAAACTGGCACTTTCCCCGTTTTTTTCTTCATAATCATGTAAGTGTAGCCTAATTGCACTGCCAAACACACTTTTCCTTCCAGTACCAGCAAGAATTGCCACAATTTGCACACTTCATTTCAATCAGTACTTCACTGTTGCAACGGAAAAAGTCTAAACTCACAGTGCTGTTTTCGTAAGTAGTGGAGGTGACTTTGAAGAAAGAGAAGGAACACTTGCTAAGGAAGACGTGTTGAAATAGCATGCCGTTTTTCCACCCGCATAAACCCTGGTGAGATTGGTAAATGTAGAGGAGGAAAGGGAGGCTGAGATTGTGGTGGATGGAACGGTGCAAGGAATAAATGTGCTGGGAGAGCTGAATGAGTCTTTGATCTCAAAGGAGGAAGTGCAGGAAGCAGTAAAGGAGATGAAAACAGGGAAAGCTGCAGGTATGGATGGGTGTGCTGTGGAATGTCTGAAGGGTGGTGGAGTGACTATTGTTGACTGGTTAGTAAGATTGTTGAATATATGCTTTGTGAAAGGTATGGTGCCAATTGACTGGGCAAGTGCTTCTGTGCTCCCATTGTATAAAGGCAAGGGTGATAAGTATGAATGTACTAGCTTTAGGGGTATAAGTCTGTTGAGTGTTGTAGGTAAGGTGTATGGTAGAGTGTTAAGAGAGTTAGAGAGGGTACAGAGGGAGTGATTGGTGATGAGCAGTGCAGCTTTAGGAGAGGGATGGGATGCGTGGATCAGGTGTTTGATGTGAGACAAGTGTGTGAAAAGTATTTAGTGAAAGGCAAGGATGATGTGTTTTTGGCGTTCATGGATTTAGCCCCTTAACCGCGGGACGTCACTTTTGTGATGCTTGGGAGCAAGGGATCATACCGCGGGGCATCACTTTTGTGATCCTGTGTTATTTTGAATTCGCCCGGGCTTTCAATTGGTGGCTCGTATCATCTATCAGTACTGCCAATGTCCAACACTAGTCAGCACTCCTAATCTCATCTGTACTCCCATCCATTGTTGACAATTTAGCCATTTCTCCCCGTTCTTGACTCCCCTCCCTACCTCCCCTCCATTACCCTCTCCTCTCGCCTGCCTGGCCGTGCTATGCTAAGTAAATCTTCCCTGGAATTTTCCACTGATTTCATCCATTGAAATAAGCCCTATGCCCTATTCTTGTACCAAATAATATATACAAAAAAGAAATAAGGTAAGTGATAGTGCCATACACCTGGAATTGGCTAATTATCACCTGTCATCACCTCACGTGCACTCTTTTGCTAATTTTCACTGTTTATTTCCCCTTGAAATATGCTGTATAATCTATTCTCGTAATTAAAATATATATAAGAAAGAAAGGGAGAAGCCTAAGTGATATTTACATTCACCTGGAACTACCTAATTCATTATGTATTGTCTAGATTTCCTGCCAATCATTTCATAGCTTATATATTAGCAGCTGTCACCAAGCTGACATTGGCAGCATTGCACTCCCCCTAGGCAGCTAGGTCACCACACTATATTCAGTTTACTGTCTTCTTTCAAGGTGAAAGCACGTCGGATTTGCACCTGTCCAATTCCGCCGCTTTTTAGCCCCATGCAAAGGGCCATGTGACCTCTACCCCCTACTAAACCTCATGTGGAAAGAGATAAAGGGCTCACTGACTGCTGTGGAACGTCAACTGGCTAATTTGTCAATGAAAATGATAATGACTACGATCTTTCTGGTGAATGAAACAGTGCAAGTGGAAATGTAAATAATGTGTAAACATCAAGTGAAAGCAATGAATGTAAATATAAGTGAACAGTGGAAAATAGTTTTAGCAAGTGACAGTGCATAAAACTGTGGAAATAAAATAGAAATGTAAATAATGTAAATAAAATAGAGAATGTTAAATAGAAATGTAAATGAGTAGTAATATAAGAATACGAGCATATATACTAGGAGTAATGAAAATGAAAGTTTCACTCTAGCATGTATGAATACTGGGAGTTATGAAAGTGAAAGTGACAGATTCGCTCTCAACTCTAGTATACAGGACGAGAAAGTGAATGCTACGTATTTTACTGAAAGAGAAATTGAATGCTTACAGTAACAGTAAACAACTATTACTGAAGGAAACTTATGGATAAAGACTGTAGATATAGGCCTATATAAGTGTTATATAGTAATAGAAATATAAAGTGTGAGTGTTTTTATGAATAATAAATGACAGAACATCAGCGGCGAACGAGTGAAAGTGGGAAGGTCATACGCGCTCGTAATTTTCATTGCTTTCACAGTGTGTTTTTTTTTTTGGAGTATGGATTCCAAACTATTGAGAATCATAGAATAGTGTTTCTAGTGATAATATCAGGCTGTGGTAATCATATTACGGGTTGTCGGGAAGTGTAAAGTGGCGACTTCGTTACTCAACTTCAGAGGTCTCCACAAGTCCTACGGTACTAGACGAAGGCTCAACAAACATCCCAGGAGAAAGCTGAAGGTATGTGCCATAAGCACATTTAATTTTAATATTCTAGGACTAATAACTGATTTTTGGCAAATATTTTTAGAAAGTCTTTCGGAGTGCAAATATGCCCGTGAGACTTGCAAGTCAAGCAAAAACAAGTCCGCGGTTTAGGGGTTAGAGAAAGCGTATGATAGAACTGATAGGGAGGCTTTGTAGACTGTTTTAAGATTGTATGGCCTTGATGGTAGGTTACTAAAAGGAGTGAAAAATTTTTATGTAAATAGTAGAGCATGTGTAAGAGTGGGAATTACTGAGTGATTGGTTTCCCGTGAGAGTGGGGCTGCGGCAGGGATGTGTGATGTCGCCTTGGTTGTTTAATATTTATATGGATGGCGTTGTAAGGGAGGTGAATGCAAGAGTTTTAGGTGGAAGTCTGAGTCCTGTGAATGTTGATGGTAGAGAATGGAATCTGAAGCAGCTGAAAAATGATACTGCACTGGTGGCTGATTCAGAGGAGAGATTGAGACAGTTGGTAGAGGAGTTTGGAAGGGTGTGTGAAAGGAGGAAATTGAAAGTAAATGAGAATAAGAATAATGTGATGAAGTGTACGAGGTCGGTAGAGGGTAGGAGGATGAATATAGTTTTGAATAGTGAGTTGCTTGAGGAGGTAGAGTGTTTTAGGTATTCAGGGTCACATGTTGCTGTGGATGGAAGAATAGATTCAGAAGTGAAGTTTAGAATGAATGAAGTAGGAAAGGTGCTGGGAGGAATGAAAAAAGTGTTTAGATGTCGTTCACTTAGAATGGATGTAAAGAGAAGGCTATATGAGGGTGTTGTGGTACCGACTGCATTATATGGGGCTGAAACATGGAATATAGGTGTAGCAGAGAGGAAACGTTTGAATGTAATGGAGATGAGGTGTCTGAGGAGTATGTGTGGAGTGACTCGTATGGATAGAGTGAGAAATGAGGAAGTGCGAAGGAGAACTGGAGTTGTTCGGGAGATGGCTGACTGATCTGAGCAGAGGGTGTTGTGATGGTTTGGGCATATGGAGAGAATGGATAATAAGTCCATCCATCCATTGCCAGACGCCAACGGCCATGCCACGTTGAGTACACCGCTTCCCGTCCGATAAGCGAAGTTAAGCAACGTTGGGTCTGGTTAGTACTTGGATGGGTGACCGCCTGGGAACACCAGATGCTGTTGGCATAACTCCCTACGTGTCAAGTGGGGTTGGTGGAGGATTAGTGACCCTCCCTGTAAAACAATTAACTCTAAGCCCTTGACCACCCCGTTTGGATAATAAGTGATTGGTGAAAAAGATAACTAGATCTGATGTGAGAGGTGTAAGGCTGAGAGGGAGACCACGAATAGGATGGATGGACTGTGTGAAGAGAGCGTTGGATGCGAGAGGGATGTCTGTTGAGCAAGGAAGAGTGGCTGTGCATGACAGAAATAAATGGAGAGAAACTGTAAATGAGTAAATGATGACGCAGCCCTGAGGGGATATTCTCCTGCATTTGGTCTGATCAGCTGATCAGGTCAGGTGCGGGTAAGGGGATGGGTCTGTTATGATGTGGCAGGGGTAAACCAGTTCTGCTGTCGGGCCCTGCTGCGGATGTCATTGATTGCACTGTGCAGTTGACCCTTGTGCGGTGTGGTGCGGTGAGGATCTGTCCCTTCTTCCCTTTGGAGCTAAGGTGTGAATGAATGTGTTTAAGTGGATGAGTAAATTGGGAGTGTCTCGTCCTGTCTCGGCTACCTCCCTTTCCTTGGGGGAAGCAGCCTAGGTATGTAGATAGATAGATAGATAATCCCGGTAGAACTCGAGTAGGATTGAGTTTCCATTAAAGGTCCTCATTGGTTAAATTTACAGCAAGTACCAAAGGGTCAGTTCGGGTCGAGTTTATCGAGGGCGCTCATTGATTTATTTGTAATGCGTGCCAGTAGCTCTGGGATGGCCGTGATATGGCAGTACTTCATAATTTTCCAGCTGTCTCAGCATGTAGATCTTGCGGCATGGAAAAGTCGCATTGTTACGTGAAGTAAATCAAACGTCCATTAGGACACATCTGAACGGAAGTCCCATAGAGAAGACTCCTCCTAATTTGGGGAGGTAATGCCACAGAACACCCTGGAAAAACCAAAGGCGAAGGAAAATTATTCCAATTACTGTATTTAGCTATACAATGCTGAGCCTTAAATTCGCTGACATGGGCAGATACCATGAAAACATATCCTTAAGATGCATGCACATCAAAAGTGTTTGAGTCATTAGAGTAATCCGAATAGGATGAAAAAGAATTGACCTCATTGCACACAGAGGCAAAGTCAGGCACACAAGTATCCCAACAGACTCAAAACAGCACTGACGTATTCACCCTTGGTAATCATTTGATCAGGATGTATGTAAGTACTACTTCTACATAATCTGTATATTGATACTGAGAGTGTTCTCAGAACATTTACAACTATTACAGTAATTTTATGTCATCTGCATACAAGTGTGATGAGAAGGCCCTGAAGAATATAAAACCCGCTAATTCTGACACACAACTGAAGCTGATCTGCTACAGAGCAAGAAGGACCTCTAACCATATCATGAGAAACAGCTGTCTTCCACCAACAGGTCCTCTTCAAGATGTGAACCTAGTATATCAGTATACATGCAACACTGGTGACTGCAATTACCGACTTTCTTGATAAATAGGCGTCACCACAACCACCTTGTACAGGAAGGTAACAGCCCACCTACTGTGCAGGACCGATCAGTTCAGCGTCACAGGAGTAGAAACCATGGTCTTGGCTTAACCAGACAACAACTTGAAGACCAGATTATTATCCTGTATAAAAAAAAAAAATGACAGAAGGAGGGTAAGGATGACAGAAGCTGTTTACATTCTACACCAGTAAACCTACCATAAACATACAACTGTCAGAATCTTCCCTCCCATCAAGCAGAAGACCGCAGGGCGCTAACTGATTTACTAAATGCCTTCAGGTGTGCCCTTTACTCTGATTGGCCAGACACCTACCATTCTGCATCACTTGATCCAGCAATGAGGCATAAATACCAGCAAACTTGCCACCATCTTCTTTTAAGCTTGAACTTTCCACCAAGCGGTTTCTGCTGAAGAGGGGCTACTAATGGCAGAAAGGCGTCTCGAAAAAATCAAAATTGAATTTAGAACCTTGCTCATTACTCTAGGCGATGAACAATATATATATATATATATATATATATATATATATATATATATATATATATATATATATATATATATGCAGAAACTTCACTTCACCGTGGAGACATTTATGCAAAATTATCTATCCATATACCTAGGCTGCTTCCCCCAAAGGAAAGGGAGGTAGCCGAGACAGGACGACACATTTCCAATTTACTCATCCACTCAAACACATTCATTCGCATCTTAGCCCCAAAGGGAAGAAGGGACAGATCCTCACCGCACAACACCAGACGAAGGTCAACTGCACAGTGCAATCAGTGACATCCGCAGAAGGGCCCGACAGTAGAGGTGGTTTACCCCTGCCACATCATAAAAGACCCATCTCCTTACCCACACCTGACCTGATCAGCTGAGCAGACAAATGCGGAAGAATATCCCCTCAGGGCTGTGTTGTTATTTATCCATTCACAGTTTCTCTCCATTCTTTTCTATCACATACAGCCAGTCTTCCTTGTTGAACATACATCCCTCTCGCATCCAACGCTCTCTTCACACAGTCCATCCATCCTATTTGTGGTCTTTCTCACAGCCTTACACCTCTAACATCAGACCTAGTTATCTTTTTCACCAATCACTCATTATCCATTCTTTCCATATGCCCAAACCATCGCAACACCCTCTGCTCAACTCGATCAGCGATCTTCCGCACAACTCCAGTTCTCCTTCGCACTTCCTCATTTCTCACTCGATCCATAAGTGTCACTCCACACATACTCCATTACATTCAAACTTTTCTTCTCTGCTACACCCATATTCCATGTTTCAGCCCCATTTAACGCAGTCAGTACCACAACACCCTCATACAGCCTTCTCTTTACAACCATTCTAATAGAACGACCTCTAAACACTTTTTCATTGCTCCCAGCACCTTTCCTACTTCATTCATTCTAAACTTCACTTCTGCATCTATTCTTCCATCCGCAGCAATATGTGACCCTAAAATACTTAAAACACTCTACCTCCTCAAGCAACGCACCATTCAAAACAATATTCATCCTCCTACCATCTACCACCCTTGTACACTTTATCACTTTACACTTATTCTCATTTGCTTTCAATTTCCTCCTTTCACACACCCTTCCAACTCTTCTACCAACTGTCTTAGTCTCTCCTCTGAATCAGCCACCAGTGCAGTATCATCTGCAAACAGCAGCTGCTTCAGATTCCACTCTCTACCATCAACATTCACCAGACTCTGAACTCCATCTAAAACTCTTGCATTCACCTCCCTTACAACACCATCCACATTAATATTAAACAACCAAGGCAACATCACATATCCCTGCCGCAGTCCCGAATTCACGGGGAACCAAACACTCAGAGTATTTTCCACTCTTGCACACGCTCTACTATTTACGTAATAAATTTTCACTCCTTTTAGTAACCTACCATCAAGGCCATAGAATCTTAAAACAGTCCACAAAGCCTCTTTTCACACACCTGTCTCACATCAAACACCTGATCCACACGTCCCCTCCCTCTCCTAAAGCCACACTGCTCATCACCAATCACTCCCTTTGTACCCTCACTAACTCTCTTAATTAACACTCTACCATACACCTTACCTACAACACTCAACAGACTTATACCCCTAAAACTAGTACATTCATACTTATCACCCTTACCTTTATTCAGCGGGAGCACACAAGCACTTGCCCAGTCAATTGGCACCATACCTTTCGCAAAGCACACATTCAACAATCTTACTAACCAGTCAATAATAATCGCTCCACCATCCTTCATGCATTCCACAGCACACCCATCCACATCTTCAGCTTTCTCTGTTTTCATCTCCTTTACTGCCTCCTACACTTCCTCCGTGACCAAAGAATCATTCAATTCTCCCAACACATGTATTCCCTGCACCGTTCTATCCGCCACAACCTCAGCCTCCCTTTCCTCCTCTACATTTAACAATCTTCAAAATACTCCGTCCATCTCCTCCTTCCTGCATCCATCTCAGTTTTACTCCTCTGCTTTTACTCGCTCTTCCTTCCCAGACTCTCTCTTTCGCACCCTTTTCGCTTCCTTCTAAAACACTTTCTTGTACTGTTGAAAATTCTCAGTCAACCGCCCACTCCACCTCTCATCTGCTGCAGCTTTAGCATCACGCACAGCTCTTCTTGCCCTATTCCTCTTTTCCTTATACCTCTCATATGACACCTCATCCTTCCTCTGCAGCCACACTTCATATGCATGTCTCTTCTCTGCCACAGCCATACTTACTTCCTCGCACCGCCATTCGCTTCCTTTTTTTACACCACCACCCACCCGTCTCACACCACACACCTCTTCTGCATGCCCCACCACAGCACTCTTAAACAACTGCCATTCCTCCTCCACACCGCCATTTTCCTGATCTTTCACTGCATTCCACTCATCTTTCAATTTCTCCTGATACTCTATCATTTTCTCTGTTTTATCCAACTCACTCACTTTCAAAACCTCCCTGCCACACCTAACTCTTCTAGCGCTCACTCATCTCTTACCTACTCTTAATTCTCCCTCCACCAGGTAGTGGTCAGACATACCTCCACCCTCCCCTCTCAGAACTCTCACATCCAACAATCTTCCTATTACGTTCCTGGACACAATCACATAGTCCATCATTGCTCTATCAACAACCCTTCCACCCTCCTGTCTCAGCCATGTATTCTTATAAATATCTCTCTTCTCAAACAAGGTATTTCCAATAATCATCTCTCGCTCAACGCACATCCCCATCATTCGTTCCCATTTTCATTTCTTCAGGCAAACCATTCATACCAACTACACCTTCAAATGCCACATTTCCCACTCTAGCATTCAGATCTCCCATCATTACCACAATCATATTCGCTCCACAACTCTGCAGACACTCATCAACATCGTTCCAGAAAGACTCCCTCCCTTCTTCATCCCTTTCACTACCAGGCCCATACGCACTCACAAACACCCACAACTCACGTTCAAATTTCGCTTTCACCCACATCAGTCTCGATGACACCTTCCATTCAGTCACACACTGCTGTACTTCCGGACTCACTAAGAAGGCCACATCTTCTCATGCCCTTCCTCTATCAACACCTGACAATCTTCCATTCACACTTCCAAACATACTGTAGACTCACCCTTCCCTTTCATCTTCGTTTCACTCAAAACTAACACATCCAACTTTCTTCTCACAAACATTCTACCAATCTCCTCCCTTTTAGCCTCAATCGTACTACATCCACGCACAATCATAGACCCAATCTTCAGGGTACGGGGATAACTCAATCCCCTATCCCTTTCTCTGGCCACAATAGAAATGAAAAGAGCGACATTGAGTACTTTCGTATGCTACATCTTCGGACAGAGCGATACAGAAACGTCAAGGGTAGAGGTCTTTTATGCACATACGCAGCAGAGTGGCACACAGAACAAAGGATGACCTGATTAAACCTGATCGATAAACAGAACAATAGGTACCTGACTCTTTACCTTAGGGATTCACCTGACATAAGGGGTAAATACTGCGGCTTAACTCGTGCACACCTGCAGCAAGGAGTGGCACACAGAACAAAGGATGATCTGAATTAAAAGTGAGCGATGCACAGAACGATAGGTACCTGACTTTTTACCTTAGGGATGCATTTGACAGAAGGGGAGTAAATAATGCGGCTTAACTTAAGACCTACTGTAGAGGATTAATGCTGTGTGTCCCACACAGGTGTGACTGTACTACCAGGAGATGATAAGGAACAATCAGTTGTTAGTCTGGGGGGTACTGCTTTAAAATTAATTCAGTAAACAACTTATCACACTTAAAATGACCATAGCTCATGTTTACATTCTTTTCATATGTGACAGAAATTAGGGAAGATTCTATTGGATTTTTTTCATCAAATCTTTTTGAGCTTGCTAGAATTTTAGAGCCTGGGAAGTCAGTATGGTGATCACTGGATGCTTTGTGCTGAAGTATGCCATTACTCTGTTAGGCTGTCCTTACATTGTATTTATGTCGGAGACCCTAGTTTCCAAATATTTTCTAGACTGTCATGTGTAAAATTTGTTACAACTTTTACAAGGGATTCTGTAAACAGCGTCTGAATTACTATATGGGCTGTTCTTGATGCGGGTTTTTTCATTGTGTTCTCATATCTGAATACCACTTGTACATTAAGTTTCTTCAGTATGTGAACAATATCAACAAAATTTTCATGGAAAGGGAGGAAAAGGGTTCTTTGAGTATTCTGGCGATCTGGCATACTAGTTTTCCCTTCAAGGAATCGGTTCTTGGCTGTATTGTGGCAATGAGTTAGTATACTTGGTGGATATTTTAGCTTCACTCCAATGCTCTGAATCATTTTTATTTCATCATCTAAAAATTCTGGGCCTAAAATTCTATATGAGCACAGATCTTTTTACATTAATGTGGTGTTTTGAATAATAATGCACATACGACATTATATTTGTAGGTTTTCTGTATACTTTAGTCTTCAGAACACTTTTGTCCCTGATAACTTTTACATCCAGTCTGGAAGAGAGTTGGAAACTAGAATCTCACAACATAAATACAGTGTAAGGACAGCCCAACAGAGCAGTGGTTTATTTCAGCACAAAGCATCCAGTGATCACCATATTGACTGGGTAGGTTCTAAAATTCTAGCAAGATCAAAAAGCTTAGATGAAGGAAATGTAAAAGAATCTTGCCTAATTTCTGTCACATGAAAAAAATGTAAACATGAGCTATGGTCATTTTAAGTGTGATAAGTTGTTTACTGAATTAATTTTAAAGCAGTACCCCCCAGACTAACAATTGATTGTTCCCTGTCGTTTCCTGGCAGTGTAGTCACACCTGTGTGGAACCTACCATTAATCCTCTGCAGTAGGTCTTAAGCTGCATCATTTACTCCCCTTTTGTCAAATGCATCCCTAAGGTAAAAAGTCAGGTACCTATCGTTCTGTGCATCGCACATTTTTTATTCAGGTCATCCTTTGTTCTGTGTGCCTCTCCCTGCTGCAGGTGTGCACGAGTTAAGCCGCAGTATTTACCCCTTTTGTCAGGTGAATCCCTAAGGTAAAGAGTCAGGTACCTATTGTTCTGTGTATCGATCAGTTTTAATTCAGGTCATCCTTTGTTCTCTGTGCCACTCCCTGCTGCTGGTGTGCATAAAAGACCTCTACCCTTGACGTTTCTATATCACTCTGAAGATGTAATATACGAAAGTACTCATTGTCGCTCCTTTCATTTCTTCTGTGGTTATTTTGCATATATATATATATATATATATATATATATATATATATATATATATATATATATATATATATATATATATATATATATATATATATATATATATATATCTATATATATATATATATATATATATATATATATATATATTATTAATAACAGAACAGAGGAAGGAAAAACAAATGAATAAAAAAAAATAATCCATACACCAGATGACTGGTGTCCTCTTTTCATAAAATATCGGTAACAGTTAGACTTGAAAGGCTGTGGGTTGAAATTTGGAGGGAAACAACTCTGGGGAAGGAGTTCCAGAGAGATACAGTTCGGGGAATGAAAGAATTCTGATAGGCAGAAGTTCTGCAATATAGCTGAGTGACATTCCAGTCATGAGCGCTACTAGATGCCCGTGTAGCACGAGGGAAGGCATGGAAAGGTGGCACCATGGACGCAACTTCGTCTGAGCATTTGCCAAAAAAATATCTGTACAATAATGCAAGGGAGGCAACATTCCTTCTTACTTGTAGGGGAGGTAGTTTATTTGTAATGACAGGGTTGTTAATAATTCTAACAGCTTTGTTCTGAGTTTTGTATCTCTCTCTCTCTCTCTCTCCATGCATTTTTCCTTGTTTATAGATTATATTTTTCTCAAGTTCATTTTTTCTGTAATAATGATGATGATGATGTTGATGACAACTCTTCCTCTGTCTACCCCACCTGACTATGTGCTTGTCTTCCCACCCTCACAGCACACCTAGACTGGCAGGGCAAAAACAGTAACCGACAGATGCCGTACCTTCTGACATGCCCTCTGCCTCCTGGTGATACCCGTGTCCCAGCTGCCGTCTCCCTGGTTACCTGGCCTTGCAAACCTGCATCCAACCTCCTCAAGGTATTCCACCCCTTTCCTCCCTTTTCCAGGTACCCATCAATTAACCTCTCCCGTCTGAAGGTACTCCGTCACCCCTCATCCTAGTACTCCCTCCCTCTTCCCTAGATGCTTTGTCCCTCCCTGCTCCAGCTACTCCACCCTCCTATTTGAAGACACTTCCTTCCCCTTTCCCCAGGTGTTCCGTCCCTCTTTCTCCAGGAACTCTTTCTCTTTCTCCATGTTCTCTCTCCCTCCTTTTCCAAGTACGCCCTCCCTCTTTTTCTCGGTATTTCTTCCGTCCATTAAATACTCTACCCTCTCCCTTCTCTAGAGGTGGGCAGTGTACAAGAGGTTGTAGTGCAGAATTTGTCTATAAGTAGAGAGAAAAATGTTATCAGTACATCATGCTAGCAGAAGTACTTATGATACGTAATCACTCTTACAAGGAGACTTTCACGAGTGCAATTACAGCTCAGTACAGAGCAGTGTTGCACTCCCTTTATCAACTACCTCGCCAAGAGTTTGTATATTTTGCCAATTTGCCATTAAATATTCTGCATCTGTTAATGTAAACGCAAACATAAAACTACTGTAGAAGGGGCGGGAATTGATGGGTTTCAAACTAAATATTGCGACAGCAACTGTTTTCGCAAGGCTGGCAAGCCGGGTTATGGTATGTAATATTTAACAACTAACGTTAAGCTTTTCACGTATGGATGTTCGCTTACAAGATAATTCTTGTTAAGATAAAGTGCGGTACCTTTCCCTGCAGATAATTATTTTTACTCAAATGCCCACAGGCCGTCTGTGAAGCATTCATTGGTGACTGCTATAAAATGTGTTTGTACTAATTCATCCATTTTGGCAGCTTTTTAATCAAACATTGCATATGAAAATCTTTCAATCAAATTCAGCAATGAACACCTTGCAAATAACTGTATAGCTTTAGTTGTTGCTGTTGCTAATAATGATGATGATGATGAGTCTTGCTGCTTCAAACATGTCGAGTGGATCGGAGTTTCCCTCAGTTAGTCTAAAAATGAAAAATGTAAACCATTTTTCTTACTACTGTACTGAATTGGGATATAGATAGAAGATGGAGAGTTTGGTGACTGGTAACAGCCTTCCTAGTGGAGTGCGGCGATGAGTGCAGTCTTTAGTAACCATTATTATTGCAGCCAGTGCTGTTGTAACATGTAGGGGAAGGATTACTTTTTTTTTTTTAACATACTGAAAACACTCCACAAACGAAGGTTAAAGAGGCGAAGTTCACGTTTGTTTAAGGTTAGGCTAATACATGAGCTTAGATTTTTTGCCCTTTCCACTAAAAAATCAATTAATGAGTAAATAAATAAGATTTAATTAAATACTTCATCAGTTAGTTAATAATAATCAAATGTCATTAAAAAAAAAAAAAAAAAAAAGCTTTACTCTCGCTGAGAAAGATTTTCAGATATGGGCATGTATAATAAAGTCGTTACGTCTTGGTCTTCACCTTGCTAGTTTGTTATGGATGTTGACCAGCAGAGCCCTTTTCTGCACTCAGGTCGATGCTTATAGGTTACTCATAGTGTAGTTATTTTCCGGGATATTTATCCTTTGTCAGTTTTTCCCCGTCTTTTTTTTTTTTTTTTTAAATTACAAATTTTTAAGGTAGGAGTATATCGATTTTTTTTTTTTTTTTTAGGTCACTGTCTAACCTTTCACAGTTGCATGTATTCAAGGCGAGGTTTTCAAGATATAAATTCATTTGGGAACTGCGTAAGAAATGCATCCTGCAGTTCCAACGTAGGCAGTTTTTGGTGATGTATTGTTTATGAGCTCTTTGTAAAGTAGGGGTATACCAGAAATTAGATAGTTTTACAACACAGGTGGCTCGTCGCCCTGAACATTCTGAAATGGTAAACAATGTTAATTCACAACACGACGAAATTTCACATGTTAATGCTTTATTGGTTTGATTCACTATATTTTTCACAGTGTTGCCCTTATTTGTATGTTAATTTTTAGGTAAAATCTGAACAAAATTGTTTCTTAAAATTTGATTAACAACTTTCAAATGCACCAGAAGACAAGAAATCAGAGAAGTGTAAGTAAATTTCTCAGGGTTGTGATGGTACAGCGAGTTCGGCAAGCTGAAATTATGTGTTCGCTGCATTATGGTCAGTCATGTGAGAGAGATGACTGAGGTCTATTTGAACACACTTGCAGTTGAAAATTTGCACTTGCAAACAGAAATTCCTGCTTAAACTCCTTAATTTTCCCTGTATAATTCAGAACATTGCGCTTGTCCGTTTGGGATTACAAATAGTTCCAGTGGCATTTGAAGAGAAACTAAAGATATTTGCATTTTTTTGGGTGTTGATCACATATTCAACCCATTTTGGCTCAGACTGAATCAGAGGTGTTTAAACTGACTTAGCCTTGTGACCTTGACATGTGACATTGTTCTAAAAACGGAAGAAAGTCATCTTTGAGTTTAAATACTTCCACCAAGTTTAATCCTTATCAAATTAAAGCTTTTTGAGTTAAAGGAACGAAACTTGGACCTTCTTCCGTGGTCTTTACCTAATCGTATGACAGAGTTTTTGGAACTAAATCGCGGCGTTTTTTCCCAATCCTCGCTTCTCCCACTGAATTTGGCCTAAATCAAATCGAAAATGTGAAAGTTAATCTTGCTCCTGCCTAATGTCTATGGCCTTTTCGGTCAATATACTGTATACCACGTAAATGTGAAAAAAAAAAAAATGGTGATCGGTTACGTCATTTTACTGTTAAGCCTGTCTAAGAAAGGAGAATATGGAGAAAATGAGGTATTCAAAGACTGTGGTGTAATGTTTTAGCATCATATCCTTGGTACTTTGGGGTCTTGTAAGTACCGGAAACTCGAGGATCAAGGGTACCTGCCTATAGAAATTTAAAGCCTCATTGTTTGGGAATTACAATGAACTGATTTTGTTTCTTAAAGTTAATGGGCGTGTCAGAGTCATCCCAGTGGTGAGTGGCTACCAGCACTCCGATATTACTGAATGTGGGGAGCAGGACAACCAACATGACCCACAATCGAGCAATATTTATTAATTCCTTTTTCTGCCTCTTCAAAATGTCTAAAAAAAAAAAAAAGAATAAAACTGGGAGGATGTGTGCTACCGACCCTACAGTGTTGTGACAAACAGAAAACACAACTAAATGAATAACCCCAGCAACACTTGGTAGCTTCCCAGCACGTGAGATTTGCTGAACTCTGCTCTACCGGTCCAAATTGAAACTAAAAAGGCCCCTCTCGGGATCATCTGGAGGCTCAAGGAAGACTGCAGAGGGAAAATTTCAAAACATTACGATTTGGCATAATTTATAACTTAGGAGAAAGAACATACAACAATATGGACTTGCGTATGTTGCTAAGCACCAGGCTAGTTGACATGTGAGTTAATGTCACTCAGCAGTTCAGTAGCTCAGTAACCTAGTGACTAGGTCGGCCAGAGGGTCAGGCAATAATGCTGATGGTGGAAAGATGCGAAGGTACTTTTTTGAGTCCAACATGCAGGGGCCTACCTATAATAATCATTTCACTTGCTTTCACCTGCAGGTGGTGGGAGCCAGAGAACGGGAATCTTCAGCCTACGAAGGTGGTACAGTACCCAAGGACCTACATAGGTAATTTGAAGCGAATTTATTTTGCCTTTAGAGTAGGAGTATTAACTGGAAAAGGTCCTTGTTTTTAGTATGGTGTATCAGTTACTTTTTTTTTTTTTTTTCATTTGGCTAGAGATATGTTCGCTCAATAAAAAAAGTATCGGTGCACATTTAGCTCGGAAGAGTATGACACCAGATGATGACTATTGCAAACTGCCCAGTGATTATATCCCAGGCTAGAAGCCCTGTTTTCATAAACATGTCATATATCGCTTTCTTGTGACATCTTGTCATCAATAAATTTATCATATATACAGTGAACAAAAAAATGTCTAGATCACTATGTTCATTGAAAATGAAATTTTGCTGAGCGATAAATTGCCATATTTATTGATGTCTTTGGTACTTCTGAGTGACCAAAAATTCAAGAAGATGCCAAAGAACGTTTCTTTAATGAGCATCAGTAGAATACAACAAGCCAGTATTTTACGATGGCCAGTTCTAAGCGGATCAAACTTTGTCAGCGACCAGAAATGAATTTCGACACTAAAAGTATTTTGTATATGGAGGTATTCCAGTGCAACATTCCACCCAACAATCAATGCCCTGGCTTAATAATCTTTGGAGTCTTAGCATTTTGCACAAGCATGGTCGTAATTTTAGTGCATTTCGTATTTTCTGCATTTGATGACCTTTGACCCCTGACCTGGTGGTTATAGGTCATGCATGTACGAAATACACTTATAGCAGTCATTAACGTCTATAAGCATGAAAAGTTTCATTCGATTCCATCCACCCACCATGGAGCTAGGGAACTTGAAATCCACAGAATGGCACACCAGAGGTACAATCTCTAGGTGGCACTGCCAGCAACTGGAAGTCAGTTTCAACAATAATGCCATTTGCATCATGGAGGTACTCCAGTGCAACCTTTCACCCAAGAATCATGGCCCTGGCTTAATTATCTTTCGGAGCCTTAGCATTTGTGCAAGCATAGTTGCGATTTTAGCTATTTTCATCATTTATGCATTTGATGACCTTTGACCCCTGACCTGGCCAATGCAGCACATAGGTGTACAATAGAAAGTTGTAGTACTAGTCACTGTCTATAAGCATGCAAACTTTCATTCAGTTCCATTGAGCTGCTGGGGAACTAAGGAGGCATTTTTGAAAACTGGCACTGGTTGCTAGGAATGCTGAGGTCATTCTTCGCAGGGTTGCCACTCGAAAACTGGAGGAGAGAGGGGAAAATGGATGGCACACTTCCGATAGGGAATGACTCAAGATTACACCTAAGGAAGTCAAAACTTTCTACACCCATTACTAATGCTTCTACTGTACAGCTCCAACCGTGGAAAGTACGAAAAAAGCGGTTTTCGGCCTTTGCTAGGCATCGAGTAGTTTCCTAGCAACCAAAACCTTGCGGACACAGCTAGGTCATAGGCTGCTCATTGTGTCCAAGTTTGGTCAGAATCTGTTAATTCTGAAGGGTAGAAGTGCCTGACACAATTTGACAAGAAAGAAAGAAAGAAAGAAAGGAAAACGGGACTAACAATAAGGGCAGCATGGAGCTGGGCAATATACCGTTTTTGAAACAGGATGTGGAGGGCAGAGCTTCAGAACGATTCGTCTTCTATTTCAAAATGTAAAGCACAGTGGAGTCTCTCTCTCTCTCTCTCTCACACACACACACACACACACACACACACACACACACACACACACACACACACACACACACACACACACACACACACACACACACACACACACACACACACACACACATACACACTTAGATGATAAACAGGTATCATGATATTTCACGGGCTATACTGATCATTTACAGTATTGTCGAACTTCTGCTAAACGATACTTTGTGTATCGTGTAGCCAGTACAATATGCACAAGGACAATAATTCTGATCCAGCCTCATCAAGATACAAGCTTTCGTTACACGGAAAAAGCATACCAGTCCTTTGTTTTTGCAGTCTTCCTAAACAAACAAACAAAAAATAAAGTAAACTAAAGTCCTGGGATATTATGCAGAATAAAACTATTCTTGATCTCTGCATAGTGTGTAAACAGTCATTTTGTATGTACCACTTCACCCCATAACCAGTTGTATATGTATAGGTGGCCATGACATGACCTCTTTGGAACTTAATCCCAACTCAAACGTTGTTCTGTATTTCATCTAACTTACCTCGTATCTTATATTGTATTTCTCAACCCTGTTCCTGCATTTCATTCATGTTCTACCACTATTCCTGCCCCTTCCTTTCTGTTCACTGGCGTACTGTACTGTACATCCATGATTCATGGCACTGTTGTCCATATTTTTCATATTGCTTATTGTAAACCTGGTGAGCTTAATTCATTGTACCTTCCTTGCAGCAAAAACATAAGGTGGACTGCTGCCGTGTGTGGTCCTGCCCTCTACTACTACAGTTATGACTGGTCCCGCCGCCTGGTGGAGTGGATAGAAATTCATAGAGCAGTTGGATTTGGGCGAGTGTTTGTTTACAACACAGGCGTCCATCCCAACATGGAGAAAGTGCTTCAGTACTACGAGAAGGAGGGTTATGTCCACGTCACACACTACAGTTTCCCACCACCATACACTGATGAACCCAGTCTGCACAGGTACTGTTAAAAAATCGACTATATCTGCACGAATTCATCAATAGTTACGAAAGAACTCGACGTACTGTGCTGAACATCAAGTACTTTAATGATGATAGCAGTTTTGGCCCCTTTGTACACTGTATAATAATTCCAAGCCCTCATTGCAAGATATTAAGAATAAGTTGAATAAAATCGCCTGAAATTTTGAAAATTGACGCTAACGACTCCAAGGGTTACCCCTATACAATTGCCAGAACAGATAGTTGGTACTGTGGCTGGCACGTTTTGGTAGATGTGGCAGAAGTGTGTTTGTTTACATCATAGCTTCAGGGGTATGAATGGACTAGCAAATCCCGTTATCATGATCTGATCACAGTGTTTAATGTTAGCTCTTCATAAAGGTTAAGTACTTGGTATATAAATTATATGTATACATAATACATACATAGGAAATACATCTGGAGAACTCATAATATATAAAATTTGGACGAGTGATGTGTATTAATCATCTTAGTATGTTTGTCAAACTTGGTTCAGGCTACGTGAACCATGGATGCGCCGGAAGTCTTACTATTGGGCTTAGTTGGTTACGGCGTGGTATACCGACAATAAAACTTAAGTAAAAATACATTATAAACAAACATGCTCTGCAGAATTGTTTATATATATATATATATATATATATATATATATATATATATATATATATATCAGGCATGGAAGCAATTGAGTTCAAAGGATTCGAATGAATCCCACGTTCCGCGTGAGGTTCAATAAACAGATGATCGTACAAGAAAATGTTTGTTATTAAACAATTATTAATTTTACTGACGCGAAATTATAGTATGAAAAATGATATGACGAAGAAATTAATGCCCATATTAATGAAGCTCCATTTTCTACACCTTGAGAAACACCTCCCATTCCTTTACCTGTCTCTTCACACCTGCTACACGCATACACCCCGTCATCCACACCCAGCCATCCCCTCCCCCCCATCTCTCTCTCTCTCTCTCTCTCTCTCTCTCTCTCTGTCCTGTGTGTGTGTGTGTGTGTGTGTGTGTGTGTGTGTTTGTGTGTGTGTGTTTGTGTGTTGGTGTGTGTGTGTGTGTGTGTGTGTGTGTGTGTGTGTGTGTGTGTGTGTGTGTGTGTGTAGAAACTTGCAAGTCATCTGCCAAGTATGATGGCTGGGTGGGTATAGTGTTCCTCCTCGTAACATAGGGTTTGGGTGGAGTCACCCCCTCCCTACACTATTGCCATGTTTCCTAACCCTACGATGTATAACGCCTGTGGTTTGTGTAGTAGGAATGATACATAAACATAACTCATACTAATATAACTGTAATGAAAGTGCTGACATGTATCAAGGAAGAATAAAACTATTCTGCATACTATATTATACGATAATAGAGAAACGTGGCATAAAAATTTGGCAGTGTTGCTCTAAAAATATTCTAATTATTATTTACTTCCCCAACACTTCTAACATTGCTAATTAATTTAGCAAGTATAATTGCAAGAAAATTTGAAGGGATAAAAGTGGGAAGAGGCGATCCTTTCATAATTAAAATAAATATATCAAACAGCTCTGGGGTGGCAGCACTCACGCGACACGTGTTTGTGTGTACGCTGTGGGAGGTCACCAACCCCCTACGGGATTTAGGCCTATTGGGGAAACCTCTATAAAAAAAACGCGCCGTGACTTTTACCTCAAGGGTGGTGCGGAAATAAAGTCAAAATTATAATCCATACATAAAAATGGAAGTAAAAAACCATGGATGACACATAACAAAATCTAGCGAGAGAGAGAGAGAGAGAGAGCGAGTGAGACAGAATAATAATAATAATAATAATAATAAGTAAAACTTTATTTCCACTAAACAGTGGGTATTCTTATACATTATACAGTAGTACAGCATACAGTATAGAGAAAGTTCTATACACAATATAATACAAGTTGATACATATGGTGGAGAATAGTGACAGAGAGGTAAATGGTTTAAAAGGTGTGGGGACACTTAGGTTAAAAATAGATCAATTAAGGGATTTAGGAACGAAGGCAGTGGGAAGGATTAAGACAGATGGGATTGTAAGATTAGGGAGTTTGAGCAATAGGGTAGAATGTATGCTCTCAATAAAAGTATAGCAATTATCAACGGCTAATTATTATACAGGTGTTGATGGTGGGGGGTCTATATTTATAGGAGGTGTTGGTGGTGGAGGTATAGCGGGTGTTGTTGATGGGGGTGTTGTTGGGGGTAGGGGTATAGGGGGTGTTGGTGGCAGGGGTAGAGGGGGTATTAGAAAAACGGAGATCACAAGAGGGAAACAGTGTCAAGGTCATCGCTGATGGAGAGGTCAGCTCGGAAACGTGGCAACAGTGCAGGGAGGGGGTGACTCCACCAAAACCCTACGTTTCGATCTGTCAGACTATAGTATGCTGGGTCAAGGGAGGGTAGGGAGGATGAGCAAGGGTGATGGGTTAGATGTGTTGGTGAGACAGGACGGTCGTTTCTTCTTTCTTATCATCCAGCTCTGAGCATAGGATTTAACAGTCCGTTCCTTGGGGCGGAGTTGGGTTAACAGATGATTGGGGTAGGTAATTGGCCTGGGTGAATTGGATGAGTGGGATGGGTGAGTGGGTGCCGTGTGTGGGCATGGTGGGTTAGTGCGTGGAGTGAGTGGGTAAGTGGACGTGGTGGGGGAGTGGGAATGTGGGTGAGTGAGAGTGTGGGTGACCAAGGTGGGTCTCTGGATTAGTGAGTGGGTGGGTAAATTGTGTGGGCGGGAGGACAAGGTGCATGAGGTGGCTTTGAGGGTGGGTAGGGTGAGTGGGACATTGGGTAGGTGGAGTGAGTATGGATGAAAAGATGACTGGATAGGAAGAGTGGGTAAAGTGAGCAGGGCAGTGGGTGTGTGGATGGTGTGGGTGGATAGGGAGAGGTGTGAGTGGGTAGGGAAGGTGGGTAGGTGGGTGTTTGGGTTGGTGCGTGGGCGAGGCCGGTTGGATAGGTTGGCCTGTGGGTGGGTGGGTACGTGCGTCTGTGGGTGGGAAGGTGGGAGTGGGTCGGGTGGGATGGGTTAGATTGGGTGATGGCGTGATTGGATGTGGAGGGTGGGAGGGCAGCCAGGGTGTGTGGGGAAGTGGATAATGGGAAATAGGTCAGTGGGGTGAGGAGGTCCGTAATAGTAGGTTTATATGAGAAATAGCTACGGGGAAGATTTGTGCATATAGAAAATAGACCCATGGTGAAAATTAACACATTCGGAATATTAGTCCAAGGGAAATATAGGTGTATGGAGAAAACTATAGTCTGACAGATCGAAACGTAGGGTTTTGGTGGAGTCACCCCCTCCCTGCACTGTTGCCACGTTTCCGAGCTGACCTCTCCATCAGCGATGACCTTGACACTGTTTCCCTCTTGTGATCTCCGTTTTTCTAATACCCCCTATACCCCTGCCACCAACACCCCCTATACCCCTACCCCCAACAACACCCCCATCAACAACACCCGCTATACCTCCACCACCAACACCTCCTATAAATATAGACCCCCACCATCAACACCTGTATAATAATTAGCCGTTGATAATTGCTATACTTTTATTGAGAGCATACATTCTACCCTATTGCTCAAACTCCCTAATCTTACAATCCCATCTGTCTTAATCCTTCCCACTGCCTTCGTTCCTAAATCCCTTGAGTGATTGTCTATTTTTAACCTAAGTGTCCCCACACCTTTTAAGGCCATTTACCTCTCTGTCACTATTCTCCACCATATGTATCAACTTAGTATTATATTGTGTATAGAACTTTCATACTGTATGCTGTACTACTGTATAATGTATAGAGAATACCCACTATTTAGTGGAAATAAAGTTTTATTATTATTATTATTATTATTTTTATTTCTCTCTCTCTCTCTCTCTCTCTCTCTCTCTCTCTCTCTCTCTCTCTCTCTCTCTCTCTCTCTCTCTCTCGCTAGATTTTGTTATGTGTCATCCATGGTTTTTTACTTCCATTTTTATGTATGGATTATAATTTTGACTTTATTTCCACACCACCCTTGAGTAAAAGTCACGGCGCGTTTTTTTTATGAGAGGTTTCCCCAATAGGCCTTTTTTTAAATCCTGTAGGGGGTTACATGTG
Source organism: Coenobita brevimanus (assembly GCF_032717465.1). Lineage (NCBI taxonomy): Eukaryota > Metazoa > Arthropoda > Malacostraca > Decapoda > Coenobitidae > Coenobita > Coenobita brevimanus. Next base: position 2,931,252 of record NC_137031.1, read on the forward strand.
ACCTCCACAGCATTACACACAAACACGTGTCGCGTGAAATGCCACCCCAGAGCTGTTTGATATATTTATTTTAATTATGAAAGGATCGCCTCTTCCCACTTTTATCCCTTCAAATTTTCTTGCAATTATACTTGCTAAATTAATTAGCAATGTTAAGTGTTGGGAAGTAAATAATAATTAGAATATTTTAGAAACAACACTGTAAATTTTATGCCACGTTTCTCTATTATCGTATAATATAGTATGCAGAATAGTTTTATTCTTCCTTGATACATGTCAGCACTTTCATTACAGTTATATTAGTATGAGTTATGTTTATGTATCATTCCTACTACACAAACCACAGGCGTTATACATCGTAGGGTTAGGAAACATGGCAATAGTGTAGGGAGGGGGTGACTCCACCCAAACCCTATGTTACGAGGAGGAACACTATAGGTTCACACGGAGAATGTTCACGATTGATAATAGGTCTGTAGGGATGATAGGTCCATGGGGAAATAGGTCCATGAGGGATAATTATTCAGTGTTGGAACAGGTCTCTTGGGGGAAATAGGTGGGTTGGGGTTGACACCTACGGGTTCTGATGAAGGTGGATTGATGTGCTAGTTTTTATGAAGCAATTATTATCTTCTCAAACAACTCTACTCCACCAAAACACTGTTGTCATCTGGTGCGTATGTATAGATCCCATACTAACATCATCGTGAGGCAGAGTGGCTTATATGGGTCATTATAGAGGATGTTAATATGAATGGTTTATTACAGATAAGATCGAGGAGATTATATAGATTCGTCTGGTGCGAAAACACAAGAAGTGTAATATTATAAGGGCGTAATGTTGGTGGAGGGCTTAGAGGGTGTGAGATACAATTATGGTGACCAATAAGTGTGTGTGTGTGTGTGTGTGTGTGTGTGTGTGTGTGTGTGTGTGTGTGTGTGTGTGTGTGTGTGTAAGGCAATATTGCTGCTAAAGGACAGTATGGCAAGTACTGTCAGGTTTATTAATGGTGAAGAAGCGCATACATGTTTGTCATCGATGACGTAATATCCTTTGGATATACAGCAGATATGTCTATGTTTGGTTTTATCTTACCCATCGAAATACCGTCGGCTTTGAGCAGTCAGGCAGACTTCAGCACACATGCTACGCAGCACTGAAGGATGGGTTAGAATATGCATATCATGTGATCCGTTACAACGTACTACACCGACCATCTGTATGCAATGTGTTGAGGAGAAAATACGACAAACTGGAGACGGGGAGAGGGGAGAGTAGTTGGGGGCAAGGGAAGGAGAGTCAACTAGTCTGTTAAGATTGTTCTCTTTAACCGTTCGTCCCTTACCGATTAGTGTGTTAATGTGTTGAAGATACAAAAGCTAGAGTATACGTGAAGGAACGAATCACACACACTCCTTGCACGTTGTCAGACAAAACCAACAAAGTGGAGGTGAGAACACAGGAAATGACTAGAAGGGAGAAAAAAGAAAAGTCTTCCCCTATGGTGCAGAAATGTTTGCTTCTAGAATTATATATATATATATATATATATATATATATATATATATATATATATATATATATATATATATATGATGCCCATTGTGTTGAGGTATAACCTTTCATTCATTCAGTTAAATCCACAGAATTAAGTATGTATCAAGAAGGAAGACCCTGAAACTGCCACTCCTCTTCTTTCCAACTGGTATAAGGGTCGTACATTTGACACTACCCTGTGCCCTTGCCCCTTCACCATGCCCAGTGCCCTTGCCCCTTAACCATATCCAGTGCCCTTGCCCCTTAACCATATCCAGTGCCCTTGCCCCTTAACAATACCCAGTGCCCTTGCCCCTTAACCATATCCAGTGCCCTTGCCCTTTAACTAAATTCAGTGTCCTTGCCCCTTGACCATACTCAGTGCCCTTGCCCCTTGACCATACTCAGTGCCCTTGCCCCTTGACCATACTCAGTGCCCTTGCCCCTTGACCATACTCAGTGCCCTTGCCCCTTGACCATACTCAGTGCCCTTGCCCCATACATACCCAGTGCCCTTGCCCTTTAACCATACCCTGTGCCCTTGCCCCTTAACTATACTCAGTGCCCTTGCCCCATACATACTCAGTGCCCTTGCCCCTTAACCATACCCAGTACCCTTGCCCCTTGACCATACTCAGTGCCCTTGCCCCTTAACCATATCCAGTGTCCTTGCCCCTTAACCATATCCAGTGCCCTTGCCCCTTAACCATATCCAGTGCCCTTGCCCCTCCACCATGCGCAGTGCCGCCTGCTAAAAATAATAAACCCAAGTGGTGGAACACGGAAATTAAGTGTTTCCTACGGGCTAAAAAACTTAGCACACAAAATTTTTATCACAAAGAATCAAAGCGATAAAAATAAATATAATGTTCGTCATAAAAAAAAAAAAAAGCAAAGTAAGAAAATTTCTGAAACTCTCATTCCATGTATCAGTAAAGCCAGCCCAAAAGAATGATTCAGTTATATCAGAAGCAAGAATGTAATATCACCAACAATTAGCACCACTAGTCACAGATAATGGAGGGTATACAGAAAATGAAACAGAGATGGATGAAATTCTCAACACTTTCTTTGCATCCGTACTTACAATTAAATATACAGATGCCATTCCCACGGCTTTTCCTGTTACCGTCGAAGAGGGCAACATAATTAGGAACATTACTGTTAGCAAGAATGATGTACGGCTTGCCATCGGTAAACTCAAAGTGAGTAAACACCAAGGCCAAATAAAATATCTCTGCACATCCTAAAACCAACAGTGGATGAAATATCTAAGCCATTAGCTGAGCTGTTCAATAAATCACTAAGAAAGAGTAAGGTGCCTCGTGAATGGAAACTAGCAAATGTGACCCCGATATTCAAATTAGGCAACAAATCGCAACCAGAAAATTATCGGCCAACAAGTTTAACTTCGGTGGTCTGCAAATTGTTGGAACTATTCTCAAAGATAAGTTTGTTAAGCATTTAAGAATGAATAATCTCATAAACGATTCACAACATGGTTTTCGAAATAATCGCTTTTGCCTTACGACCCTCTTGGATTCTATGATGTATTCGGTATATATATATATATATATATATATATATGATTAAACCGGATCTGTTGACATTGTATATCTCGATATTCAAAAAGCATTTGGTAAAGTTCCCCATAAAAGAATGCTTCAGAAACTGAATGCGCAGAGGTTCAGAGGCAGTGTGCTTGGGTGGATCGGTAAGTGGCTTACATGACGTAAACAGAGGGTCGTAATAAATAATAAAGAATCAGACCGGAAAGATGTTATTAATGGTGTGCCACCGGGCCCAGTATTGGGTTTTGTTTTGTTTTTAATATTCATAAATGATACATATGAGGGTTTAATTTGTAAAATAACTCAATTTGCTGATGATACTAAAATTGGAAACAGAACAGGCAAATCATTACAGAGGCAGGCAATACAGAGAGACGTCGATTGACTTTGACTGGGCCCAGCCTTGGCAGATGGACTTTAATACTAATAAATGCAAAGTGCTAAACATCGTAAACTGAAATGGAAAAGTCACTTACACCATGATCATTATTCAACCAGGTAATGTCAGTCATGACAGAAACTTAGGAATTATAATAACAATTGAACTTAAACCAAGCAAGCAGTGTACGGAGGCTGGTAAGAAAGCCAACAAAATAACTGGATTCATTGGTAGAGCGTTCGAATATAAATCAGATAATAATACTATCATCCTAATCTTATATAATTCTTTGGTTCGCCCACGCTTAGAGTATTGTGTCCAGTTCTGGTCGTCTTATTACATAAAAGATATAGAGAAACTTGAAAGAGTATAACGAAGGGTGACCAAAAATATACCTAGATTGAGAAACAAACCATACGAGGAGCTTCTATAAGCCCTGAATCTCTTCAAACCTGACTAAACGCAGATTACGAGGATATTTAATTCAAATACTGTATTTAAAATATTCAAAGGACACGATAACATGGCTGTCGATAAATATTTCACAATTGATCATTCGAATTATACTAGAGGGAATGGGCATAAAATAAATTGGCAAACGGTTCCAGCTTCATGAAGCTAAGTATTTCGCCTTGAATAGAGTTGTAAATATATGGAACAAATTGCCATCCAGTGTAGTAAACTGTGATACAGTACTAACCTTTAAAGGTCACTTGGATAGGTATCTGTCTTCTGTCTCCCAGCTTACTATGTTTACTCCAGAATAAAACTCTTTGTGTGTGTGTGTGTGTGTGTGTGTGTGTGTGTGTGTGTGTGTGTGTGTGTGTGTGTGTGTGTGTGTGTGTGTGTGTGTGTGTGTGTGTGTGTGTGTGTGTGTGTGTGTGTGTGTGTGTGTGTGTGTGTGTGTGTGTGTGTGTGTGTGTGTGTGTGTGTGTGTGTGTGTGTGTGTGTGTGTGTGTGTGTGTGTGTGTGTGTGTGTGTGTGTGTGTGTGTGTGTGTGTGTGTGTGTGTGTGTGTGTGTGTGTGTGTGTGTGTGTGTGTGTGTGTGTGTGTGTGTGTGTGTGTGTGTGTGTGTGTGTGTGTGTGTGTGTGTGTGTGTGTGTGTGTGTGTGTGTGTGTGTGTGTGTGTGTGTGTGTGTGTGTGTGTGTGTGTGTGTGTGTGTGTGTGTGTGTGTGTGTGTGTGTGTGTGTGTGTGTGTGTGTGTGTGTGTGTGTGTGTGTGTGTGTGTGTGTGTGTGTGTGTGTGTGTGTGTGTGTGTGTGTGTGTGTGTGTGTGTGTGTGTGTGTGTGTGTGTGTGTGTGTGTGTGTGTGTGTGTGTGTGTGTGTGTGTGTGTGTGTGTGTGTGTGTGTGTGTGTGTGTGTGTGTGTGTGTGTGTGTGTGTGTGTGTGTGTGTGTGTGTGTGTGTGTGTGTGTGTGTGTGTGTGTGTGTGTGTGTGTGTGTGTGTGTGTGTGTGTGTGTGTGTGTGTGTGTGTGTGTGTGTGTGTGTGTGTGTGTGTGTGTGTGTGTGTGTGTGTGTGTGTGTGTGTGTGTGTGTGTGTGTGTGTGTGTGTGTGTGTGTGTGTGTGTGTGTGTGTGTGTGTGTGTGTGTGTGTGTGTGTGTGTGTGTGTGTGTGTGTGTGTGTGTGTGTGTGTGTGTGTGTGTGTGTGTGTGTGTGTGTGTGTGTGTGTGTGTGTGTGTGTGTGTGTGTGTGTGTGTGTGTGTGTGTGTGTGTGTGTGTGTGTGTGTGTGTGTGTGTGTGTGTGTGTGTGTGTGTGTGTGTGTGTGTGTGTGTGTGTGTGTGTGTGTGTGTGTGTGTGTGTGTTCATATTATATTTTCACTTTAGTTTTATTGTCTCTACCATGCCTGAACCAACTAAGCTTAATAAGAAGACTTCTGGCGTCAGTTGCTTCAGTGCACCCAGGGTTCACCTAGTCTGAACCAAGTCCGAAACACTTGCTGAAAAGATTTATACACATAACTCGTTTAAATTATATATTATGGGTACTCAAACTGAATTTCTTATGGATGTATTATGGATACACATACTTTGCCGGCCTAATACTTAGCTTATGCGAAGAGAGAAACACTGTGATCATATCATGATAACGGGGTTTGCCAATCACATCATAGCCCTGAAGCTTTGATCTGAAAAAACACTTCTGTAGGGAATGGACTGTAGCACCAGTCGAGCAGGGCGGTACTCCCGAGGTGAATGGTAAGCTGGTGGCAGGTAGAGGTGGAGCTCCTGTTTCACAAGCCCTCAGGGCCTATTCCTGACCATCTCCCTTTGCTGAACATTCTTAGTGTTTTCATTAACACACAGAGTTGGCCAGCATACTCTCATAATACCTCTTCCTTTAACAGTCTACACCACGTTACAGTCACATTAGATATCGCACATTCTATATCCATTCCCACTTAGCAGTGACCGCTGCAGTAATATCAGCAAATTCAGTAGTATCTAAGGTAGTGCTGGCGGCGTAGGGACCTCCTGGTCGCAATCAAAATGACTGTGCCGACAGCGGCTGTTGCAAACACTGTTCATACTCGTCAGCAGAGAAGCGCAGGTTTGGCCTTACGTTTCAGTATTATCCGTTGTCTTAGTGCCAATCTGAATTCCGTTCACATTTTCCTTCAATCCAAATATACATTAGTTTTTGTGGTTACCATCTCCTCACAGACTTCTGTAACAAGGGTGGCACTTGTTATATCAAATCTGAATTTGAAGTTGACACTGTTTTGAACTTTATTTCAGCCAATTTTGATTATTCACTATAAAAACGGTAGTTGAGGGTATTCTGAGGGATGAACAGGCTGGTTTTTAGAAAGGGACGTGGTTGCAATGATCAGTTCTTTATAGTTAGGCATTTGATGCCGCAAGTTAATGAAATGAGAGTACCGTTAAGTCTTTGTTTTGTTGATTTTGAAAAGGCTTTTGTTAGTGTTTCGAGAGAGACTATGGGGAAGATCATGAGACATTATGGAATACCAGAAGAGTTTGTGAGGGTCATTATGAACATGCATGAGGACACATTTTGTAAAGTGATGGTTCATGGTTGTCTGAGTGATTCGTTTGAAGTCAAGTCCGGAGTAATTCAAGGTGGTGTTCTATCGCCTTTACTATTTATATTGGTCATTGATTACATTATGAAACGTGTTGGAACAGAAACCGGTGCAGGTATACTTTGGGGAGAGAACAGGAAACTTTTGGATTTAGATTATGCAGATGATATAGTTTTGATTTGTGATGGGCCAGAAGAGATGCAGAGAGTGTTGGACTGTTTGGTGAGTGAAGGTCGCAAGGTGGGTTTGGTTATTAATTGTGGAAAAACTGAAATAATCAATATGAATATGGAAAATGCGCAGGAATGTGTAATTGGAGGTATGGTTGTAAATCAAGTTGATAGGTTTGAATATTTAGGTACTTATTTAGCCAAGGATGGTTCTTTGAACTTTGAATTCGAGGAAAGGTTAAAGAAGGCTAATCAGGCAATGGGAATGCTTAAAAATATTTGGAATAATAACAATTTTTCTGTGCATACAAAAATCAAACTTTATAAGGTAATGGTTAGGAGTATCTTAATTTATGGACACGAGTCTTGGTACAGCACAGTGACTATGGAAAATAAATTCTTGGTGTTTGAAAACAAAGCACTTAGAAGAATATTAGGAGTTAAAGTGGTGGGAAAGGATACCAAATAGTAGAATTAGAGAAATAACGGGAGTGCAGCCGGTCGATGAATATGTTAGGTTCTCACGATGGAAGTGGCTAGGACATGTGTATAGGAGACAGGGAATAGTACGAGGTACACCAGGGTGGGTGGCACTTGGTAGGAGAGGTAGAGGAAGGCCAAAAGAGACGTGGGTGAGGACAATGAGACGGGAAGCTGGAGATGAGTGTTGGGGAGATCTTGAGGGGTTAGCACAAGATAGGATGTGGTGGTGTGAGTTCATCGAGGCCCTATGCATCCCCGAGGGTGCCACAGGAAATGATTGATTGATTACCAAATATATCTGTGGAGTTTATCGCATCCTCAAGTCTTCTTCAGAACCCAGTGAATTTGACTCCATATCCATACAGTTGACTAACCTTAACCTCACCCGCACCACTGAAATTACCGCTTTGGGTGATTTTAACGTCCATAATGTAGAATGGCTGTTGCATTCTGCCAGGACTGACGATACAGGTCTATAATGCGAGCTGTTTGCAGAATCGTTTAATCTCACGCAACTGGTAAAGCAGCCAACCAGAATACCAGATAATCCTGACCATAACGCCTATCTCTTGGACTTATTCTTGACAAATAATCCAGATCAATACAGGATAGAAGTACTGTCACCACTTGGATTCTCCTACCACAGATTTATCAAAGCCGCATTAGTCGGTTCTCCCTAACCCCCCCGTTCTGAACCTGTCAGAGTGACCAAATAGCACTTTGACAGGGCAGACTGGGATGGATTTAGAAATTATATAGTTTGCTGATTTTCCATGGCAGTCTCTCTTCTCAAGTGACATCAGTTTGACTCAGTCCCACATTAATGACTTAATACTAGCTGGTATGGAATTGTTCATACCCAGTCAACAGTTCACTAAAAGATCGGACTCTCCAAAATGGTTTGATAGCAATTGAGCCAGAGCAACGACCCAGAAGTCCTGAGCACATAACTCTTACTTAAAATCAAAAGCATCTGAATCGCTCATTCAGTTAAAAATTGCTAGAAATCATGCAAAAGCAGTAATATATCACGATAAATCAAAGTTTCTTCACAACCAAGCTTCGAAACCATTAAATAATCCTAATGACAAGAGAATATTCTGATCAACTCGCATTTCTTACAATAATAACTTTAACAAGTCAGCGTCCATTCCCCCATTAAGATCTTTAGATGGTAATGCTATAAATGACCCGCATACAGTTGCAAGAAATTCTATTTTCGAGGAAGTCAGCCGGAACGTCTCTGTATTAGAACTTGGTTCTCCCGAAATTCCACTTAAGATACTGACTAGATACATAAAATCCATCCTGGACAATTTACCAACTAACAAAGCTCTAGGTTCAGGTGGCATTCCTCCAACTGTTTTGAAAAAATGTTCCTGTTCTGGCTAAATTACTCAGACTATGTATAAGTACTTCTTCATCCCCTAATTATTGGAGAGAAGCCAATATTCACCATATTCCGAAGAAAGAAAGTTCCGCTAACTCATCTGATTATAGACCAATAGCTGTCACATCTTCTCTTGGTAAAATATTTGAGATTATAATTGTAAGAACATAGTCAAACTTCATGAATACACCAACTTAATTAGTGATATACTGTATGGTTTTCGCCATGAAAGATTCACCGTTGATATATTCAATCTCCTGACTCATACCATCCATCAGTCAATTGACCACCATGGAGAAACTCCTGCAGTAGCCCTTGATATTTCTAAAGCCTTTGACAGAGTGTGGCACCGTTCCTAGCTATCGAAACTTCCTTACTATGGTATATCATCGTTTGTTACTCTGAGTTCCTCATATCTCAGCAACAGACAGATAAAAGTAGACGATGTATACTTCAATTTCCACACGATTTATGCCGGCGTGCTATAAGGATCAGTTCTGGCTCAAGCCCTATTCCTAATTCACAGTAACGATGTTTTATGTGTTACCCATAATCCAGTCCATTCATATGCAGATGGCTCAACACTACACAGTTCATTTACACTTAAACATCCATTCACTAAGTTTAATGTCTAACTCACAGCTCAGCACAGCAATCTCCATAAATCAAGACTCATCTAAGATCACTGAATGGAGACAAAACAACATTGCCTTATTTAATGCTAGGAAAACCAAATACACTATTTACAATTTACTAACAGATATTGCCTGATCCTGTATTACCTTCAATGCTGCTAATATTCCTAACTCTAAAAGTATTGAAATTCTCGGTGTTTCACTTAACAGGGCCCTCAGCTGGACCTCTCTTGTTAGATCACTTGCTAAAACCACCTTAAAGAAACTTGGATTATTGTATTGAGTCCGTAACTTCTTCATTGACGAGCAGGTACCCATAATTTGCAAGAGTCATGTGCATATCTAAGCCGGAATATTGCTCATCCTTGTGGAATGGATGTGGAGAAGCTACACTAAAACAACTAGTCAAATTTTGGAACAAAGTTGTTAGAATTATTAACAACCCTACTGTTACAAATGAACTACCTCCCCTACAGGTAAGAAGGAATGTTGCCTCCCTTGCATTCTTTTACAGATACTTTTATGGCAAATGCTCAGACGAAGTTGCATCTATTGTGCCACCTCTCCATGCAACTGGCAGCGCTCATGTCTTTACTGCCACACTACCATATTGAAGAACTTCTGCCTATCAAAATTCTTTTATTTCCCGAACTGCATCACTTTAGAACTCGCTTCCACAAAGTAGTTTCCCCCCAAACCTCAACCTACGGCTGTTCAGCTCCAAATGTTACAGATTCTTTATGAATGGATGACACCTGTAATCTGGTGTATGGATTATTCTTTTTTTTAATCATTTGTTTATCTTTCCTCTGTTCTGTTATTAAAAAAAAAAAAATGCTGTCATATCTGCCAAAAGGAGCCAGCCGCTGTACCAGTTATCAGTTCTAGTAACTGTACATGTGGTTGTATATAAAAAGGAACCTAACCACTGTTACGGTATACCAGTCTTCATAGCAGCACAATTCATCAGAAATCATATTGCATGGGTGTATTTTCACATTAACGTTCACTCCAGTCCAGTTGTTAGGTATCTGGTAACTGGAGTGAAGCAAACATACTCGTAAAGACAATCTTAAACACAACTTAAGCATAAGAAGTTATTAATATGACTTCCGCTTTCATTTCTTTTGAAGGTTGTGGACAGATGTGGAAAGACACAAGCTGTTTGCACAAGAGAATATTTTCTACACAGACTGTCCATTACGACATATGCACCAGTACCGTTACCTCGCCCACCTTGACGCCGACGAGCTGTCAGTTCTCAAACAACACCACTCCTACACTGACTTCATCCAGCGTCTCCGGAAAAAGTGAGGGCAGTATTGTTAAGACTGAGGACGCCAAGTTGTGGACAAGCCCATAGTTTTTTTTATAATAATTTGAAGCGTGTGATAATGGCAATACATGTCTGACTTTTTTGTATCCTTGTTGACAGTTCTCGTTAATGTGGCATGCAGATTGATTGTGTCTATTATGGCCATCAAAAATTATGATCTCTCACCTCTGTGCAGTCAGTTCTAGTTATTGCATTGTGTCATTCCTTTCCATATGGAACCTAGGAAGCAGAGAGTTGAAACTAGACTATGCATCTATTTCTTTACTCATCGTCTAATTATAATTTATGTGGTACTCAGGCACCATTTATTTGTACTACTACGAACTAAAAGAAGACTCAAAATTTATGAAGATGGGTAAACAGTAACTCGCTGGAACACCAGCTACAAATATATTCCTATACACGAACATTCCAGCAAGGCTGACCTTGAACTTTGGTCTTCCCCTTTCACCACCTTATCCCATATTTTTACAGGGTCATTTTCCATACGAAAGTTCAATATTATTTGGTAAAATGTTCTTTTTGATTCTACTGGGGAACTCGCAAATGAAGCCAAGGAGCTTAAAGGGGGAAAATTCTGAGCTGTGATCACATAATTGGAATCAGTTTCCATACTAAGGTTCAAGAGTCCCTCCATGCCTTGGAATGTATATGTACACTTGATGTGGGAAATGGGAGCCTGCAGGGAAACACAGATATACGTTTCAGCATTTTGTACCACATTCGAAACCAGATGAGTCCAGTTTTGATGGGAGAGGTTGTGTCACTGTCCTAAAATTTCTATCTTCCCACCCTAGTCATTTTCAGGCATTCAGAGAGGCAATAGGTTTGTGTCTGATGAGTATACTACTTCCCTAAGTGTTATCGGCATTAGACACAATGAAGTAAAAAATACATGGAATAATGGTTATTTAAGAGCATTTAGAGACTGCCGTGATAATTTTGCAATTAGTATTGATGTTTTCAACGTTCTTGTGAGCATAAACATAAATTTCATGTTGTACAAGTACTTTGTAAAAATAATAAAATGTATGAAGATGTAGAGGTGGCACTGTGCCCAAAACTACTGGGACAGTGTCGAAGCAGTAAAATGACATTTAATCCCATCCCTACATCTCTCCGTTTTTTTTTTTTTTTTTTTTTCATTTCATTTTGTACTGCTGGTTTGGTTGACAAGTATACCATTATCACGACAAGTTTGGGGTACATTTATGCTACGCCATAATTCGACATGCTGAAGCAGAAAAAAATAAAAATAAATAAATGGGACTGCATGTTGGTTTACTGCCTCAACCTTGTTCCGATAGTTTTTGGTGCACTGCCATCCCTACATCTTTATACATTTTATTATTTTTAAATTTTTTTTCACTAATTTCTTCATGCCTCTGTGTAAGAAACCTTTGAAGGCTTCTGTAAGTTATCTGACTTCCGAGCGTCTTAGTAGTGAATGGCTTAGTGACAGATTTTACTTACACGTTCCAGTTCGAAAAGTCCCTCTTGAGGTGAATAATATTATCTGGAGAAAATAACAAGAAGCACTGAGAGTGCAACAACCATGCCTTATGATCAGCTTATGACTGAACTTTTGACCTAGCTCCGCGATCTTGATCTTTGATTGTTTTCAAACTCTAATTCATCCGTGCGTGACCGTGAACTCCACTCCTAGAAGCTGTTTAAGTTGACCTTGCCCTGTGACCTTGATCTTTGTCTTATTTTCATCTACATTAAAATTCATGACCCTATATTGTTCATCGAATTTAATCCGAATTAAATAAAAACTTTTAGAGTTAAAAGGTGAAAGTTTGACCCTGTCCCTTGACCATACATTTTGGTGGGTTGTTCTACAAAATCAAAACACTTTACCCTTTTCTCTTCCTTTAAAATCTTATTAAAACTGTAAAAGTAACCTATTCCCGACTTTTGACCTGCTTTTGGCAATATCTACCGTGCTTCCGACCCAGTGGAAAGTAAAACCTCTTTGTGATAAAGCCAAAGTGGCCAATTTCCCATTCTAGAGGTACAAGGGTAGAAGAAACAAGAAGAAAAAATATATGGAGACCGGGATTTTTTTCTATTGTAGTTTAACGTGTTAGCAGTATGTTTGAAGTACTCGGGGAGATGGCTTAGGTATAGAGAAGCATTAAGAGTAAGGTGAGTAACGGATGGAAACTAAAAATAGTCAGAGAGGAATGAAAAAATTACCATAAATATTACCTTTCAAGAGATGTATATCGGATATGTTTTCAGTAATCTAGAATAATATTTTAGAAAGGCAAAAATGCTATTTGGTGATTTTTGTATATTTTTGCGAATTTTCAGAATCTGTCTAGTCCTACAATTGTCCATCAGTTTAACTGAAATTATTACCATATACAGTACACAGTAGTCCCCACATAAAGCATCACAAAAATAATCCCAAATTTTCAATAAACGTTTCAGTATTCAGAGAAAAAGAAATAAAAATCAGTAAAAAATATTTCTTCAGTAGTTTGAACATTTCCCATACCCCCAAAACGTTTTCGTTTTCCGTTTTCCTTTTTAAAGGCTCCAACATGCTTGCATGTGTCGGCCTTGGTCACCTAATGGCGGCTCTCCATGCTGCACGATCCATTGCAGCCTCCCTGTTCAGTCCCTTAACTCTGAGGTCACACTTAATGACCTCGTACCATGTCTTTCTCGGTCTACCCCTCATAACCCCACCCCAAATATTAACACTTCTCACCTTGCTCACCCAATTATCATCCCCCATCCTCTCCACATGTCCAAACCATCTCAATCTACCTCTCCTCATCACAGCACCAGTACACTCCAGTCCCATCCTACCTCTCAACTCTTCCATCGTAAACCCCGCCCCTCCAGGCCTTGGACGCAGGGACGCACTGCACATCCACCTAATCATTGTCATTTCTATGTCTAAGCCGGCGAATATCTTCCTCCTTCACTGCCCAGGTCTCACTACCATACAGCATTACACTCCTAACACATGCTGCATACAAAGACCCCTTAGCACGTAGGGAGAGTCCTCCCAATGTCAGGAGAGGCAAGAGCTCCCTGAACTTCTTCCAGCCACTTCTCACCCTAGCCACAGAGCTAGCTCCAGCCCCACCTCCAGCACACGACATGTCTCCCAAATAACAAAACTCTTCCACATGTTAGGACTCCATATTATAAATACAATTAATTATAGAAAACATGATAGATAGATAGATAAATAGGTAGATAGACAGAGCACCAGGCAAGCCTGGGAACGGGAAATGAGCTTGCAAGTGCAATTGAGGAAATGTTGACAATACACTGGAAGCAGCAAGTCAGGGGATGATATAGGTAGTGTGTCAGGGAGATAGCATATGAACAATGCCTAGTGACCATACACACACATACACACATACTCACACACAGATTTCTAGAACATTCCAACAACAGTGTAACACACGTGACACCACCCCTGCTACACCAGAATTTAGGAAGCAGAGCTCAGAAGGAGGCTAGGTATTGAAGCGACAGGTAGTGGAGAGAGTGAACAAGAAGAGGGGTCCAACTAGACTTAGTATATTAAGTCTCTGTAAGACATACCCTGCTCAACTTAAATTTTCTCTGAAGACAATAAATTAAGGTCAACTCCCTGTATTCATCTTTAACTCCTACTACAAGAAGCAGGAGTCACATTGGAGGCAGCGAACGTACGGACCTCGTCTACGAATCTACAGTGAATTTCTACAAAAGCAGGCGAGACTCTACAAGATTAGCTTCAGTTCTACAGAGAATTCCTACAAAATACAGCCTACGAGCCTACAAGTCTACAAAACAACTCTATAATCTTCACGTAACTTCAAGCAGCAGCAAGAAGAATAAAAACAAAACAAATAAAGAAAAAGAAAGACCAAAGCAACACGCACACAAAACCCCAACACTCTCTCCTGCCTACCTCCATCGCTGATGCAGAGGTCAAGATACACAGCAAAACAACGGAGCCACATTTATAACGCATCTTACTCACCTTTCTTCATCCAGGTTACGCATCGCTACTCAGTTACTCACCACAGCTACCAGTGTGGGAAGCCGACGTCACCATGTGTTTCTGCTGAGATGACATCACCACGCGAGTTTGCTGACATAAGGCCACTCCAGTCAACGTGTGACCGACACCAGGCACTTCTCACCTACTACTCATTACTCATTATTCACATAGCTCCCACTCATACTCATTTATTTCCACAATATTGAGTTGGAAATTCGACGTTCTATGCTGAGGTTTGCCTGTGACTACAGCTGTTAACCACCACAAGCACCAGGCCATGGAATTTCCTGAGTAATATCGTCCATCAACACAGCCCTAGAATTATCAAGAGATCTTCAATCAATCCTGCATTTTTCTTCCGAGATCGACAGTTGCATCGACACGCCTCTCCGATCTGTATCAAGTGGGTGAAATTATACTTACTCATTTCTTCTCAGTGCTAAAATTAGGTATATTCAACTCCTTTACTTATTTCTATATATACACTTATACACTCACTATCTGTCATTTATTACAACTCATTTACTCATCTATTTTAGTTAGGACATAAACAAAAGGCGTATTTCATAACACCATACCTTAATGACAGGGATATTTTTGCCACCACCCACGTTACTACCAGATGAAACACAATTAGCTCCAACAACGGATTCACAATTAGGAGAGCACCAAGGCAACACACCCATTGTACAAAATTCAACACAAACTAAAGATCAAGAAACAAATACATCAGTTCTAGATGATGAGTGGGAAACCCCCTCTGACGTAGCAAGTGAGGACTTTGTTGCTGACTTGCACACGTATGTCAACATACTTAACAGGGTTCACCGTTCCGGCCGAACCTATTCCACCATTCCCTCACACAACGATAAACAAGCCCAAGTTAAATTAACAGAGCAAACAGTGAAAATGAATTACATAACAAATACCGCGGATCAAACATCCCCACCTCATGTTTATGTTTACCATGAAGATAAAACTGTCCCTAAATTCTCTGGCACAGAAAAAGATCGTATTGACGTCATTTCGTTGGTCAGTCAGTGCGAACAAATCTTTATCAAGCAACACATCCTCGATGAACAAGAGAAAATTGCCATTTTTTCATCTTGCATAAGCCAGGAAAGATGTCCAGCAAGCAATTTACTGAGATCAGATAAGCTCCTCAAGGCTAGGACATATGATGAATTTAAAACTGAATTTTTGAAGAAATTTTCTGGAGGTATGAACTTCTTGCCAGGTATAATTCCAGAATTACATAAGATTGTAGATCTTGTAAGGGAGCACACTACAAACCTTGTGCTCAGTGAAATAACTGCTGATGTCTCCACAATCAAAAGAACATTGTTAGTTACTCTGGAAAACTCAAATTGGATAACAGATGATGGAAAGATGTCCCCAGACCTCGTCGTGGACATCATTGGTTATGTAGTTGCCTTGTGTAAATTACCTGATAGGACCCTTAAGATCGCCGAGACGATCGCGTACACCCCAGGCATGTGCTTACTAGACTTAATGAACGAGGTAGAGATGCAGTGCAGTAAAGCAGGTATGGTCGACACACCCGCACATTCTAGTAGAATGAGAGTACCTGAGACAGTATCAGCTGTGAAAACATCTACATCGACCCCAAACAGAAAACAAAATCGATCGCGACCCGAAAGCAGGCAGAGCAAACAACTAAACGTGTCCAGGGTTCGATCACAAACACCAGGCTACAGGCAGTTTCATAAGTTTACGCACAGCCCGAGCAGATCTCGCGCCACAAACAACACTACATATGGGAAGTCACCTCGTAGGTCACAGTCAAGAGACAGGTCCATTCTATGTCATTATTGTGCAAAACCAGGACACACAAGGTATGAATGCTTTACCAAAACAAAAGAGGATAGACAAAAGACACAAGGATTTGGTCCTTACTGTAGGCATCATAGATACCAAGGGCACTGGACCAGTGATTGCAAAACAGTAGAAAAAATTGTGTCTATGTTCAAATCGGAGGAAGACCAAGTCATGACAAAAAACGAACAAACGTAAAGAAAAGCAAGTCTAAAATTCACATAGGAGGCATGTTGGGAAATGAGTGTATCTTGATACCAGCTGTATGTGAGGATCAAAACGTTTCCTTATTTTTAGACACAGGCTCTCCAGTGAACTTAATAGCACAAGAAGAAATAAATAGAATTCTTAAAAATAAGAAGAAAGTAACTTTTCTGGAAGAAGCTGATTTAGATTTATATACGGTAGATGGAAAAAAAAATTACAGTAAAAGGTATGATAAGGTTAAATATCAGTTTCACAGAGACTACAAGACCATTCTCTTCATTTTTCTATATCGTTGAGAACTTAGCAATTAAAGCTATTATGTTACTTGGCTTAAGATGCATGAGAGCAGAGAACATAACTTTACTCCCACAAATGAATGGAATAGACTTTGACAATGAATTCATAGAAGAAATACCATCAGAGCCCTCACCGATTAGTAAGAGAGAACCAAAAAGAATTGGTAATATTAAAAGCTTAAACAAACATACACAAACAGATGAGTGTATAGATCCACTCCCACCACCAGCCCCAGCCTCCAGAATTAGACACCCAGATAACAGTACTGATTTATCAGTTTTTCCCGCCCATCTCACCAATGATTTAGTTATACCACCTAATTCCTATATGAAAGTTACCATAAAGAGCAAATTACGGAATAGTACTGTTCTTGTCTTAGAAGAATTATGTAAAGTAAAGGGATTGTCAGTAGAAAACGCATTATGTCAGATGAACAACGAAGTGCAAACTCAGATATTCATAATTAATCACATGAATGGGGAAGTTCAGTTGAAAAAGGGGACTTGCATAGTTAATATTGAACAATGTCCCGCCCCTGTGAAGGAAATAGTTATAGCTGGAGTGACACGTGAGATAAAATCTACGGATAGAGAAAGCATAAAAGAGAATTTAATTCACTCAGGTGAATTTGATGAAGAAAATGATTTGTTAACCCTGCTGGAAACACACAGGGACACTGTAGCATTACCCGGAGAACAATTAGGGTGTACTAACCTGATTAATCACAAGATTAATGTGCACCCAGAAACACCACCAATTTTCGTACCAGCCTACCGCATCCCACACTCCCAACGTACACTTGCAAATCAGTATGTCAATGAAATGTTAAAACTTGGAATGCCCCATTATTCTTCGTGCCCAAACGAAATGGAGAAATGCGTGCGGTAGTAGATTACCGTAAACTAAACAATTACACAATCCCAGACCGATTTCCTATGCCATTGCTAAGTGACGTTCTACAGAATATTGGACCGGAAAATAATATATTTCAACAATCGATCTACTAAATGGCTATTATCAAATACCGGTTGAAGAGGAGTCACGTAAATACACTGCCTTTTCCACAAATAGAGGACACTACCAATATACAAGGATGCCGATGGGACTGAGGACAGCCCCAGGCACATTCCAGCGTCTTATGAATTACGTATTGTCTGGAATTTTAGGATAAGGAATATTTGTTTATCTTGACGATATTATAATCGCAACGAAAAATATTACAGATCATCTCAAGAAATTAGACTTACTCTTACAAAAGCTTAGTGATGCTGGTTTAAAAATTAAGCTTTCTAAATGCAAATTGTGCTTTAAGGAAATAAATTTCTTCTATCTATATACCTAGGCTGCTTCCCCCAAGGAAAGGGGGGAATTAAGTTCTAATGGTATTCAGACACTGATGACAAAATACAGGCAGTGAGAGATTTTCCTGAACCCACTACGACTGACGAAGTTAGACAATTTTTAGGTCTAGCTGGGTACTATAGGTCATTCGTACCACAATTCTCTCATATAGCCTTTCCTCTATTCCAACTACTCAAAAAAGATGCTATAGGCCTATTCCAATGGGAAGAAGAACAAAAAAAAAAGGCATTTAACAATCTAAAAATTAAACTAACAAATGCACCTTGTCTGGGATATCCGGATTACACAAAATCATTTCTTATCTGTACAGACGCATCAGTTAAAGGATTAGGGGCTGTACTGATGCAGGAAGATAAAAGAGGAAAGAAGCAACCAATTGCATTTGCAAGCAGACAAACAAAAGGTGCAGAGAAAAATTATTGCACTACAGACTTAGAGGCACTTGCAGTGGTTTTTGCATTACAAAAGTTTCGAGATTTGGTATATGGTTACGAAATCCACTTATTCACCGACCATAAACCACTAGTGGGTATGTTTAAAGAAAAACTTCTCTCTGAGAGGAGAGCAAGATGGAAATGTACAGTTGAAAACTAAAATGTACAAATTCATTATATACAAGGTAAAATGAACATAGTAGCTGACGCATTATCTAGGAACCCGAACACAATTCAGGTCGCGGCATTAGATCTTAAAGGAAATATCCCAAACCACGATGATATCGCAAAAGCACAAAGATTTGACCCAATATGGTCTAAAGTTATACACAAGTTAGAAAGTGGAGATGACATACAATTACCCAAACTGCATGTCACACTCGAACAATTCACAATGGTCAATAATACATTATACAAGATCAACCCGAAACAACCAAAACGCCAAAGAACTACTAACCAGTTGGTAGTACCTAATGACATGATACCCCAAGTATTACGAACGATACACGATAGCCCACATGCAGGACATCCTGGAAAGGATAAGACATTCAAACAGGCCCATTTGTTATATTACTGGCCTTCATTATGAAAAGATATAAACAATCATATAGACAGATGCGAAACATGTGCAAAACACAAAGGATACCCAATCACACCTGCACCGATGGGTAATTACCCTGTACCACATCAACCATGGGACGTTGTCGCTGTTGATTTACTCAAGATGCCATTATCATACAATAATAACCAATACCTCCTCGTAGCAACGGATCATTTTTCCCGTTATGTCATTTTAGCTCCAATTAAAGATAAAACAGCAGAGACAGTAGCAAAGGCAATAACAGATAATGTAATATGTCGCTTTACTACCCCAAAGGTGCTAATAAGTGATAATGGAGGAGAATTTAATTCTGATATCTTACAAGAAATATGTAAACAGTACAACATCAAAAAGGTTAACGTTTTAGCCTATCACCCAGCATCTAATGGGTTAGTAGAGAGTCAAAACAAAAAAGTATTAGATGTGCTACGACACATTCTCAATGAAAATTATGCAAGCTGGGATGATTGGATTTTCAGAGTAGAAGCCTCAATTAATGGATCTATAAATAAATCCATAGGTGACACACCATCTATCTATCTATTGCCAGACGCCTCAATCCCGTTTGGGGTGGCCACAAACAAATCGCCTCCAAGTCGCCCTGTCCCCCGCCATTTCACTGCCCTGCTCCCAACTCACACCCCCCTCTCTCATATACCTCTCCACCCCATCCCTCCATCTCATCCTCGGCCTCCCCCTCCCTCTTTCCCCCTGCACCTCACTCACATACACTCTGTTCGTCAGTCTTTCACCCTCCATCCTCTCCACATGGCCAAACCACCTCAGTGTGTTCCTCATAACGCTTCCTATCACATCCACATCAACACCACAACGCTCCTTTATATCCTCATTCGTCAGCCTGTCTCTTCATGTGACTCCACAGGCTCCTCTTAAATAACTAATTTCCACTGCTCTCACTCTTGACTTGTGTCCTTCCAACAACGTCCAAGCTTCACTTCCGTACGTTAGAGTTGGTATCACAATACTGTCATGTAGTAACTTTTTCACTTCCATGCTCACTTCCCTGTTTCTTATCACTGCTTTCAAAGAACCAGCAACCTTTCTTCCCTGCTGTACCCTTTCAAGCACTTCACCCTCCAAACCTCCATCCTTACTCATCACACCACATTTCATTATATATGGGACAGATAAAAAACTACCATATGAGCTCCTAGAAGGTGACTGTCTGCCCATATACAATTACGATGATTAAACTCCGTTTACGTGAATTCCAGGACATACACAAAAGAGTCAAAAAACAATTAACGATGTCCAAGGAAGAAATGACGGAGGCATTTAACAGGAAGGCAAGAGATTCTCATATCAGCTTAGGAGACATTGTTTATGGTATCATTCATACGAGAGACAATAAATTATCCCCAAAATTTGAGGGCCCATACAGAGTAATTAACATAAAAGCAAACAAAGTTTTAATTAAGTCACTTTCAAGTGGCGAAGAGAAATAAGTTCATATTGACCCTTTAAAACGAGTTTCAAGGGAATTATCCCATAATTATTCAGCCTCGGATACAACCGAACAGGTGAACGTACCTCAAGAAACCAAGCAAGAACACAACAATGATTACAAAAAGAAATTAAGGTCATATACCAAACAATCGAACATAGGTGCAACTGTTCCAATAAAATCTACAGTACATCATTTACGAGAATTAAATATCGATTTAAACTCCTTCTATAAATGAAATAACAATCAACCGTAACGCACATCATCACTATCATCGACCACAGCATGACCATATTAGGAAATTAATAGATTTTTTTTTTTTTCGGTAGGTAGCGATGAAGGGACTTATGCTATGGATTCTCCTGTACATAGCAAGAGGATATGCGCACATAGACCCCGAACACATAGTACGACAAGGATGCCTCATAGCTCCAACGGCCACGACTTCAATCGTAAAAGACGTCATGAGTACTGAAATAAGTCTGGATTACTTGTATGAATTACCTTCTTATCTAGAAAATATCGCGAAACCAATGCGAACCCTGGACTTCATGATAGGAAGCTATGTTTCACAAGCACATAACACAAAGGAAGTGGATGAAATAGTGAAGTTAGCGAAATGGAAAATAGAACAGGCAAAGTCAACTATGCTCATCATGATCCAAGATCTCCCATCTTATGGAACGGAGGTATTGAGCGACAGGAACAACATCACACGTACTCGCCAAAAGCGCGGTTTGTTCGACCTGGGTGGCGCAGTTCTTGGGAACATCTTTGGATTGGCTACAGAGGATCACCTTAAAGAAATAAACAACAAATTTAATAAAATAGCTCAGGTACTAACATACCAAGATAAATTCATCACAGGACATAACTCAGCAATGAAGAGAATTGTGAAAAATATGAAAAAGGCAGAAAACATAGCTCTCGAGAGTGTAGATAAAATAAATGAAATGGAAGGTAACATAACACTTTTCCAACACTTCTCCATCATCACAGAACATATTGACACAATTCTACTACAATTAGACAACACTAGAGTTCGTTACAGGGCATTTATGCAAGGAATTTCGAATGCTGGTGATGGCAAGATCACAATTGACTTACTCCCAGTTCATGAGCTATGTCAGATAATTAGTCAAGGCATACATAAACATAAATTGAAGCCTTTGTTTCGAAGTAGGGAATTCATGCAATATTATCCATATTTAGAAGCAACACTAACACCAACATCAGTAGTAGTTCATATACCATTCATAACTGAAGACCTGTTCACAGTATACCAAATACACCCCTTCCCATCTAAAAATAACAACACTTTGGTCATCATCAACATCAACACAGACACCGAACTCATCATGGTCTCCAACAGACGGAACACTGTCACTTTCGCAAGAGAATCAACGATTGAACAAAAGTGCCGCACATCCTTACATGCTGTACATCTTTGTCCTGCGTACCTTTTCACGTTTCAGCCTACTGATACAGTCCCATGTGAAATGGCTATCATCAGGAATAACAATATTCATAATCATTGCAACTTCACTTTTGCTCCAGATAAGCTTGGACACCAACAACGCATTGGACACTCACAGTTTTTTTATTTCACTCATAACACATCAGTTTACATAGTCTGTCCAGATATACCACCATCTCATACTTCAGCCTCAGGATTATACATAGCACCAGACTACTGTGCGGTATTTACACCATCCATGTCCACTTTATCCACCATCAATCACTACGCCATCCTCAATCATACACACAAACATTTCCACCCACTGCCTGATATGGACTTAAACATGAGCACAAGTATTAAGTTGACTTCACCTAAGTTTGAAACTATGCAACTGATCAATGAAACAATGAAGCCCTGGGAAGATTTGAGTTTGAGTATGTTCAACCCATATTATGTGTATAGCCCAGCACCTACTGTCTTTATAATCTTCTGCATTGTATTTGCAGTACTGCTGTTCGCAATGCACAGAATGCATGCAAGAATTGCAAATTTTGAGTCAGTATTTAGTGGGGGTAGAGTTAACATCCAAGTTAACCCCCTGAATGAAGTGTACATATTTTGTATATAGTATTGATTATTATATATATATATATATATATATATATATATATATATATATATATATATATATATATATATATATATATATATATATATATATACACACACACAAAAGAATGACCCATGATATAGAAGTATGGCATACCAGTAGCATTATCTTTAAATGAAATATTAATAACTCTTACCATAATCTTAATTTTAAACTATTTTTTTTCTTGCATGTATGCATTTCACTACAATAACCCATGTACATACTGTATTACAGTTAAATAGTTTACCTTTAGTGCATTTATTCAAATATGTATACAACTTGTTTAAAATTTAATATTACTAGATCATTGCAATTTACTATGAATATTATATGTATACAATATTACAATCAATATTATGTACTAATAGATTAGCATATGTCAATGATAATTTCTGCCGGAGGACCTCCAGCGCATGACCGAGCAATGTTAGGACTCCATATTATAAATACAATTAATTATAGAAAACATGATAGATAGACAGATAAATAGATAGATAGACAGAGCACCAGGCAAGCCTGGGAACGGGAAATGAGCTTGCAAGTGTAACTGAGGAAATGTTGACAATACACTGGAAGCAGCAAGTCAGGGGATGATATAGGTAGTGTGTCAGGGAGATAGCATACGAACAATGCCTAGTGACCATACACACACATACACACATACTCACACACAGATTTCTAGAACATTCCAACAACAGTGTAACACACGTGACACCACCCCTGCTACACCAGAATTTAGGAAACAGAGCTCAGAAGGAGGCTAGGTATTGAACCGACAGGTAGTGGAGAGAGTGAACAAGAAGAAGGGTCCAACTAGACTTACTTAGTATATTAAGTCTCTGTAAGACATACCCTGCTCAACTTAGATTTTCTCTGAAGATAATAAATTAAGATCAGCTCCCTGTATTCATCTTTAACTCCTGCTACAAGAAGCGAGAGTCATACAACACACTCAAGAGATTCACCAGCAAGTTCAATCCTTTTCATGTCTGACAATCTCCACCTGCTCACCCAGACACGCCGTACACATAAAATCAGCATTATCTCGCAGTCTACCTCTGATACCACTACATCTCTAATGCACCCATTTATCACAAACACCGCACAAGATGGAATTACTTCCCACGCCTTTGTGGCAAACTGCACATGGCCACTCTCCCTCGTCTTTGACAGTACCGCCACCAACCCTAGATGTTATCACTTTTGTTTTATCTGCATTTACCCTTAAACTCTTGTGCCCCATACCGTCTCTTCACTTCCTAAACGTTCCCTCCGCCTCCCTTTCGTTCTCTGGAATCAACACCAAATCATCAGCATACAACAACTCCCACGGGAGTCCGTTTCTAAAGTCATGTGAAAGGGCTTCAAGTACCATGATAAACAACATGGGACTCAAGACTGACCCCTGATGCACACCAACATTCACGGAAAACTCATCACTCAAATCTCCATTCACTCTTACCTGGGTGTGAGCACCCACATACATAGCCATAACCACCCTAACCAGCCACTCCTCCAAGCCAAGCTTTCTCATTGCCCACTTCACCACCTCTCTAGGGACTCTGTCAAAGGCCTTTTCCAAATCAACAAAAACAAAATAAAGATCCCTTCTCCTACGAATATATTTTTCCTGAAGCTGTCGAACAATGAATATAGCATCAATGGTCCCCCTACCTGGCATAAACCCAAACTGCATCTCATCAATATTCACTCTTTCTAATCATACCTTCTAAAACTCTCTCCATTACCTTCATTATCTGATCTAAAAGCTTTATACCTCTATAATTTCCTCTTTCCAGGGCATCACCCTTCCCTTTATACACATTTACAATTACACTCTTCAGCCAATCATCTGGGACAACACACTCATAAATAATCCTATTTATTAGGTCAGTGACTAATCTCACCCGTATATCGCGATATAAAAAAACTACCAGTCATTTTCATGTAAATAGACTAACGTTTAAGATGCTGACAGGAATTCATGATCCTAGGTTTAATGATAAGGAAGTAGATCGCAGCTGAATGTGAAAAATTACAATTTTCTAAACGTGTGTCCAAAGTTACATGAACTGTAGTGCTGATGTTATGACTTTTTTTGTGGTATGTATATGCATTTATTCCTAAACAGAGTCTGGTACCTGGTCCCCTGAGGATATACATATACCTTGACGGCAATAAAGCAACAGATATTCCCTCCAAAGTATAAATACCCTCATGGTATCGGAGGGCACAGGTGTTGCCAAGTTTGATCTGTTATTTGTTAGAAGGCACCTGGATTATAAAATGCATCTCCATCACCCTTTTCAATTTCTTTGTTTTGCTGGGTGGCTTGCTTTGTGTTAAACGACGTTTCTCTTGAGTCTGGAGTGCTTTTACTGTTTCCTCTGAATGCTTGCAACCATGATGCAGAAGTAAAGATGGCTCGCACCCGCAGCTCTGTCACTTGACTTGCAGGCCTGGTTCTTTTACTCCTTTACATCAGAATAACAGATAGATAGATAGACATAAAAAATAATCATTTAAAAAATCGTTAATAAAACGATTTTTTTCTGGCGAGGGGGGGGGGGGAACTAACAGCATACATGGTGCGCTCAACCCGTGTTCTTACCACGTGCTCCTGGGTAGTTGCCCATATAAAAATGCCCAGAACCCCCCAAGAAATCAACTAATTGGCGTAATACTTGACACAACTGTTCAGACAGCTTGCGTGAACGTACAGATATTTTTCTCTGAATTTCGACAATTTTCACATTTCTCCCAGTTATTCCCCTTGGTAGATGCTTGAAAATTTTTGATACCTCCGTGTTTGGAAATTACGAAGTATAGTAAGGCTCATAGGCGTGTCAGTGGTATCCATACGAGCATATAGAATGTGGACCAACCTTGATTAAGTGGAAGATTAACAAATACGTACATTATATTACCATATATCACTTGAATTAGCCAATTGTGGTGTTTACATGTTTATTAGACATTCCTTATGCATTTACAGAGGATGTATAACAATAATAGCACACCTTGCTTGAATAAGAGTTTCAACTAACTTTCTGAAAAATACTAAACATGCTCCAAGCTTCAGGAAAACACCCATACTTGCCCCCTTTTCTGTTTGACGTATTCTTTTTCATATGAGTAAAGGTGGTTATTGCGAATATCAGAAATGACATTAAGACATATGAGAAAGTAATATGCAATTTTCAGAGTTAAGGGGATAAAATCTGTCAAGTTTCAGTGACACAGGTACACAATTATTAGATCTTCCTGCATAGTGCAAAGAGCACAAGCGTGCAAGAATACCGCCATCCTTAATAGATTTTCATGTTTGAAAAATTATGACCATTAGTCTACAGTGTTTGATTATCCAAAAGTAAGAGTGTCCAAAAGACGCCATGAACAAATCTTCACTGGTTCATGTAAATGAGCTGCATAATACATATGAATGAACGCTCAAAGAGTGCAATACCTGCGCCCTATAAGTTGTCTAATATTCGAATATGTGACCTTGCCCTGTGATTTTGACCTTAAACAGATTGTTCTTAAAATCGAAATACTGTACTTCATTCTTTTCAGATCCTTAACATTTCCAATAAGTTTAGTCCAGAGTGACCTTTCCCTGTGCCTTGACCTTTGACCTATTGTTCTCAAAATCGAATCTCACCATTTATGACTGACCAGTACTCTGTCTGCGAAATTTTAAATAATATCAAACTGTTCCCATTACATGATCAAACATTTGACTTTGACCTGTGACCTTGGCCTTTGACTGAATGTTTACAAAATGAAGTCCTTCATCATTGCCTTACCTTCAATATTTCCACAGCGTTGGGTAAAAATCTATTTAATTTTTATTTTTTTTTGTCATATGACCTTGACCCTCGACCTATTCTTCTCAAAATCAGTAGGTTAACTTTTTTGCTTACCCTCCACCATTCCTTCATTTCCGATCCATATCAGATCAAAAGTATTTTCGTTATTTTGCTCACACGGATACACACGTGTCATTGTGAATTTATAATGTGACCCTGACCTCTTGCTGGTTGTTCTTAAAACTGAATAACTTCATTCACGCCATGTCCTCGGCAATACCTCCGAGTTTGTCTAAAATGGATCAAGACTCCAAGTTGACCTGCTTATGTGACCTTATCCGTTGACCTTATCCTATGATCTTGACCTTTGACTGATTGTTCTCATTATCGAATATATTCACGCTTGCCCTACCCTAAATAAGGGTACTGTAACTTTTATTGGCTTGTGCATCCGAAGATCAAGTGTATCCCAATCTATGCACTCCCATCTCACACATCATTTTAATGGAAATAAATAATTGACTTAACATCAAAAATATATTAAATTCACATATTATTATTATTATTTTTTTTTATTTATTTATTTATTTTTTTTAGAACCATAGTGCCCTGAAAGTAAGACAGCATGTCGATATTCAAAGGTTCATATAATTAAATTCTCAGTATGAATAACATTCATAAAATCATATCAGTTACTTAGGATTGGCAGAAAAGATAAGCAGTTCAGAGAGAGAGTTTCGTTACCAGAGAGAACAAAACATTCAGTATTAAGCAAAGTGGTGTATACTCCTTTCGAGCAGACATAATAGAAGTATAATATGACTTAATTATATGGAGAATTATAGATGCTTAAATTCTTGCAAAGAATATAATACATTGCATCCTAGGTATCGCTTATGAACCCCCTGCTGAGAGTTCAAGCATCCCAGGTTGGACGGTCTTGTTCTAATCCTCTACACTGATTTCGATTTAATATAGATTAAAAAAAAAAAAAAAAAAGATAAGCTGACCTTGCCATGTGACCTTGACCGGTAGGTTAACCGTATGGCTGACCCTCAACTCTATAATCAAGTTTGTTTCACATCATACTTAAAAAGATACTGAGTATTCTGTTCACACACACACACACACACACACACACACACACACACACACACACACACACACACACACACACACACACACACACACACACACACACACACACACACACACACACACACACACACACACACATATTATTCATTTTGCTCAAACCACCTCAAGACAGCTTTAATACCTCGCCCGAACGGAGTCCAGCGAGATAATGTTTTAGGTCAAGTTTATTTCTTTATTTCTTAGTAACGTTACGAATAAATGGCTGGATGAAATGACATGAAGCTTCAGGCTATGTGGGCACTGGTCCCAAAAGGAACTGATTTAACTCTGGAGGCAATGTCTTCAAGTTTGAAAGGTGAAACGCAAGGTCAAAGAGTTTCACCAGGAGAGGTCTTGAATGTGAAATTAGTTGCATCCTTACCGTAGACTTTATAAGGAGTTTCACAGGGCAATCTGAAACTGAAGTTAGTTTCGACTTTAATTGCTTAATGACACTAAATGACAGTAATGAATCAGTATTTATAAACAACACTAAATTAACTACTGTCGGGTGAGGTATGTTGTAGCCGGCACCACTTGTTCAACTTAGGACAGTGTCCTTGTTGTGAAGGAGTTTATAAGGGTGTATATTATCAAATTAAATATACTGAATTAAAAGATGTTATCGGATTGCCAGGAGTCAGTGGTGATACTCATTATAAGCCATTGTGCTAGCCTCTGTGTGTGTGTGTGTGTATATATATATATATATATATATATATATATATATATATATATATATATATATATATATATATATATATATACATATATATATACATATATATATATATATATATACATATATATATATATATATATATATATACATATATATATATATATATATATATATATATATATACATATATATATATATATACATATATATATATATATATATATATATATATATATACATATATATATATATATATATATATATATATATATATATATATATATATATATATATATATATATATATATATATATATATATATATATATATATATATATATATATATATATATATATATATATATATATATTGCCAGACGCCTCAATCCCGTTCGGGATGGCCACAAACAAATTGCCTCCACGTCGCCCTGTCCCCCTCCATTTCACTGCCCCGCTCCCAACTCACACACCCCTCTCTCATATACCTCTCCACCCCATCCCTCCATCTCATCCTCGGCCTCCCCCTCCCTCTTCCCCCTTCCACCTCACTCACATACACTCTCTTCGTCAGTCTTTCACCCTCCATCCTCTCCACATGGCAAAACCACCTCAGTGTGTTCCTTCTAACGCTTCCTATCACATCCACATCCACACCACAACGCTCCTTTATATCCTCATTTGTCAGCCTGTCTCTCCATGTGACTCCACAGGCTCCTCTTATATATATATATATATATATATATATATATATATATATATATATATATATATTATGAGAGAGAGAGAGAGAGAGAGAGAGAGAGAGAGAGAGAGAGAGAGAGAGAGAGAGAGGAGTTCATGAGCACAGTTAGCTTTGATATTTTGGATGACTGTGGTTGACTCATAAGGAATTCCTTGTCCTTTTCCATAAACAACCTGTATTCTCAGCAACCCAGCAACCTTATCGTTGTTGACTATCATATTTTCATTTTTTTTTTTCTGAAAACAAGCAGTTTATAATTTTCTCGACTGTATGCATTTTATATGCTTCCCCCTCTGTTCTTAGTACATGTAATATGTATACCACATATTTAAGGATGTTCTACATTTTCCCTCTCTTCGTTTAGTACACCAAAGGTGCAGAAGCAGTGTAACACTTTTCTCCTAGGCCCTCCTCAGTAAACCAGAGCTCCAATATATAAGCAGTTTGCTAATTTCCTCCTTTCTTTTTAGTATACCAAATGAGATTAAACAGCGTAATTATTCTCTTCTCTTATTTTAGTACACCGGACGTGCATCCAGGATTTAAGCTACAGTGGAGCATGTTCTACAACGATCTTGAGCCACAGGGCAAGGCAGCGTCTCTACCGGAGTATCTGTGGGTGCTGCGTCACACTCGCAGACCAGCTACAGACATACACCCCACGTCGGGCCAGTACAAGACACTCTATGATATGGACACTGCACGAGGAATGTTTGCCCATGGCGTTGTGTGGTGTACTACAGGTCAGTCTGAAATATATCCAGTGATAAAGTCTGCTACAGAGGTCAATTACGGAAATGAAATTAAAGAAAAGCATTCGAACGCTGAATGCTAATCGCCCGCCAGAATATGCCATTGGCCAAGTCCAAGATTTTAGCCATATCTTGATACCCTGAAGGTTTTTTGTTGATAGCTCAAGCCGTTCATGAGATATAATGGTGCTAAAGGCGGGCGATAAAAACTAGTTGACCGTAGGCAGCCATTTTGGTAACCTTGACCTTGACCCCGAGTGTCCATTTCCGAACTCGTCTAAGATTTTGCTATATCTTGATACCCTGAAGGTTTCATGATAGCTGAAGCCGTTCATGAGATTTAATGGGAACACACACACACACACACACACACACACACACACACACACACACACACACACACACACACACACACACACACACACACACACACACACACACACACACACAGACGGGCAAAAACATTATCGTTCCGCCTTGCTAGAAAGCGGGCGATATATATATAACGAGTTTTGTATACAGTCAGATATTGCTATTCACCTACTGCCATCCTGCCAAGTGCATATGAAAAATCTATATAACGGGTAACTATTTCCATAGCAATCCACAATAACTGAAATTAAATATGCTTCTCACCAACTCGCTTTCGAAAACCTCCGGCGCTGGGCGACGATTTTGTGACATCACAGGCGCTTATAAACATTGAGATACCTTGTCCAGAAGATGCATTAAGCCTTGCTGCAGAACAGAACACCATTTTGCATAACTGAACGCCCCTGCCACATCTTTTATTTACAAGCCTTATGATATAGATATCCAGGCAGAAAACATATGTGACTCGTGACTTCATAGTTTTTTTTAGTTTTTTTTATTTTATTATTTTTTTTTTTTTTAGATTCAAGTGTCAAGCTGCATTTTGGACAACTTTGGCAGATCCTTTTTAACGCTGCTAAATCATGCTGAAGTATACTTTCCAACGTATGATACTGATGTATACTTGCTACAGAAATATAAAATTCATGCACGAATTTATCTCGGTGGAGAATTTTAGCATGAGGCCCTTTAACCCTAAAAATAATACCATTGTTCTTGGATGTTATTCTAGCTGAAGTCAGAGTAATTAATGCAGGATAAGAAGGCTTCATCAGCTAGGAGGCTAAAAACTCTGTCATTGGCGTTCTCACAATCGGCTACTCTTTTATGGTTACCACTGGAAGATTTTGCTCAGTTGTAATAACTCCCTGCCAGTCAGACAGATAACACTTCATTCCGGCAGGTTTGTGCACCCATGGGAACATGAGGAGGGTACCTACAAGCATTGGCTATATTGGACACTTCAGTAAGACATGTGGCGAGAAATGTAAGACTCCACACTACACCAAAGAAGACTTGACACTACAGAGATACCGTGACCAGGTCTCCAAGGCTGTTAAGAAGACCTTGGAAGAGCTACAACTTCTGTGACTACTACCGTACTGTGGCTTCATTTCCGCTTTTACCGAGGCTGGCCAGGGTTTGTGAAGTTTGGTAGAACTGTGCATTCTGGTAGCATAGTAGTACTAACAAATCAGACCTAAGCACCCTCGGACTAATAACCAGACTGGAAAAGAAAAATAAGAAAACCCAAAATAATATTTGTCTGCAAGTATTTCTTGATAGTTTGCAGAACAGCACATAGAGCATTGTTGATTTATTTGGTGGACAAAGATATGGCAAGGTGATGAGATGTAATTACATGGACGGGAGATAAGTTTATGTGTGTGTTTGGTAGGGAGATTCAGTTGCCCTTCTTGACTGGCTGTCATGTTCTGGCAGTGATAGATAGCATTTAGTTATGCTTTCACTGAGGATAAAGAAAACATTACTGCTTGTCGGCTGTATCATCCAGAAAAAAGTCTTACTTTTCTTGTTGACACTGGACCTAAGATGGACAAGATATGAAATCGAGTGGGGTCAAATTTTGTGTCTCAAATTTTGTGTGGGGTCAAATTTGTCTGTACATGTAATCATAGTAGATAGTGAATTTCCCGTCTCTTAGAATCCGATGCACAGTGTTATTTGAGGTTGTGAGTAACATATTGTTTTAGGCGTGGCTGGGGATGTGTGGATCAGATATTTAAAGTCTCACAGATAATGAAAGAAATATATGAGAAGAAATGTAAGATTTGGGGGATTTTATGGTTCTGAAAATACCAGCAGCAAGATGAACACGGTATTACTGTAGTTAATTCAGTGATAACAGTACTGCGGAAGTACAACTGAATGAGGGCATGAAGACTAGTATATCTGAGCGATGGCAGTATTATGATGTAGTGTGATTGATGACAGGGTTAGAGGAGTAACTTTGCATAAGGCAGTGTTATAGTAACGTATTTCACATATGGTAGTATTATAAATAGAAATAGGAATGTTGGCAGTATGAGGGTAGTTAGACCATTTGAACCGCTTTAGTATTAAAGCAACATATTTTACTGAAGACAGTATTAAAGCATAAGATTTATGAAAGTGGTATATTTGTTGTAGAGTGGATTTGCATGACAATTTGTTTACTATTCAGTTAGCCCTGTTTATAAAAATGTAAAATGACAACGAATTTTCCTAACCCTGACACTGGTATAACGCTGTCTTAATAAAACTGATATGTCGAAGAGAATATTAGCATCTTAATTTTTGTCATGCCCCTACTGAAACACAGTAGTAAATAAAAGGAGTCTGATTAGTTTCTCGATGCTGACTGCGTGATATAAAGTGGGATGTAGTCAAATAATTTCCTATCTTTACAGTGTTATAAAGCATAAATTGGGCTTGCCTACGGCGTTACATACTCAGTTTCATTAATACGGCCATAAGACTTCCATCACCTAAAGATAGATCACCTCACTTGGTTCAGCAGGACTGATACCTCTCTCTCTCTCTCTCTCTGCATGGATTCAGAAGACAGATCATGCCTAAGCAGCTTGCGTGAATTTTTCCACAAAACGTTGGGTGAGTACTACAAGAATAAAGTATTAGACATCCTTTGCTTTGACTTTCAGAATGCATTAAACAAAGTGCCTCAACTCAGACTAATGTCAAAAATGCATGCCTTGGCATTAGAAAACTTGTTAACGGATAGGAAACAACGAGTAGTGTTCAATGGAATTCCTTCTGACTGGGCTACAGTCACTTCTGGAGTTCCACAAGGATCAGTCCTAGGTCTACTCCTGGTCGTCATTTATTTCATGGACAGATGTTTGTATTTTAAGTGCTGCCTCCAAGTTTGCAGGCGTCATCATACTAGCAAATGTAGACAGTCTTGAAGGGTTTGAAAAATTCCAGGCAGACTTGTGCGTGCTAATGGAGTGGTCTGAAACATGGCAATGTCATTTAACATGGAGAAATGCATGGTGATATAGCCTATATTGACCATGCAAGTCCCAACACAAACCCAACATGCAACCATGGCTGGTAGGTAGAATTGAAAAGATTGCACACCAGCATACACATACGCGAAAATATTTTCACAAACAAGATTTGCTCCACTTGGAACAGCACAGACTCTCCATGGATGTTGTTATCCCCTTTGCCGCAATGATGTACCCTGTACGTCATTTCTAGCCAATAGGAACGTACGAGGACGTACCTAGGACATCACAAGCCAATGCTTTACTATGGGAATACCAGAGGGCTGTCTAAAGCTTCCTGGTTACTACTGCTACTACTACTACTACTACTACTTCTACTACTACTACTGCTGCTGCTGCCGCTGCTGCCGCCGCCGCTGCTGCTGCTGCTGCTGCTGCTACTCGGATATGGAACTGGTGGGAAGATAAGCTCGTGGCAAAGTGGTTGAGGGTTAAACTTGCTGCGAAATGGTTAAGTGCACGACAGTAGAGCAATTTAAAAGAAACCTCTATGTGATCTTACTCACACAAGAACGACTGCGAATTGAATATGCATTCCCAAGCAAATAAGAAGTCTTTCCTCGGTATGGACTGCAAGGTCTTAAAGATAATAGCTTTTCCTTGCAACTCTTAATAGTTTGCCTGTGTGTGTGTGTGTGTGTGTGTGTGTGTGTGTGTGTGTGTGTGTGTGTGTGTGTAAAAGAGAGGAACAAATCAGATTTTTGTCAAGGAAGGAGGGCGAGACAGGGACTGGAGGTGGATGTCGTTTGCTGATTGGCTGGTTGGCTGACTGTGACTCATTTTTGACGTCACAGGAGAATACCCAGCTGATTGGCCTTGAATTCTTTTTGGTCATTGTTACTCTAGGGTTGACATGACCGTGTTGACCACTTAGACGAGAACACACCTCCAGATGGAGAGGATTCACGGACACCTCAGTCACTTAAATCGGGACAGTGCTATAGAACAGACGGAAACCGCTAGTTTTGGCTCAGACACACAAGTCTCTCATCTTCGTCTTCCAGAAGCACTATTGTAGATACCTGCTTTAATGAAATCTATGCAGTCAGTAGATATAAATCTGTTTTTACAAAACAATTTGGCTAACAAAATGTCTGTAGTGGCATCGACCTACATTTCCTAATGCAAACAATCAGCTTCTGATTTTTCTTCGAAGATTGTTTAATACAAATATTTTGAATAAAATATGAAGAATGTTAGATACACTCTGTTTTCTATAGGAATTGGTAGTTTGTACAATCTTTTTTGTTAACACCAATGTTAACCTCTGCCTTTACGAATTTTATTATTACTCAAGGTATCTGTGGCCATATCATAGCTTATAGCGCCTGAAGTATTTACGACTATAGTTCTAATAATATGCATAAAGACAGGTACAGGGAAATACAAACTTGATTACCTTTAAAACTGCATTGTGATGCACTTCTTAGAAGAGGTCTATTAACACTAAACTTTGTCTCAAGACTCGATTACCACACGAAACAGAGCGAAAAGATCATTCATATGCAATGATTAAGGAGGTAATTCTATCTACCTATCTATTGCCAGACGCTTTAATCCCGTACGGAGTGGCCACAAACAAATCGCCTCCACGTCGCCCTGTTCCCCGCCATTTCATTGCCCTGCTCCCAACTCACACACCCCTCACTCATATACCGCTCCACTTCATCCCTCCATCTCATCCTCGGTCTCCCCCTCCCTCTCCCCCCCTCCTCCTCACTCACATACACTCTCCTCGTCAGTGTCTCACCCTCCATCCTCTCCACATGGCCAAACCACCTCAGTGTGTTCCTCTTAACGCTTCCTATCACGTCCACATCGACACCACAACGTTCCTTTATATCCTCATTTGTCACCCTGTCTCTCAATGTGACCACAGGCTCGTCTTAAATAACTCATTTCCACTGCTCTCACTCTTGACTTGTGTCTTTCCAACAACATCCAAGCTTCACCTCAATACGTTAGAATTGGTATCACAATGCTGTCATGCAGTAACTTTTTCACTTCCATGCTCACTTCCCTGTTTCTTATCACTGCTTTCAAGGAACCAGCTACCTTTCTTCCTTGTTGTACCGTTTCAAGCACTTCACCCTCCAAACTTCCATCCTTACTCATCACACTCCCCAAGTACTTAAACGTACTTACATTTTCCATCTCCTCACAATCCAACCTCACTGTACATTCACTGACTTCACCTCTCTCAAAGACCATCACTTTACTCTTCCCTACATTCACCTTTAGATTCATTTTCTTACACACTCTCCCAGACTCATCCACCAAGCCTTGCAGCTCCCCTTCGTCTTCACTTAAAAACACAGTATCATCTGCAAACAACAGTACAGGGAGTTTCCAAACACTATCCTCTCTTACTAGGGCCACTCCAACATGCACTGCCCTACCTTGTATCTCTTTTATTACCCCATCCATGTACAGATTGAATATCCATGGAGACATGACACATCCCTGTTTCAACCCAACTTTCAAAGAGAAAAATTCACTCAGTTCACCATCCACACGCACTGTAGCCTTAGCACCATCACACATACTCTTCACAGCATTCAACAGCTTCCCACCTACTCCATATATTCTTAATACTTTCCACAATCCTTGTCTATCCACCCTGTCATATGCTTTCTCCAAATCCATGAAAGCCACATACAACTTCTTTCCCTTCTCTAGAACCTTTTCCACTAAAGATCTAAGAATGAATATCTGATCTACACAACCTCTTCCCTTCCTAAAGCCTCTCTGTTCTTCTCCAACTAATTCCTCTGTTATATCCCTATCTCTATCAATAAGTATCCTACCATACACTTTTCTTATTATCCTAAGAAGACAAATGCCTCTATGATTACCACACACTTCATTTTCCCCTTTTCCTTTGTACAAGGGAATAATTATACATGACTTCCAATCCTCCGGGACTCTACCTTCGTCCCAGGCCAACCTGCACATCTTCCATATCCATTCTACTACTATCTCTCCCCCATGCTTCAGCATTTCACCACAAACTCCATCAATTCCTGGGGCTTTCCCCATTTTGACTTTCTTCATTGCTTCCACAACTTCTGTCTTACTGATTTCTTTCTGTCTTCTCACCTTCCTCCATCTCCCAGCCATTTCCCAACCACTTATACTCGCATTACTTCCATTCTCTATGGTCAACAATTCCTTAAAGTGTTCTCTCCATCTCATCACTTTTTTCTCCCTTCTCCACTAGTAATCTACCATTTTTATCTTTCACTCCCCTAACTTCACTTCCACCCTGTCTTACTCTCTTCACCTCTTTCCAGAACATTTTCTTACAGTCCCTCCACTTTACACTCAAATTTCTTCCAAATTCC
The DNA here is from genome assembly GCF_032717465.1 of Coenobita brevimanus. Taxonomy (NCBI): domain Eukaryota; kingdom Metazoa; phylum Arthropoda; class Malacostraca; order Decapoda; family Coenobitidae; genus Coenobita; species Coenobita brevimanus. The sequence continues at coordinate 2,968,000 of NC_137031.1, forward strand.
TCATCCACTCTCTTCTTACTCTCTCTTACTAATCTTTTCACCTCTCTCTTCCTTTCTACATTTAACTCTCTCTTCCGCCTCTCAACTTCTTCCACGCCCCTATTTCCCATCCATTCATTGTATGCTTTCAATCAATCATTGCCTTCCTTTCATTCAATTCACCACCCACCCTTCTCATCACTCGCCATGTATACCTGTGGATCATTTTGTGCCTGAAGTGGGTATTGGCTATCACCAACCCCTTCCCGGCACAAATGTCCACTAACGCACTGCCATTCTCATGTATCTCAGCAGGCACACCCCACTCACCAACTATTCCATCCACCTTCACATTCCCTACTTTACCATTCATATCACCAATCAAGGACGCAATTATAGTGTATAATTATTTTATCCACACAGCAAAAACGATGACAACTCTTTATATTATGTGAGAGTAATCATGTACATCTGTAATTTATTCCTGTGTCGTATACTCAATGTCTGTGGGTCAAGACACCTATTCCAACCTTCCCCGGGTATCACCTAACGTTCCTTTTATTTTGCAAGTAAACGAGCTCACCATTCAGACATTTTTATCTACTATACATTATATATCACGTCTGTGAATTAGCATAGTGCCAAAACAGAACCGATTTTGGGACGGCATTTGTCAGCTAACAAGTTTCCCTCCGAAAACTACATTTTAAATATTCAGTAGGGATCGTGAGGGAGTGAGTGACGTTAAATTCTAAAAGAGCACGAGAGAATGAGGGTTACGTGTACAGTGTAAAGGTTAAAATGAGATAATGATTTTGAGACGGGTGTAGGAGTGTAAGATACCATGAGAAAGTGTGAAAGAGAACGAGAAGTAGCAGGGTTGCTGACAACTGACATTCCATGAGAATGTGTGAAAGAGAACCAGAAGTAGCATGGTTGCTGATAACTGACACTGTACTCTTGGCAAAAGACGTGACTGAACCCACACTCCCTAGTTTCCTTGCCGACCAAATTTTTAATTTTTAATCGGGTTTGTAAGGGGCTTTAGAGTTAACCACTTACACCAAGAAGTTTTTTTTTTTTTTATCTGAATCTGCAGCACAGCATGTACCCATCTTATGGTTTTATGAATGTCTCGTCTGGTGTTCTGAGCTCACGTACAAGATCTCAATTCACAATTCTCATTTCTTCAAGTGTGTTTTGCCTGCCAGAACGGAGGCGTCGTGTACTTTACACTCCAAGGTTCTGTTTCCAAAACCGGCCAGAATGTACCCATTATTTTGGTGCAGGTCCGACCGCCACTATGGCCAGCTGCACCATCGCTACTGGGGACAAGGGGCCATAGTTGGTGGACTCGTCATAGTTCGTTTTGAGGATGGGTTGGGCCTATAACGCTCAAGCCCGGCTCAGGCTAATGCAGAGATAAAAACTGTCGTCTGAGCCTTAAATGCATGGTTGCACTTTCTATCAATGTACAATAGGTAGTTGCACCTGATATTACAGTAGAGCTTAGTGCTGTAACCGATACGATTCGTCGAGCCGATATATCGCCGATATATCGCCGATATTTGCATTTTTTCCCATACCGAGCCGATACCGACATTTCATGTCGATATCGGGATATCGGCTATGGATGGAAGAAACATTAAAATGACTTTTACTGACGATTTCGTTCATTGTTTCGCCTGATTCAGTGTGAAAGAATGTTGTTACCTTGACACTGTGTTGCAGCTTAATAGTCTTACTGAAAATCATTAAAGGCTCAGAAGTGGGTGAATGGGAAAGGAGAAAAGAAAAGAAAAGAAATGAAGGCTGAAAGCAGCGAGTTGAGAGCGAGGTATATTTACTGGTAAGAAGCTGGATTGCTAGTTAGGTAATGCTGAAGAATTCCCGATATTTCTCATATTTTTCTGTTATGAATCAAAGCTGCCAGATAGCCTGCTGCTGTGAGTAGAGGTACAGTCATGGTCATAAATAATCACCTATCTTCCGGTACCCCGTTCCTCAGACTGGCTCCTTTATGTGTGGCAAGTCACAGAGGAGGAAGAGGGGCTGAGAGGAAGGGGCCAGAGAGAGAAGGGAAGGTGGGTGGGGGGAAGAGTGATGGTGCGGGGGTGGGTTGAGCTAGGGCAGGAAGGGATGGTAGAGGAGGGATAATGAAATGCAAAGTGGTGGTCACATCATTTGTCTATTTTCTTGTATTCAGGGCATGATATAAAGGAGTTTATATTGGGCAAGTTAATGTTGTATTACACCTTGTATAGTGGCGTCAGATAACAAGATTTAGATAGGTAGTATTATCAATGGCTGGCTCGTGAGAGATATATACTGACGTGACAGATCAGACATTACGGAATCAGATACTTGTGTTTATCTGTGTATTTTGACTTCGGACACAGAATGGAATCTGGATGGTTTTGACTTCCGTAATGTTTATATAAGAAATGTCCTCAACCATTACATGTAATTAAATTTTGGAACTAAATATCATATGCAACCATTAACACGGCTAATGGTTGCATATGATATTTAGTTCCAAAATTTAATTACATGTAATGGTTGAGGACGTTTCTTATATAAACATTACGGAAGTCAAAACCATCCAGATTCCATTCTGTGTCCGAAGTCAAAATACACGGATAAACACAAGTATCTGATTTCGTACTAATGTCTGATCTGTCACGTCAGTATATATCTCTCACGAGCCAGCCATTGATAATACTACCTATCTAAATCTTGTTATCTGACGCCACTATACAAGGTGTAATACAACATTAACTTGCCCAATATAAACTCCTTTATATCATGCCCTGAATACAAGAAAATAGACAAATGATGTGACCACCACTTTGCATTTCATTATCCCTCCTCTACCATCCCTTCCTGCCCTAGCTCACCCCACCCCTGCACCATCACTCTTCCCCCCACCCACCTTCCCTTCTCTCTCTGGCCCCTTCCTCTCAGCCCCTCTTCCTCCTCTGTGACTTGCCACACATAAAGGAGCCAGTCTGAGGAACGGGGTACCGGAAGATAGGTGATTATTTATGACCATGACTGTACCTCTACTCACAGCAGCAGGCTATCTGGCAGCTTTGATTCATAACAGAAAAATATGAGAAATATCGGGAATTCTTCAGCATTACCTAACTAGCAATCCAGCTTCTTACCAGTAAATATACCTCGCTCTCAACTCGCTGCTTTCAGCCTTCATTTCTTTTCTTTTCTTTTCTCCTTTCCCATTCACCCACTTCTGAGCCTTTAATGATTTTCAGTAAGACTATTAAGCTGCAACACAGTGTCAAGGTAACAACATTCTTTCACACTGAATCAGGCGAAACAATGAACGAAATCGTCAGTAAAAGTCATTTTAATGTTTCTTCCATCCATAGCCGATATCCCGATATCGACATGAAATGTCGGTATCGGCTCGGTATGGGAAAAAATGCAAATATCGGCGATATATCGGCTCGACGAATCGTATCGGTTACAGCACTAAGCTCTACTGTAATATCAGGTGCAACTACCTATTGTACATTGATAGAAAGTGCAACCATGCATTTAAGGCTCAGACGACAGTTTTTATCTCTGCATTAGCCTGAGCCGGGCTTGAGCGTTATAGGCCCAACCCATCCTCAAAACGAACTATGACGAGTCCACCAACTATGGCCCCTTGTCCCCAGTAGCGATGGTGCAGCTGGCCATAGTGGCGGTCGGACCTGCACCAAAATAATGGGTACATTCTGGCCGGTTTTGGAAACAGAACCTTGGAGTGTAAAGTACACGACGCCTCCGTTCTGGCAGGCAAAACACACTTGAAGAAATGAGAATTGTGAATTGAGATCTTGTACGTGAGCTCAGAACACCAGACGAGACATTCATAAAACCATAAGATGGGTACATGCTGTGCTGCAGATTCAGACAAAAAAAAAAAAAAAAAAAAAACTTCTTGGTGTAAGTGGTTAACTCTAAAGCCCCTTACAAACCCGATTAAAAATTAAAAATTTGGTCGGCAAGGAAACTAGGGAGTGTGGGTTCAGTCACGTCTTTTGCCAAGAGTACAGTGTCAGTTATCAGCAACCATGCTACTTCTGGTTCTCTTTCACACATTCTCATGGTATGTCAGTTGTCAGCAACCCTGCTACTTCTCGTTCTCTTTCACACTTTATCATGGTATCTTACACTCCTACAGTACACCCAGTCTCAAAATCATTATCTCATTTTAACCTTTACACTGTACACGTAACCCTCATTCTCTCGTGCTCTTTTAGAATTTAACGTCACTCACTCCCTCACGATCCCTACTGAATATTTAAAAAGTAGTTTTCGGAGGGAAACTTGTTATGCCGTCCCAAAATCGGTTCTGTTTTGGCACTATGCTAATTCACAGACGTGATATATAATGTATAGTAGATAAAAATGTCTGAATGGTGAGCTCGTTTACTTGCAAAATAAAAGGAACGTTAGGTGATACCCAGGGAAGGTTGGAATAGGTGTCTTGACCCACAGACATTGAGTATACGACACAGGAATAAATTACAGATGTACATGATTACTCTCACATAATATAAAGAGTTGTCATCGCTTTTGATGTGTGGATAAAACATTTATACACTATAATTACGTCCTTGATTGGTGATATGAAGGGTAAAGTAGGGAATGTGAAGGTGGATGGAATAGTTGGTGAGTGGGGTGTGCCTGCTGAGATACATGAGAATGGCAGTGCGTTAGTGGACATTTGTGCCGGGAAGGGGTTGGTGATAGCCAATACCCACTTCAGGCACAAAATGATCCACAGGTATACATGGCGAGTGATGAGAAGGGTGGGTGGTGAATTGAATGAAAGGAGGGCAATGATTGATTGAAAGCATACAATGAATGGATGGGAAATAGGGGCGTGGAAGAAGTTGAGAGGCGGAAGAGAGAGTTAAATGTAGAAAGGAAGAGAGAGGTGAAAAGATTAGTAAGAGAGAGTAAGAAGAGAGTGGATGAGGAATTTGGAAGAAATTTGAGTGTAAAGTGGAGGGACTGTAAGAAAATGTTCTGGAAAGAGGTGAAGAGAGTAAGACAGGGTGGAAGTGAAGTTAGGGGAGTGAAAGATAAAAATGGTAAATTACTAGTGCAGAAGGGAGAAAAAAGTGATGAGATGGAGAGAACACTTTAAGGAATTGTTGACCATAGAGAATGGAAGTAATGCGAGTATAAGTAGTTGGGAAATGGCTGGGAGATGGAGGAAGGTGAGAAGACAGAAAGAAATCAGTAAGACAGAAGTTGTGGAAGCAATGAAGAAAGTCAAAATGGGGAAAGCCCCAGGAATTGATGGAGTTTGTGGTGAAATGCTGAAGCATGGGGGAGAGATAGTAGTAGAATGGATATAGAAGATGTGCAGGTTGGCCTGGGACGAAGGTAGAGTCCCGGAGGATTGGAAGTCATGTATAATTATTCCCTTGTACAAAGGAAAAGGGGAAAATGAAGTGTGTGGTAATCATAGAGGCATTTGTCTTCTTAGTGTAATAGGAAAAGTGTATGGTAGGATACTTATTGATAGAGATAGGGATATAACAGAGGAATTAGTTGGAGAAGAACAGAGAGGCTTTAGGAAGGGAAGAGATTGTGTAGATCAGATATTCATTCTTAGATCTTTAGTGGAAAAGGTTCCAGAGAAGGGAAAGAGTTGTATGCGGCCTTCATGGATTTGGAGAAAGCATATGACAGGGTGGATAGACAAGGATTGTGGAAAGTATTAAGAATATATGGAGTAGGTGGGAAGCTGTTGAATGCTGTGAAGAGTATGTGTGATGGTGCTAAGGCTACAGTGCGTGTGGATGGTGAACTGATTGAATTTTTCTCTTTGAAAGTTGGGTTGAAACAGGGATGTGTCATGTTTCCATGGTTATTCAATCTGTACATGGATGGGGTAATAAAAGAGATACAAGGTGGGGCAGTGCATGTTGGAGTGGCCCTAGTGAGAGAGGATAGTGTTTGGAAACTCCCTGTACTGTTGTTTGCAGATGATACTGTGTTGTTAAGTGAAGACGAAGGGGAGCTGCAAGGCTTGGTGGATGAGTCTGGGAGAGTGTGTAAGAAACTGAATCTAAAGGTGAATGTAGGGAAGAGTAAAGTGATGGTCTTTGAGAGAGGAGAAGCCAGTGAATGTACAGTGAGGTTGGATTGTGAGGAGATGGAAAATGTAAGTACGTTTAAGTACTTGGGGAGTGTGATGAGTAAGGATGGAAGTTTGGAGGGTGAAGTGCTTGAAACGGTACAACAAGGAAGAAAGGTAGCTGGTTCCTTGAAAGCAGTGATAAGAAACTGAGAAGTGAGCATGGAAGTGAAAAAGTTACTGCATGACAGTATTGTGATACCAACTCTAACGTATTGAGGTGAAGCTTGAATGTTGTTGGAAAGACACAAGTCAAGAGTGAGAGCAGTGGAAATGAGTTATTTAAGACGAGCCTGTGGTCACATTGAGAGACAGGCTGACAAATGAGGATATAAAGGAACGTTGTGGTGGTGGAGAAATAAGTGTTAGGGTACAGGGTCGTAGGGTAAAACAAACATTTATATACTTCTCATCACTACTCTACCCATTCCGATACGATTCCCAGTATCGGATAATTTTTCCCTTCCGATACAGATATTCATCGGCTTTTGCTTGCCGATTAACAGCAGTAAGAGCTTAGCTGATCACTGAGTTGGACTGGCTTCTACACCTGTGCAAGGCAATATTCCTCTGAAGAGATTAGTCATCACAGTCATAAACACAGTCATTTCCACCTGGGAGGACTGAGTTCTACCCTGCCACGTTGTTACTTGATGAGTTTTCATTTTCGGCATGAACCAACTGGTAAACGAAGAAGCTGTAAGTCACACAGCTGCAGGCAGGAAATGTTTGGAATATATCAGAGGAATGAGGTACTGCAAGATGGGTAGGGTAAAGGTAAAAGAGGTAAACAGATGCAAAACAATGAGTTTTATATTTTAGCTCTGCATTCCGACTACGAATTATTTAGTTTTGTTCTTGTTGCCACCAAACAATTGTACTTACCTTGAGGGAATCTTTTCGAAGTGCAGGGGTTAGATATTTCTTCCATTAAGTCCTCCACTACTAGCAGACTCACCCAACTGTAATTAAATTGTTAGTATATAGCAAGAAAAAACTGGGAAAATACGTCACCAGACTGAAGGTTTATTTATAGCCAGCGGACTCGAGAACACTTGTAAATATAGACTTAAGGCAAGTACTAGACTTAAACAGAGGTATTAATATACGATTAATACAGTAATCATCATCAGCAGCATAAGAATAATAACTAGCACACCGTGTAATTGTCCAAGGATAACTTTGATAAAAACTTCCCACATCCATAGCCTGTTAGAAGCCGAGCTACAAATGGACCTTGAAGTCAAGGTCACTGATCTTGTGCATGCCATCTTAGGTCATCACGGTCTATTAGTCCACCAAGTTTGGTGCTCATAGCTTTAATCCCCCATGGAAATTTAGGTGACATCCGGAACATCCGGGAAAGTCCCAATTTTTTATCCCAGGCGATCTCGGAGAATAATTAACCGATTGGAACCATACTCCTCTCCGTAATGTGGCCGCTTTAAGGCTATGTTGCAGTAAAATATTAGTCCGCGAGCTTAAGCGTTTCCTGAGATAGCTTCCCAGAATCTTATTTTTTTTCATTCTGAATAGTATCCGGTGATCCGATTGATGGATTGCCACCATATTTGGCAAGAAGAAGCCCCCAGCTGGGCGACTAACATGAGAAAAAGTTTGAAGGCTTTAGGCCAAAGAACCTCTAAGTAATGCTCAATTACATTTTAAGCGGAAGGAATAAGAATATTGACAAAAACAAGAAAATTTACCACAGGGATGCGGGAAGTTGTAATCATCATCATCATCATCATCATCATCGTCCAATCCTACGTTGCCCCATGAGGAGCGTAGAATCCCGGGGCTAGGCAAGTTGGTCCTGACATTTAAGATGAGAGTGACCAGCCTCACTCATCCCTGAGTGGCATTACGTGAGCAATAAACCCCAACCATCCCTTGGATATAAACCTGCACTGGCTCAATCCGATTGGAGCGCCTTAAGTACCCACTAAACCATCATGCGCCATAATTTGGTGTTATGGTTACCACCAACCATAGTAAATGGTTTCCTGGTGTACAGACAACCATTTGGTTTGTCATTCAGTGTAAAGTCACTCGTAGGTAGAAGGAAGAGGAAAGAGTGAAGGAAAGAAAGAAGAGGGAGTATAAAGTCACCCGTTGGCAGAAGGATGAGGAGAGAATGAAGTAAAGAAAGATGAGGAAGGAAGAAAAGAAAGGAGGAGGAGAGGAAAGGGCAGATACCTAAGAGCAGCACACACACACACACACACACACACACACACACACACACACACACACACACACACACACACACACACACACACACACACACACACACACACACACACACACACACACACACACACACACACTCTCTCTCTCTCTCTCTCTCTCTCTCTCTCTCTCTCTCATATAAACCCCAGATTAGTAGTCATAAACACAAGGCAATAAAGCACTTGTGAGTGTATACCTGGCAGGAGCTTTGGGATGGGAGGTGGAAGAATTGTCACGGACGGAGGGATGAAGAGGTGAACTGATGAATGGAGAAGTAAATTAGGGAACGAAAGGAAGGAATTTCTAAATAAAATGAAAAAATAAAATTAAGGTATACATAACCTTTTAATAGGGAGATGGGTTGTTGGCGCGGAAAGGGAAAGAAGAATGAGAGGAGGACGAGAGGAAATGAAGAGAAGAAGAATATCAAGGGAGGAGTAAAGGAAGGGAGAATGGTAGGATAAAAAAAGATGAATACAAAAGCTTATCTCTGAAACAGCAAAATGACAAGAGAGAGAGTAGGAACAGATGAAAGATAGGGAAAAGAGAGGGAGAACTGAGAAGATGAGATTCCACGGAAGACTATATTGATTTTATTATGAAAGCCAGATGGGGAGAGGGCCAGGAAGGGGGGAGGGTGATGAGAGAGAAGATTAGCAGAAAACTGTATTGACCTTGGTGGGGAGTAAGATACACTCTCTCTCTCATAGGCCAAAGGAAAGGAATATATAGAAAAATAAAACGTGGAGAGGAACACTAACGTAACCGATACACGATTTTAAATAAAGAAGTAAAGAGGGAGATAAGAAAAGCAAAGAGAAGTTATGAAATTAAGGTTGCTAGTGAATCAAAAGAAAACCCTAAGGGTTTTTATCAAATGTACCGTACGAAAAATAAAGATAGGATAGGACCACTCAGAACAGAATCAGGTGACATTACCAGTGAAGATAAAGAAATGTGCTCCATCCTAAATAATTATTTCATATCAGTATTCACCAAGGAAAATCTAGACCTGGTCCTTCAAGCAGCAAATATTTACGATGAGAATACGGAAAATATTCTTAGTAAAATAACCATTAGTAACGAGGACGTATTGAAAGAAATTAATAAGTTAAAACCTCAAAAATCGCCAGGTCCGGGCGATATATATGCAAAAATTATAAAAGAAACCAAAGAAGAATTATGTCAGCCACTTTTAACATTATTTAATGACTTTTTAAGTTCAGGAGAAGTTCCAGAGGCGTGGAAGACCGCAAACGTAGTGCCCATATTTAAAAAGGGTGATAAATCAGCTGCGTCGAATTATCGTCCGATAAGTCTAACGTCAATAGTAGGAATCAATTTTGGCAAATAAGATTAAAGAACACTTAGAAAGATTTAATCTTATAAACGAAAGTCAGCACGGATTCAGGCAAGGACGAGCCTGCCTAACAAACTTCTTGTCATTCTACTCGGTCTATGAGGCAGTAGATAGCGATAAAGCTTACGATGTTATTTATCTGGACTTTAGTAAAGCTTTTGATAGGGTCCCACACGAAAGGTTAATTAGAAAGGTTCGAGCACACGGTATAGACGGCGATATCTTAAAATGGATAGAATCCTGGCTGAAAGGACGAAAGCAGAGAGTATTAATAAATGGAACTAAGTCGGACTGGGGATTAGTAACTACCGGTGTACCACAGGGTTCAGTACTCGGTCCCTTATTATTTATCATATATATAAATGATCTAGACTTAGGAGTCAATAGCAGCATCAGCAAATTTGCCGACGATACAAAAATAGGGCGTATCATTAACTCGACTGACGATTGCCATAACTTACAAAAAGACCTTGATACATTGTCCAAATGGTCTAAAACTTGGCAAATGGAATTTAACGTTGAAAAATGTAAAGTACTTAACGTAGGCAAGACCATTGGAGACACTAAATACAGCTTAGATAACAAAGAAATTAGCAAATCGGAATGCGAGAGAGATCTAGGAGTTATGATTAGTAACGACCTTAAACCAAGGCAACAGTGTATTAATGCGAGAAATAAAGCAAATAGGGTCCTAGGATTTATTTCGAGAAGCGTGAGCAATAGATCATCTAAAGTAATATTGAAACTTTATCTAGCATTAGTAAGGCCACATTTAGACTACGCAGTACAATTTTGGTGTCCTTACTATAGAATGGATATTAATTCGTTCGAAAATGTACAGAGAACAATGACAAAAATGATACATGACGTCCGGAACCTGTCATATGAAGACAGACTGAAAAGACTATGTCTGCATTCGCTAGAGAGGAGTAGAGTAAGGGGAGACTTAATTGGGGTGTTTAAGTGGATGAAGGGTATAAATAAGGGAGATATTAGTAAGGTACTTAAAGTGAGCATACAGGGTAGAACTAGAAATAATGGTTTCAAACTAGAAAAATTCCGTGGTTTGGTAATAGAGTAGTAGACGAATGGAATAAGCTACCTAGTAAAGTAGTTGCTGCCTCTTCCATTGAGAGTTTCAAGCATAGGCTAGATAAGCATATGACAAATAAGGGGTGGATATAGAAAAAAGAAATTCTTATAACCAATACTAATTCATAATTTTTCCTTTTCAGGTTACACTATGATAGTCTCTATTCTCCTTTCACACTTTCCTGTAAAATGTCCACGCCAGTTTTTCTATACTGTGTGGTGTTCTTTCTGACTTTTTCCTGCCGGCTTCGGCTGGAGGGTTTGGAGGGCGGGGGAGAGCCTTCTTCTTTGCTATCCTTATCTCATTCTAGTAGTTCAGTTACTCTTCTAGGAGCTGCCTAGCATGGGCCAACCGGCCTACTGCAGTTATCCTCTCTTCTTATGTTCTTATGTTCTCTCTCTCTCTCTCTCTCTCTCTCTCTCTCTCAAATAAACCCCAGATTAACTTTTTCCATTTCCCTTGTATGTTCCTTACTGCACAATATGGTAATGGCAACAGGGTATAATTATGACAAAACGTAGGATAAAAAGGGAAACGTAACTACACTTTAAACAGACGCCTGCCTCAAGAATAATAACCATCTAAAGCTGACACAATTTTTATCCTACTGTCTCTTTGTTCGGTTCACGTTCTGTCAAAACTGAGATACATAAGCTGAAGAAGGAAAGACTAAAACATATACTTTACGAACGTAATTTCCCTTCTAAATCGCCACATCTGTCAGTATTGCCTTGGGCGCTACCATACTTTTGTATTTCAGTAAATCTTACCGACGCCGTGAAGATCAAAGGCTAGAGAGCGAGTGGAGGTGGTGATAGGGAGGGAGGAGGGGTGGTGCTAGGGGGAGAGAGAGAGAGAGAGAGAGAGAGAGAGAGAGAGAGAGAGAGAGAGAGAGAGAGAGAGAGGAGTGGGATGAGGGAGAGGGAGAGGAATGGGATGAGGGAGAGGGGGTGGGGTTTGGGAGAGTGAGGTAGGAGCGGGCTAGGGAGAGAGTCTATCTGTCCGTTGCCAGACGCCTTAATCCCGTAAGGGATGGCCACCATACGCGGCTCTAGACGGCTATTCTGGGGGGTCCAAGTAAGAAAGGGGCGCCATAGACGGCTATTCTGGGGGGGGGGGGACAAGCAAGAAAGGGGTGCCCGCTAGTAGCCAGTTTATTTAGATTTTCACCACTTATTACAAATATATCTAATTCTTATGAGTAACTTTTGGAAGGTTAGGCTAGACATGCAATGAAAGTTTTGTATAGGAAAAAGTTCACTAACGTCCCCATTTCCACACACACACACAAACACATGTATTAAAAGATACTTTTTGAGTGCGGCATCTATATGTCTGGGTGAGGGTGAGGTGCCCGAAGCTTCTTCTTGCCTATGGGCCTAGGAGTTGAAGGGAACATGAGGCGCAGGAAACAACTGGATGGAATTACAGAGGGGCGTCAACATACCTTCGGGGGGGGGGGACATGGCCCCAATGGCCCCCCCTGAATCCGCCAGTGGTGGCCACAAACAAATAGCCTCCATGTCCGAGGCTTCTTGTTCGTATTTTTAGTTAGTTGCTTTCCGGTGAGGGGTACTAACCCTCCGCCAACCCACTTGTTGTCACGTAGGTCACGTAGGGAACGCGTGTTGGTTAGTTATAAGGTTACCACCCAGCGTTGTAAATGTTTTCCTGGTTTACAGGAAATTATTTGGCTTGCCACTCAGTGTAGATCTACCCTAAAAACAGAGTACCACTACACTAAGTGGGTGGATGATGGGCGCCCCCACCTACATTCATAAAAAGGCAGAGAACGAAAAGCGACACGGGGACTCATTTAAACTGTAAAAGAAAGAAAAATAAGAGCTGTATCGGGCAATCAAGCGAATTATAATGAGAAACTGAAAAATAATATGGACAAGTATAGAAGTGGGGCTGCGACAGGGATGTGTGATGTCGCCTTGGTTGTTTAATATTTACATGGATGGTGTTGTAAGGGAGGTGAATGGAAGAGTTTTAGGTGGAGGTCTGAGTCTGGTGAATGTTGATGGTGGAGAGTGGAATTTGAAGCAGCTGCTGTTTGCAGATGATACTGCACTGGTGGCTGATTCAGAGGAGAGATTGAGACAGTTGGTAGAGGAGTTTGGAAGGGTGTGTGAAAGGAGGAAATTGAAAGTAAATGAGAATAAGAGTAAAGTGATGAAGTGTACGAGGTTGGTAGATGGTAGGGGGATGAATATAGTTTTGAATGGTGAGTTGCTTGAGGAGGTAGAGTGTTTTCAATATTTAGGGTCACATGTTGCTGTGGATGGAAGAATAGATGCAAAAGTGAAGTTTAGAATGAATGAAGTAGGAAAGGTGCTGGGAGAAATGAAAAAGGAGTTTAGATGTCGTTCGCTTAGAATGGATGTAAAGGGAAAGCTGTATGAGGATGTTGTGGTACCGACTGCGTTATATGGGGCTGAAACATGGAATATGGGTGTAGCAGAGAGGAAAAGTTTGAATGTAATGGAGATGAGGTGTCTGAGGAGTATGTGTAGAGTGACGCATATGGATCCAGTGAGAAATGATGAAGTGCAAAGGAGAACTGGAGTTGTTCGGGAGATGGCTGGTAGAGTTGAGCAGAGGGTGTTGCGATGGTTTGGGCATATGGAGAGAATGGATAATGAGCGATTGGTCAAAAAGATAACTAGATCTGATGTGAGAGGTGTAAGGCTGAGAGGAAGACCACGAATAGAATGGATGGACAGTGTGAAGAGAGCGCTGGATGCGAGAGAGATGTCTGTTGAGCAAGGAAGAGTGGCTGTGCGTGACAGAAATAAATGGAGAGAAATTGTGAATGAATAAGTGATGACGCAGTCCTGAGGGGATATTCTCCCCCATTTGGTCTGATCAGCTAGTCAGGTCAGGTGCGGGTAAGGGGATGGGTCTGTTATGATGTGGCAGGGGTAAACCAGTTCTGCTGTCGGGACCTGCTGCGGATGTCACTGATTGCATTGCGCAGTTGACCCTTGTGCGGTGTGGTGCGGTGAGGATCTGTCTGTTTTCCCCTTTGGGGCTAAGATGCGAATGAATGTGTTTGAATGGATGAGTAAACGGGGAGTGTGTCGTCCTGTCTCGGTTAACTCCCTTTCCTTGGGGGAAGCAGCCTAGGTATATAGATAGATAGAATAGAAGGTTAGTTTACAACATATTCCATAATAATCTCACAGCTCCACCTTTTCTGTCTTTCCCACCATTCGGATTTATGTCAAAATGGTGTATGATCTTAAATACATCAAGGAGGTGTGGGCCCACCCCTTAATTATTAACAGACATTTATACCTACCTCTGAATTGATACAGGAACTGTCTAAAGGTGTAAGGAAGTGCGTTTTATAGTATGAAGAGGATTCGTCATTAAACAGGGAAAATATGATTAAGTAAATGGAGTAGGTTAGGTTATGATAGTATAAGTTTGGTTAGGTTGGCATAAAACAGGTTAGGATAGATGGGGCTAGGTCTGGAAAACAAGGCTGGGTTAAGATTCGAAATTCTAGGTTAAGTTTGGATAAATCGGCATTGGTATGGTAATTTTTCGCTAAAAATGGCGTTCCAAGCTAGCGTCCGTCTGTCCTCGGCGCCGTTGGTGACCGTAAACTAAGACCGCTTTTAAAACACTGTTCAGGACTTATAAAAGAAAAAAAAGAAACATTGAAACTTGGAAACGCACTTAGAAAGTACACAAAGAATTCCATGGTGGGCTTTTGTAAAGAAAAAAACTGAAGAAAACTGCAAAATAAGGTGATCCAATGTCTCCTTGAAGCTTACCGGTATCTGCATATAATTATCCATGCAAAAAGTGACAAGCTAAGTGGTTTCTAGTAGCCCAGTAAACTTTATGGTGTGCTGGGTAGTAACCATAAACCCAAAGGACGCCTTGTGAGTTAGTGGGTTAAGACGCTCCAACAGGATGTGACCCACAAGAGCTTAGATCCACGGAATGGGGTTTGTTCCTCACGTAATGACAGCACTGATAGAGTGGCTAATCAGTCACTCTAGCCTTCATTGTGTAGACTAGCATCGTAATCTCGGACCCCTACGCTGCTGTTGAACCAAAAAAAAAAAAAAAGATTGGAGGGCAGACATTTTATCAGTCATTTGATGCTTGCCGTTGTTTGAGTGCGTTCGATTACTTATTTTTCATTATTTCTTATCCTTCACTTCGTTCATATGCGAAAACTTCCTGCACTTTCGTAACTCCTTCTTTACATTATTGCCATATTTCCTAATAGAGCAAACAATTCCATTTGATCTAAGAGGGATTACTTGTAGTGAAGTATAAGTCGTCTCCAGTAAAGTATTCAGTACAGTGTCTTACTCTGTCAATTCTGACGACCAAACAGGGGACTGGATTATGTCTAAGGTTGGCTTCCTGCAGTGAAGTGGTTAGAAATTGTTTCCATTAACCCCTTTAATACAATACCGCTAACTCCTTCACTACGATGTTTTTTTTTTTTCTTTTTTGAGCTTATACACTTTTACTTTCAGACGATTTTACTTAATTTGGAAAGGCCAGTCTTACCTCTCCAGTTTCAAAGTCTCTTCTAAATTAAATAAAACTGTACGTTGAAGAGTGAAATCAAAAGTACGTCAGTAGAGTAAAGGGGTTACTCTTACCTAGTTAATGAACAAATGGATATATTCAGCTTAGAGGACAATTCTGGTGAAAGCGCTCTCCCCTTCAGTACGGGGACTCTTGCATTATATTTATGTTAATATCTACGGAGGATTTTATTCAGCTTAAGAGATTTTTAGAATTATCTCTCATTCTGCCTAACTATTCCCAGACTCCTTAATCCCACAAGGTGGGGCCACAGACAAATCGCCTCCATTTCACTGCCCACTCTCCAACTCTCACTTTTATATATGTCTTCTTTCCATCCCTTCATCTCATCCTCGGTATCCCCCTCCCGCTCTCCCCCTCCGCCTCACTCACATACATCCTCCTCGTCAGTCTGCCATTGTTAGTCCTCTTCACATAACCATACCATCTCAGTATATATATCTTTTAGCACTTTCAGTCTCAACCACAACACTCAGTCACATCTAGATCAGGACCACAACGCTCCTTTACTTCCCCACTTGTCTGTCGGTCTCTCTCCATGTAACTTCACATGTACCTCTCACATAACTCATATCCGTTGCTTTCACTTTTGACATGTGTCCTTCCAAATATTAGAGTAGGGATCAAAAGACTTATATACAGCAACTTCTGACTTTCTTGTTCACGTCCCTATCTCTTATCAGTGCTGTTAATGACCTACCTTTCCTCTCTGCTGTACCTTTTCAATTATTTCATCCTCAAAGCTTCTATTCCTACTCATCACGTTACCTAAGTACTTTCATTAACCCCTAGTATGCTCAATCAGATCGCCTGGTATTAACAAAAATGGTATGTAAAGACACATCACTGGACTGAAGGCATAAACGCTGTGTCACTTACAGCTTGGAACAATGGGCAGGACATTAGGCTGATATTATAAATGTGATTATATCCAGGGCCGGGATTCACAAACTTAAGATCAGTTCCCCCTCAAGACTCTGATTTTGAATATGCAGGAAGAATAAAAAAACATAGGAATTTTCTCCATTATCCCTTTCCCATCCTACAAGAAATAAAGATAAAATACTATGATATGGGAGTGATATGGAAGAGGAAAGTGAATATGGAAATAAACAAGTAGCTGCATGACCGTATTGTGATCCCTGATAGAAAGCTGTTGTTGCTCAGCAACCCCAGTCTGTCTGGCCGGGCAGACCCATCAACCGCAGGCAAGCAACAGCCCCTGCAGGGCCGTCCTATACACTGAACCGATGTTTCCTTGTGGCTGACAGCGCCTAGTCACCACAAGGCACTGGGAACAGTGTGGAAGATTGGTTCCTGGATGAACGCCGCATTTGCTTCTCTCCTCCCTGTTAACAGGAGCACCATAGAAGGCCTCCTTTCATCCTATAGTTTGGCTATATGGTTACCACCCAACATTCTAAATGCTTTCCTGGGCTACAGGAAACCACCAGGCTTGTCACTCAGAGTAAAACCTGGAGTGGTGAGAATAGCAGTAAAAAGTGGCAGCAAGGAAAAGAGAAGTAGGAAGAAAAGAGGTATGACACAGAGATAGAATGAGAAAAGGGAGGACGAAGTGGGTAGCATTACCTCAAGTGGGTGAATGATGGTCACCATCACCCACCACCCCTAATCGAACGTATGGAAGTGAAGGTTGGACTCTGTTGGAAGGACACAAGGCAAGAGTGAGAGCAGTGGATATAAGTTAATAGAAGCATCTGGAGTTACGTGGAGAGACTGACAGACAAATGAGGAAGTAATGGAGCGTTGTGGTGTTGATGTGGATGTAACTGAGTGTTACAAGAAATACTCAGATACAGTTTGGCCACGTGGAGAGGATGGAGAATGAAGAACTGACTAGAATAGTATATGTGAATGAGGTTGAGGGGGAGAGGGGGATGGGGAGACCAAGGATGAGTTGGAGGAATGGAATGAAGATATGTATGAGAGAGGGAGTTGTGACTTGGAGGTAAGGCAGCCACATGGTAGAGGAAAAGGGGACATGGAGGCGATTTGCTTCTGACCACCCCTTTCGAGATTAAGTCGTCTAACTATAGAGATACTGTAGATATAAATTTCTTCATAATGAAGAACTGTTTTTTTTTTTTTTTTTTTTTTTTTTTTTTAACGAGAAAAGGGGACATGTTAGGTCCCTAGTCTCCTTGTCCATCCTCTGAAATTAAACATGAGTTGTAAGTGGGGGATGATGTAAGTTTTTTTTATGAATCGACCCTGTCCAGCTCATACTGTCCGGGACAAAAGTTAGTTTACTATTTCACTGCATTTACTTCACATTTAAAGCTGTCCGTCACTTTCCTCCCGAATACATTTCATCTGTGGCGGAGAAACTTTCCAAGCTTCTCTTAGCATAAGAATAGTAGCCAGCAGGGGAAATTGAGAAGCATAAGAGGTGAAATATTAGTCGAACTTTTGTCCCCTACTGTACACTCCTATTGTGTTATTGTGACAAAGGCAGATATGAGATAAGGCTTGTACCGCCGCGTGTGTTCATGAGCTAAAATGTGTTTAGGGTAAAGTGTGTGTGTGTGTGTTTTCCAGTTATCAGTTGATTTCGACCTGTGTGGATGCACCGTGCATTTCTTGCTGAAAAATTTGCTTTCATTTTTCATTTTCCTTGGCATCCCACTAAGTTCTCTCTTTCCTCTGCCTTCCTCCCCCTTCCCTCTTCCTACCTCCTCCTCACCCCTCTCCCATCTCCTCCTGCCCTTTCCCCCTCCCGCCTTTATCCACCCACCTCCCCCGGATTCCCCCCTCCCTCCTCTCCTGACATCCCCCTCCCTCTTGTCCTATCCATTTCACTCAGTTATAAATCAATCCCTCATGTCCTCTTTCCATCTCCATCTGCTTCCTCCCTCCTCCACCTTCTCTCCGTTTACCTCAAAAAGCCATTTTCCTTTAACTCCCCCAATCCATGCAGTTCACAGCGATGAGCCTCCCCTTCAGCCCCGGGACATCACTTATTATTAGCTTACTGTTTCGAGACTTTTTTTTTTTTTTTTTTTTTTGCATGTGCCATTCGACAGAACCTTCATGGACCGTTTTAATACCGTGGGAGAGTTCTGTTACACTGAATAAGGATTTCTGATTGCAGCAAAAAATATAATGAAAAAGACATATCACAGTGAAAGGGCTGAGTCAAGGACAAATGAAGGTTAGCCACTCCTGTAAACAGTGTGATGTCATGGTATGGACGGCAGGCACGACCGACAGTGTGTCTTACAAGGAAGCCACCCAAACATTGCCCCGGAACACGAACTGTCACCATGGCTTTACGTCCAGGTCACTATTTTTACATCTCCCAAAGAGGAAAAAGTAAGTGTTTCTTTCGCCCTTTCTTTTCGTTCTCGTTCTTCTGATCAACGTTCGTTGTCATCATCTCACGACTTTATTACTGGAGCGATTAGCCTGAAAATTATTATTCATTTCCAGTACCTGGTCCTGGTGTCTTGATACACCTTTCTCTGATTTTCTATATAGGCCTTTAATGCCACTGTTTGACTTAACAAGTGCTAAAAGATTAGCACGTTACTACCTAAAGCTGGGCGCAGAATCACCAAACGCCAAAACCACCATCTAAATAGAAACACATGTTCTATTCGGCTTCGTATACATTTAAGTTACAAGACTGCTGTTTGAGCATGCGATGTTGATTCGTTTCTTTTCTCTGTGATTCTTTCCACTTAAGTTGCAAGGACAAGCATATACATGTACCGTATTTAGGCTACATATAAGAAACAAATTTTAGGGATGGCATGCATGTGTTGGTAAAGGTTGTGTTGCTTCATTTCAGTCAATTTAACTATGCGGTGATTTTCTACCTTTTGTAGAGTATTTGACGTAGCACAGCTGCACAGAGGCAGAAACCAGACAACACTACTGCTCTACGTCCTCTTAATAGCCCGTCTTCGTAACTAGCACCATATTCTAGTTCGAGCGAACAAGAAAACGTTTCGACGCGATGAGAAATGACAGGTCCCACACTACTTGGCCCAGTCCGACTAGACACGGCCCAACCGCCATGGTTTTCAGAAGCTAATGACTTTTCTACTATATGAGACAGAGAAAAGATTTTTTCAGCAAGTAGCAGATACATTAAATAAATTTTGTCTTTAGCTACATATTTATTCATAAGACCATAGAAACCCCTTGGAATCCCAGCTTTCCAAGGGAACGTACCGACGGCTTCTATTGAAATGTTCCACTATGAAATATAATTAAAAATGATTTCCTGATGTAAACTGTGTTTTCTTGTATGAATTTTAACAATTAAATATCGGCTATCAGGCTCATAATTTTACATGAACGCCTTTTCTATGTTTAGGGGGTGAAATCAGCAAGGGTAATCACCTCATTTCTGGGTTTTATCATTCGATCAATAGCCAAGCGTTTACCGACGCAGTTCGTTGACACGGCAAGTCGGGAGCAGAGAAATAAACATTACGCCTGTGATAAATGCTACTGTGCCTTGTTATATGCACATCCAGAGAGAAAACGTAAGAAAGTAAATATTTTAGCTCAATCATTCTTCGGTTATTGTTCATCAACTTTACCAGAAATGTTGAAAGTTAACACCAAGATGAAATTATAATAATAGGCGTATATACAAACTCTCCCTTGCTCGTCACGCGCTCACGAGCGCACTTCTTTGGTACTAATCTATTACATCTCAGCTTTCAAGATGGGGTGATAGCAAGTGTATGCCAAGTGAATGTGAACAGACAATAGCAACTTCTTGAATCAGGTGACTTATTCTGTGAATTAATTCTTCCTACCTCTAGACAATTATATTCATTTAATGGGAGTCTTCTTGTGGGAAGGGGGTCAGTAAAGACAATGTTCAATCGCCCCTCACCAAGTTCGGGAAGTCTCTCCTAAATTGAAGGATAACGCCTGGAGGCAGCAAGTAAGAGGTAATGATTATGTCATCGGACGGGACAGGTTAAGTCCTGTGTCTGAGATTCACTATCAGACTTCCGATCAACACCCTGCAGGTCATAGTTCAGATATACCTTCTGCAGAAAGGACCAGGATATGGTATGTGGGAGTGCCCATCATCCACTCACTCGATTTAATGCTGCCTTCAGTGACTCTCGCTGTGATAAATCATTTTTTATTTTCTCTTTTAAACAACGAAATCATTAACTACGCTGGATGGTAACCATAAAACCAGATGACTCCTGATAGTTCAGTACAGTAAAGCGTTGCGACCGTACTGAGCCTGTAAGGGTTTGCATTCGGGGACGATTGGGGTTTATTGCTCATATAATCGCACTCAGGGGGTAGTGAGGCTGGTCATCCACGCCTTAAATCTGGGGACTGAGTAAACTAGCTCCAGGCTCCTATGCTCCTGACAGAGCAAAAAAGGATTCGATGTTCGTCACCGGAGAGTTGGGAGTTTGAACCTATATTTTACCAACATCCCCTCTTAGTACCAGTCTTGATTCTGTCCGATTCTTTCCTGAGTCCACATCCCCTCTAGCCCTATTCCTCACAGAAACCCAAATCTCTCCATCTGTTGACTGATTCCCATCCAGTTCTCCTGGTTACCATCTCCTAACTTTCATAAAAAGGGTGGCACTTGTTGATATAAATTAAATCTGTATATGTAGCGGACACTATCATCACTTCACTTCTACAGATATTGATCATTATTTGTACATACAAAATTACTGTAATCTATGTAGTTTATCACTCCCCAGTGCTTCTCCAGAACCCAGCATATTTGATTCCACATCCACACAGTGTATTAACCTTGATCTTACCCAAACCACTGAAACTGCACTGAATTTGCCGGCTGCATTTCACTTGGGCGCAAAATACAATCTGCTAGTACTGTATTTCATTTGAGCGCCAGTATACCTCCTCATTTGGGCGCCAACATATCGTAACTAACCTAACCTAACCTAACTAAACCTATCCTAGCTTAATTTATCCTAACCCAGCCTAACCTAACCTAAGATACTCATAATTATGTTAGCAAACGGTTATTCAGAATGGTTATGACCTGTTCTAGTTGATTACACTGTATAACAAATTTCAGGGTCAAGAAAAAAAAAAAAACATAGTCCTCTAGAATTTTATTATCAATTCAGGTGTACTGAATTTGCGTCTGATAGCCAGATACCCCTATCACGTCACATTTTCTCGTAATATGCCTACTAAACATTCATACATTCAAACTAAAAAAGATGAAATAATTATTTTGTCATTCCCAAATGAAATGTCATCACTATCAATTTTCCATATCCATTAAAAATAAGCACTAAATAAATATTTTAGAATGAGTGTCTGTACCTAGTAGTAATTACTTATGCGTTTGTGTGATGTCTCTGGTTGGTCACGCTTCAGATTCCAGCAGAAATCGGCTAGCATGGCTGGACTCCATTTCCCTTTGTACCTGTTTTCCATTATTGATAAATCAATGAAAGCTCTCTCCGTGTTCATCACTTACATCCCCTGCATTCTCTCGGAAAAAGGACAGACGAAAATGTAGAAAATGAAGCTTCAGTGACATGTTGCACCCAACATCTTAGTAACACTTGATTAGTTCATCCACTAAAACATTACGTTGGCAGCAGTCTTTATGCTCCCCCAGTAGTCCATTACACACATCTTTGAATGCACACCATGCAGCTAACCCAGTTTCATCCATCATTAATTCAAAATCCTTGTCAGTCGTAAGTTGACGAATCTGAGGGCAGACAAATATGCCATCTTTAATTTTAGCATCACTTATTTTGGGAAATTTCCCCTTGATGTACTGGAAACATGGCTTATGATGCTGCAGAGCTTTGGCAAACTGTTTCATTAAGCTTAGTTTTATATGGAGAGGTGGCAAAATGATCGCATCCTTCTGTACTAGTGGTTCATGAATAACATTGTGGGACCCGGGTATCAGTGAATCCCGAGGTGGCCATGCTGAGCGTACCTAATGTTCTGATCTTGCTCGGCTGTCCCACTTGCACAGAAAGCACATAAATTTTGTATAGCCAGTTTTTAACCCATTAAGAATGGTAACAACTTTCAAATCTGCACAAGTAAGCCATTCATGCTCACCTTAATTTATGCGATCTAGAGTGAAAGAAAGTTTTTCATGTCTCTTAAAATGACTGAGTGAGCAATTGGAACGGATGGCATGGTGTTTCTAATGTACAGTAAAACAGCTTTAATGCTGTAAAGAGATACATCAATAAACAACCTCCAGTGGCTTAGTTCACAGCTCAATTCAAAAGCATCAAAGAGTCCTCTGATATCACTGAAAAAACAAAGTTGTTTTCCATTGAGCAGAATTGCTGCAAATCTGACGAGCGCTTCCTGAATGTTGTAATCCGTGCAGCTTTATCCAAAAGATTCCATTCTTGCAGACGGTAGGCTAGGAGTTCGTTCAGTTGTTCAGTAAGGGTTAGATCACTGACCAAATAATCCAGTTCAGGCTGGGTGATGAGATGCGGTTTCTTGTCAGATTCTGTGGCTCATACGTGGAATCATGCGATCCTGGTTCGTCCCAGCTGTCCGTGTCATCGCTTGGTATTTCAGATGGTGGCTGAGGAACAGGTATATCACTCGAATGTCTGACAGGGTGAATATCAGACTGAAGGTCTGGGTAGACAATAGATTGTTTGCCCTTCCGTTTGCGACCTGTAGTGAGGAAAGAAAAACGTCATATTGCACTTATTTGTATATAGAAAAAAATGAGATGCCAGGTGAGAAAATTCTAATTGACAAGACACATAGAGGGAAGAATATTTACCTGTGATATCTGTTAAACAGATGTAGCAGTCAGTTGAATGGTCCTTCGGCTCTCTCCAGACCATTGGCACACCAAATGTGAGACCAGGACCGGTGCCTTTGACCCATGCCGAAAGTGAACTTGTGCACCTGGCATACCAAATATGAGGTGCCCGTCGTTTGTCCAGATCACCAATTTTACATCAGACGTTGAGCTCATATAGTTTCTTCACGTGTGTAGTCAAGCGTCTTTTATATTGCTTCAGTGTCAGTGATCCGCATATATAACAAAAGCTGTCTGGAGAATTCTTGCATTCTCTTGGCATTATTGCTTAAGTAATATCAATCTCACCTGTAAAAAGAAAAAAAAATTAGATGATCTAAATAAAACCAGAATTTTGCACATAATGACAATGACACACTCGAGATAGGAACCATTCATGACCTAGCACACAAAGTACCTTGGGGTAAATAGCATTACATATAGATGGATCATTTACAAGAAACTGGTGGATCACACACAAAACTGGGTGTTGTTTTTGTGATCTACGTGTAAAACTGCCTTAGGAAAGGCCACTCTTGCTTTCGTTTTTTTTTTCTTGCTGTTATAGTGTTATAGGTAGGGTTTTAAGGTAATCTGTTTTAAATCGGCTCCCATTACTCTATTTTAACTCAGCGCCCAAATGAAGTTAATGTGACGTCCAACTGGAATATTTTTTGCACTCAAATGAAATGTCAAAGCGCCCAAATGAAATGCGCCGAAATTGCCGTGCTGGGTAAGTTGAACGCCCATTATGTTCAGTGGTTATTGCATTCAGCCAGCACTGATGATACAGTTCTACAATGCGAGCTGTTTGCAGATTCGTTTAATTTCACGCAGCTGGTAAAACAACCTACTAGAATACCAAACAATCCTGGCCACAGTACCTATATCTTGGACCCATTCCTGATAATAACCCAGATCAGTATAAGATTGAGGTACTCTCACCACTAGGATTTTGTGACCACAATCTCATCAAAACCTCATTCGTCATCTCGCCGAAACCTCCCCGACCTGAATAGTCAGGGTGACCAGGTGGCAGTTTGATGGGGCAGGCTGGCATGGAATTAGAAATAATGTAGGTGATATCCCATGGCAGTCTTTCTTCCCTAGTGACATTAATTCTACCCAGTCCCACATTAATGGCTTAATCCAAGTTGGTATGGAATTATTCATACCCAGTCAACAGTTTGCTAGGAGTCCGGACTACCTCAAAAGATTAGACTGCATTTGTACCAGAGCAACGGCTCAAAACTGTTTAGCATATATCTCTTACTTAAATATAAATTACAAAATCCTTCAATTGCTATAAAATTGCTAAAACACACACACACACACACACACACACACACACACACACACACACACACACACACACACACACACACACACACACACACACACACACACACACACACACACACACACACACACACACACACACACACACACACACACACACAGTAATTAATCTCGCCAAAATAAACTTCCTTCACGGTCAAGCACCCAAGCCATTAAATATTCCAAATGACCATAGAATATTTTGGTTAGCTCTAAATTCTTTCAACAGTAACTTTGACAAGTCACCATCCATTTCCCCACTAAAATATCTGGGCGGAAACATTGTAAATAACCCGAGCTGGAAAACTAACAATCTTTCCAGGACGTTTGCCAGATTTTCTAACTTTATTCTCCTAAAATTGCTTCACAAAAGATACAGACTGGACATGTAATATCAGTCCTAGACAATATACCAATAAACTCCAGGTCTAGATGAAATTTCTCCCATAGTTTTGAAAAAAATGTTCCCCAGAACTTGCTCCTGTTCTAGCTAAATTATTAAAACTATGCATACGTACTTCTTCATTCACTAATTACTGGAAAGATATCAATATCCTCCCAAATCCAAAGAAAGGAAATTCGTCTGATCCCTCTGATTACAGACCCATAGCTATCACATCTTCTTTTGGTAAAGTATTTAACAGTATCATTAATAAGGACATGTTGAACATCTTTAATAAAGTAACCTAATAAGTGACAGCACTTGACATTCTCAGTCCCATTATCCATACAATCCATCATTATCTGACTAACATAGGGAAACCCATACAGTAGCCTTTGATATTTCTCAAGCTTTTGACAGACTTAGGCACCGTTCCGTGTTATCCAGACTCACTTCCTACGGCCTATCATCGTTTGTTCCAATGATCATCGCATGTCTCAGCAATAGAAATATAAGAGTAAAGGTAGCTAGCTAATGTATATTCTGATTTCCATTTAGTTCATGCAAGGGTGCCACAAGGATCAGTCCTATCTCAATCCCTGTTCCCCATTCATACATATTAATGATATCTTGCGTCACCCACAATCCCATTCAGTCATATGCAGATGACTCAACACGTCACAGTTCCCTTACACTTAACCACCCATTCACAGACTTCGATATCTTCAACTCCCAGCTCATCACAGCAATCTCCATAAATTAAGGCTTAACTAAGATCATTAATTGGAGACAAAATAACATTGTTTCATTTAATGCCAGGAAAATTAAATAGTTTCAGATTACTAATAGAGAGATATTGCCTGATTCCAGTGTAATCTTCAATGCAATCAATATTTCTGTCTCTAATAGTACTGAAATTCTTGGTATTTCTCCTCACAGTACCCTCAGTTCGGCCTCTCACGTTTGAGCACTTGCTGGTACCACCTCAAAGAAGCTAGTATTTTATTGTAGAGTCCTTAACTTCTTCACTGGCGAGCAGTTAGCCATGCGTGCTTTCAACTCAAATATAGTTCACCCTTGTGAGGTCATATGGGAAGGTTGCACAAAAACAATTTGACATAATTCAGAACACAATTATAAGAATGAGTGATAACCCAGCAGTTACAAATGAGTTACCATCCCTACATGTAAGAAGGAATGTTGTCTCCCTTCCATTATTTCATAAATGATGTTCTGACAAATGCCCAGATGAAGTTGCATCCATTGAACCACCTCTCCACGCCTCCCTTTGTGCAACATGGTCATCTAGTAATGCTCATGATTTGAGTGTTACACTGCCATATTGCAGAACTTCTGCCTATCTGAATTCCTTTATTTGCTGAATTGCTTGCCTTTGAAATTCACCTTTCCAGATTACTTTCCCCGACACCTTCAATCCACAGCAGTTCATGATCAGCTGTTACAGATTTCTAAGGAAAGGAAGACACCTGTAGTCTGATGTATAGATTTTTTTTTCTCTTTATTTAAATTGTTTTTTCTTCTTATGTTCATCTTAACAAAAAAAAAAAAAAAAATCAGTGGTCATTGAGGCTGGTCACCCCTTGCCCTAACCGTTGGGTCTGAGTAGGCTCCTATGCACTGATAGAGCAAAAAAGGATTGGATGAGGGATGATTGGATGGACCAGGCGGGCCTAGAATGTTCCCAAGCCACTTTTTCATCCTACAGTAACAGTTGTCATTTACGGTACAAGAAACAGCGTGGGCTGTAACAGCTTTGAAGGAGAACAACCATACACAGAGATAGGACCCAGGATTTTTTCGATGTTTCGCCTGTGCCGGCTCTCTCAGGACACAATCCTGAAGAAGCCGTTGAAGGTGAAATGTCGAGTAAAGCGTGGGTACTGTCTCTGCCTGTGGTATTTCCCCTTCGTTGCCATTTTCTTTTGCTTTTCGAGGAAGGACAAGGAGAGAAGAAAACAAAAGCTTCCTGTGTCTCTTGTACTTCCTGCAAATCAAAATTCAAGTGTGGAGAGGGAGTTGATCACAGTGTGTGTGTGTTGTCAAGATTACCCTTTCACAGGATGTTGATGACGTCATGTATCAGCTATTTCTCTCCGACAAGAAGAATATGTTTTCACCCACGCTTGTTTGTTGTTTGTTTGCTTGTTTGTTAACGGGATAACTCAAAAACCAGAAAAGAGATATGGACCAAATTTGGTGGGAGACAGCCCATGTACAGAGAACAATCGATTAACTTTTGACACCGATCAGGATCGTATTACAGATTCTGGATCTGGGAAACACTTTTTGCAAAACCCTAATCAGTGATGTGAAACTCTGACCTGTTATGAAGAGTGAATTTGGGTATTACGTTGCCCTTGTCGGAGAGATGCGCTCCACTGAGTGCTCCTCCAGTTTTAGGCATGAAGTACAATCTCTCACTGCATTCTTTCCTTCTCTTAGGAAAATGCATGGGCCAGATATTGAAGAGTTTTTAAAAAATGAAATCTGTGTCCTTAACTGGGAATCACTTTTGTTTTATAGTATGACAGTGCCAGTAAAGTGCGCTTCTTGAGCGCGTGACGAGCAAACGAGCGTTTGTACATATGCTTATCATCATAATTTCATCTTGGTGTAAACTTTTAACACTTCTGGTGAGGCAGTTGAACACTAACAGAAGGATTATTGAGCTAAATATTTACTTTCTCACATTTTCTCTCTGGATGTGCATATAGCGAGGCGCTGAAGCATTTATCACACGCGCAATGTTCAGTTCTCTACTCCCGTCAATGAACTGCGTCGGTAAATGCTTGGCTGTTGATCGAATGATAAAACCCAGAAATGGGGCGGTTACCCTTGCTGGTTTCACTCCCTGAAGACAGAAAAAACGTTCATGTTAAATTATGTGCTTAATATCCGATATTTAATTGTTAGAATTCATGCAAGAAAACATAGTGTTACAACAGGATTTTTTTTTTTATTCGGTTTCGTGGTGGAGCATGTCAATTGAAGCCCTCGGTACATTCCCTTGGAAAGCTGGGATTCCAAGGGGTTACTTTGGTATCATGAGTAAATATGTACCTAGAAACAAAATATACTGAATGCATCTACTACCTGTTGAAAGAATCTCTTCTCTATCTCACACAGTAGATAAGATATTAACCTCAGAAAACCATCGTGGACGGGCTGTGTCGTGTCGGGTCGCTCATTTCTCAGCTGAAAGTAGAGTACATATCGCTTCGCTTGCTGCACTCTCTCGTTCGTAACCAGAGAGAGAGAGAGAGAGAGAGAGAGAGAGAGAGAGAGAGAGAGAGAGAGAGAGAGAGAGAGAGAGAGAGAGGTGAAATTATAAATACAGTATGAATTTTTAATACCATTAGTAAACTAAACAATATAGTGTATTCTACTTCTGACATGTCTCTTCCCTTTGTACAGTACATGTTTCCTCTCTTACAGTTGTAAGTAGTTTATGTCTAAATAAATTTCTCGCATGTTCAAAGGTCTTTAAACAGAGGTCTGAGTATGGAGGCTGCAAGAGAACTACATAAAAGTGTGTTCCTTCTTACATTAGCGCCCTGGTGTGAAATTTTGAGGTGGAATGAGTGTAAAAGGTCAAAAGGGTGACCAGTGAGCATGGAACTGCTGAGTAATGTGTACTGAGTGTTTAGAGCAGATAAAATAAGAAAATACATGATTCGCGAAGATAACGAATAAGAAAGTCTGTTCATGACAGGACAGAAGTGAGTGTTTAAATGGAATGGTCATATGGAAAAATGGATGTAGATAGGTTGTTGAAGCTGGCGTATATGACTGAGTTTGAAAGTGAGAGGGGACCTGGTCGGTTAAGTAGGTGGATGGATACTGTAATGATTATGTGAGAACATTATATATGAAGTCGATGAGCAAACAGAATTGACCTGATGAAATATTTACAATGATGCACATGACAATAGTTCACGAAATGACCATGCGACAGAGGTAAGGCACATCTGTAATGAAAAGTACTACAAAATCTGCAAATGGTTACGATTGTGAAGTACAGCTAATATTCTGGGGGTCGGAATGATGTGGCATGATTAAGTGATTTTAGATAGGGGAATCTGGGGGACAATTAACCCGGCCAAAAACCTCGGTTATATGATTACCACCCAGCATAGTAAATGGTTTCCTCTGTACAGGAAACCATTTGGCTTCTCACTCAGTATAGAGACCATAAGGCATCCCTACACTGAGGGAGTGGATGTTGGGCACCCCCATCCACCACATCAGTGAGGCTAGGGGACTGACAAGACATCGAGCTGGCTGGATAAATATTGTGAGAAGAAGCGCATGACCATTGATTTGGCACCCCGTTTTAGCGTGACAGCATCTGGATTGACTCTATCGGATACATTTATATGAAGCTGCAAAATGTGATGAATGTTTTTGGCATATCAGATAGAGTCAGGATTCCGGACATGTGAATGATGAGTGAATGGAAGCGTGGTCCATTGGAGTGGGCAAAGTTGGGTTGTCTGGACATTGCTACTCCTCACCCTGCCCTAGGGTGGGAAAGGAGATCAGGATGATGATGATGATGATGGAATGACGTGTGAATGACAGTTCTCCCATTTTCGTATATTCTCTTTCCATGTTTTCGGATCATATTTTATCTGTCTATAGGTGGAAAAAAGTAAGATAATGGCTATATACTCCCGGTTTTGAAGTTGAAAGCTAAAAGACTCTTCATGCTGGAGGGGGGGGGGGTCGCCTCTAATTGGCTGTAGGATAAGCTCTCTTCCATTCTGCATGATGCAGCCGGATCTTTACCACAATTTCGTGGAGGCAGAATCCCGCCAAAAACATTGGTAAAAATGCCTGTACTACCTGCCCCCATTACCATTACTCCCTTACCCTTTATATGTTCTTGCCCTGCTTGATGCAGGTGTCAGTGAGACAGGTCATAAGTCTCCGTGCAGCGCATCAACACGTGTAGTGCCGGTCTACGATCTCTACTTGCTGTGCACAAATTTCTTCTGTCTCCAACCTCGTGCTGCTGGTTATCTGTTTCCAAGTAACCTTGCATCATGCAGCAAATGCCTTGTTTCAGTTTTACCTTCTTCGCAATTTTCATCTTTTAGTTTTCAGTGTTGTGTGTTCCTGTCCTTCAGCCCCTCGTGGCACGCAGTTGTTCAATATGCCCTGGTGTGACGGGTTAATTTTGCCATACTGTGTTTACCCTGGGCTCAGAACTTGGTTTTTCTTGGGGAGTGTTCTGTGTTCTTTTGTTCTCGTATCTTTTTTTTATCTGTGTTCTTACTTCTTCATCTCATGCTGCCATCTTGAACCCCTCCTCCCTGGGGGGAAAGGTTGGCCACCAGTGCTGTGCTGTTATCTCCAGGAACTGATTGTGCTAATTGTCCTCCTCCCTGCCCTCCCCCCACCTCCCTCTTGTCCCTGGGATCTTGACCCACCCTTTTCCCTTAGCCACCCAGGGGGGCAGGTGGCCACGTCTATTCCTTTGTGTAGAACTTTTCGTTGGTGGGAGTGGGAGGGATGGAGTGTAGCCGTCCTCTGACTCTAACCTCAGTTTATCCCTCCTCCTTCCCAGGCGGAAATTCCCCCTCTGAGGTCAGCCTGCTTTTTCAGGGAATGCTTCAGGAGTGTAACCAGGGATGCCATAAGTTGTGTGCGTCCCTCACCTCATGTACAGAGGATGACGTCTTCAATCCTCAGACCTGTAACACCTGTCACCCTTGGTTGGACGGCTTTTCAATTGCTTCCAGTCTGTACAGCCTCACAGAGTACATCCCCCTCACGGCCACTGTAAGAGGGCCAAAAAATCATGGAAGGCGCAGGCTGATATAGGAGGACAGAGCAGAGGGACAGCATGACCTCCTTCCCCAACACTGCCCCACTGCCTAGTGACCCCGGGTATCATGTACCCTCAGCAATAGAACAGGGGTTAAGTCTGTCTGAGACAGTAGTGCCCTACAGGATGGGTAACAGGCTGATGGGGAAGCATAGGGAGATGGTCGTTAGACTGAGTTCCTGCTTATAAAGGAGGGATAGCAGCACAACCACCTCCCCCAACACAGCCTGGCAATCGCAGGCATCATGCATTCCCTTGTTTAGACAAGGAAAGAGTCTACTGGGATCCAGTAGCGCCCTATGGAGCAGGGCACAAGCTGAGGGTCAGGTGACTAACCCAACATGGTGTCCATCGACCCCATTGGCCATGGAGGAAGACACAACGGCCTCACCAGCACTGGAGGCCAAGCACCTGGGGGAACGGCCGGAAGAATCGTTTGGCCGCTCAGATCACACAGAGCTTCAGGATAGTATGGAGTCATCTGACAGTCAATACAGAGATATGATCCACTGTCTTGATTCTGCTGCAGGCTACATAGGACAGGGAGTCAACAATCATAATCTGACTTACACTTATATTGTTAGCAAAACAACATTATTGTGATAACTGCACTTCGCTGAGGCCTTATTGGGTTGTTCTGTGAAATGCAGTTTGTGTTAGTGTTATCACATGGTACAGTGGTGATCGAAGTGCAGTCTGGCTGGATGTGCTCGTGTCTGTCTGAGTAAGATAGTTTCTGATGGTAGGGTGACAATAGTGCATAGGGGTAAATTTTAAAATAATAAAATCTAATGGCCATATGTCTAATACTGCTTCCCTATGAGAAGACACTTTAGCTAAAATTTCATGGAATTTGAAAACCATTTAGAGGTGCCTCAAGGCGTTTGAAGCTAAGGCCGTTTTGCACTGGCAGAATTTTCAGCTCACTTCAGTTAGGTATTGCTGTAATAAAAAAAAAAAAGTGTTCCTGCTTGTAAAAAAAATTAACATCGACAGAGAACATCACTGTTTTTCAGGTTCAGTGACCATTACATGTGCAAAAACTCACATCAGGCTTATTGGCCAGCCCATACCTGAGATCAAAGGCATGCGACTCCCTTCAACTGGAGACGTTCTGCGCCTGTTTTTCCATGCTCACAAGGAACAGAAGAAGACAGTGAATGACTCAACAACGGAGGTTGCATCATTGGTCAAAGGCTTCTGGGAGAAAGCACGGATTCCTACCATCACAGACAAAAGCATTGGTCGAATGGTTGTGGATCTCTTCTTGACATGGAAGGGTCTTTAAAAAAAAAATGCATTCGCACTACAGACACACAGCAGAAGAAAGAGGATAAGTTCTATGACAAGTTGAAGGACCTCTTCGATGCTGCCCATCCCAAGGCAATGAAGCTCTTGACCATCAAGGAGGATCGTGCATTCCTGACAGCTCAACGTGATAAGGGGATGAGGGGAGCAATGGTAGGAGTGGAGAAGAACTTGGCACATTCTGTCAAGCGTCGGGAACAAGCTAAAAGTAGTCAATCTCAGCATCAGTGCCAATCCAATCCTGCTTTTGAAAGTGTCCATCTGGAATCTACTTCAACTTCTGTGTCTGGAACACCGAGCTCCTCACCATCATCTACAGGCTCACCAGAGGCCTCTCCCCAAAAACATAGGAGTCATGGCACTATCCAAGTCTTCACTCCTGAACTGGCGAGTACATTAGATCGTACTGGGAGCAGCCCCCGCTCAGCACTCTGGATCGTTGGAGCTACAGCTAACAGTCTCGGTCATGATCCACAGGAACTCGTGCTCAGCTATGAGACAATACGTCAGTCGTGAACAACACACCATTCTGGGATTGTGGAAGGAATCAAAAGGAACTTTCAACCCAGTGAAGTGCTCACTGTGCACTGGGGTGGAAAATTTCTACCAGATGAAGGAGATGGAAGTGTTGACCAACTCGCTAGTTTCGTGACCGGAGTGCACACTAAGAAGCTCCTGGGTGTCCCAAAGCTGACATCAGGAACTGGCAAGGCCATCGCTTTAGCAGTGAGTGCAGCGCTTGAAGTATGGGATGTGTTGGAGAAGGTCTCAGCGAAGAGCTTTACTACAACGGCATCGAACACAGAGTTCTTGTTGGGGGCATTTGTCATCCTAAACCAGAATCTCGGCCACTATCTCCTGCATCTTGTGTGTCGTCATCACATCCTGGAGCTTGTTGTCAAGAGAGCATATGTGGAGTGCATGGGCCCTTACTCTGTACCAGAGATTAGTCTCTTCTCGCGCTTCAAGCAGAAGTGGCATGACATCAGTCAAGATGATTACAGCCCCCTCTCAGACCTCCCCCAAAGTTTACATCAGAAGCAAGATGACCTGATCACTTGCTGGAAGCTCCACCTAGCCCAACTTCAGCCTCATGAGGATTACCGTGAGCCCCTGGAACTAGCAAATCATGAGTCTCAATGGAGCTTTACCCAACTTTCGACTCCGATGGCCGGGAGCACTTCATCGAGCCCAGTGGATGGCAAAGATCTATGCACTGAAGATCCTGATCCTTGCCATTCAGTTCAAACTGACAGCTCATGAGACATCTGGCTTGAAGCGGTTCGCCTTCTACACACTGGAGCTGTATGTCAGTGCATGGTTCACGGCC
This sequence comes from Coenobita brevimanus, assembly GCF_032717465.1. NCBI lineage: Eukaryota > Metazoa > Arthropoda > Malacostraca > Decapoda > Coenobitidae > Coenobita > Coenobita brevimanus. The sequence goes on from NC_137031.1 coordinate 3,001,409, forward strand.
CCTGTTCCATCCTCCGCTCCTGCGAATGATCTGCAGCTCCTTCAAGACCTGGCAAAGTACCATGACGCCAAGATCTCCGTGACCTACCTCAGTGTCTTTGGCCATCACCTGTGGTACCTGAGTGAATACTTGGTTGGTCTCGCCCTCTTCGATCCAAAAGTCAATGCAACAGTGAAGAAGAACATCGCTCCATCAATCCTCGAGAAGGAGGCTCCCAAGGATCCACCGGAGCGTGCCATTGTACCTGCGACCTCCTCCATTTCCACCAAACAGCTCTCAGACTTTGCCTTCAAAGCATCAAAGCTCCTCTTTGAATGGCTGAAAACAAGACCAGTTTCTTGTTCAAGGAACCTGAGACATGGCTTTATGATGAAGACTTCAATGCTGGCGTCAGTGTTGTTGAAGGACTCTGAGTCACCAACGACGTGGTTGAGAGAAGGATTGCCTTGATCCAGGACTTTAACACCAAGACCACCAAGAGTGAGGAGCAGCACCAACATCTGCTGCAGGTTGTTGAAGAACACCGGCGGTCGCAGCCAGGGATATCAAAGCAGAGGCTACCAAGCAAAAGCAGGCAACAAATAAGTGGACTGGCATTTCATGAGACCCCCACCCCACAGAGGGGCTAATACTCATTCTGAATGAAGGGGACCTGCAGCCATGCTTCAGGAACTGAGGTGAACATTTATAAGCATAATCATCATAGATATATTATAAAATAAACCGCCAGACGGTGAACACATTATTTTTCCCTATAAGGGTGTAACTTCAGCCGGCTTGAGGCACCCCTAAAGATCGTTCAAATGACCTAATATTTCACCGGTGTTGTTTTTTCGTGCACTAGCACAATGGACAAATGGCCATCAAAAAATCATAACATTCGATTTTCATTGTCACCCTAGTGTACTGTATGTCTTGTGGTGGTTAAGGACGCTATCTAGTTGGAGGGTTTTAATGTCTGTGATGGCTACATGTTTAGGTTATGTGTTTGTGAAGTGTGGTGGTAGGTGGAGGAGGGGGAATGATACTGAGTTACTCTGTTCAGTTTGGGACAGTTATTTGTTTTGTGTTTGTTTCTTGAGGGAGTGATACAACATGAAGTTACGAGAGTGTTGTGGGTTATGAACTGATGCAAGAAACTGTGTGCCTCACATATTCATGTTATCTTCGATTAAAAGTATTTTGTTTCTTGCTGTAATTCAAGGGTCCCATAACTTTGTTTTACTGTTGGCCCCTGCATGGAATGTTCAGTCTCTCATTGATCCCCATGTACAGTACTTCTTAAAAAAACGTAATAATAATAATAATAATAATTATAATAATAATAATAATAATAATAATAATAATAATAATAATAATAATAATAATAATAATGTTATGCAGTGTATTCTGAGTCACGACCTCTCGGGTTCAGGTACGGTGCAACCTTGGTTTCTTTGTTCTCGACCGGGTGAGTCACAGGCAAGAAAGGAAAGTCCAAACACAACTGGTCAAAGGCACATTTATATATTAACAATAGACAACTACATACACACCTGCGATCAAAACTATGGGACATATAATAACCAGATAATCTCAGAAGGCTGGCCCTTACAATAAATATCTCCACCTACTGTAGTTCAACGAGTTTGACCTTTACACAGTATTCTACCTTTCCTTACATAGGATAGCTTCCACAGTGTCGTACATATGGTTCACACAATACACCAGGTGCGCTTGGTCCCAGGTGTATAACAAAGACAGTCAAGTATATCTCAATATACCCAAACGCGTGACATAGACGATAGTATATACTCGTCCTTATATATATATATATATATATATATATATATTCGTGTAACATAAATGACATCCTATGCTAGTTATATGCATCCGCATGACACAGATGATACCCTAGCTATTCTTATGCAAAGTGTGCGTTACATAGGATGAAAGAATATAATACTCACGATCTATCTGCACGTGGGGGCAGAGGGGGGGAGGGAGAGGGGGAGGGGGAGAGTGGTGATGTAGACTTCCTTAGGAGATAGGAAGTTGGGAGTATACCTTATACATCACTTTCTATTCACTACACATGGCCAAAGCAAAAGAGGGAAGGGATGCGGCACTGATGCTGTCTGTCCGTATGTGACACTGGTGGGGGGATAGTCACACTTGAGGACGTCCTGTGGCCTACCATCACGCACTCCGCACGTGAGCTTATTGGTAGGGAGTTCACTATTCCACACGGGGAGGTAACACTGGAGGGGGAGGAGACACTGGGGCGAGAGGGGGGTTCACGGGGGTAGGGGCTTCCCTGACATTAGGAGACAAACATCCTCAGAGTCTTTTACTCACAGAACAGGCGGAGAGGAGTGCTTGGGTCATGGGCAGCAGGAGACCCTGCGCCGGGAACCGCAGGTGGCAGCCGGGCATTGGAAGTGGGTCATCAGGAGTGTATTCCAGGGGTAGGTCGTCTGTGGGGTCGCCACGAGTCCCGTAGGAATTGATGGGTGGTGTGGTGGGCAGCCCTCTTTCAGTAGAGGCCCTGGGTGATGCAGAGCTCTCTGGACTAGGGCTAAAAAGGGCCAGGAGGCACGCTGCATGTCGTTGGTCCTTAGTCGTCGTCGGGGTACTGAGGGCAGACCTGGGGAGGCCCGGGCCTAGGGTCAGCTGTGGGAAGGGCGGAGCCCTGGCTGAGCTGCCGTCTCGTCTGACAGGCGGCTGTCAGGGAGGAGCTGCGGCCACCTGCTCTGGGAGAGGTCCGGCTACTGCAGCAGGCATCGAGGGAGGCCTGCTGACTCCAGGGGCTGCAGTCTCATCTGCAGGAGGAGGCCATCAGGATTGGACTGCTGCCTCTAATCCTGGAGGAGTCCATCAGCACCTGGGGAGGACGGGGCTGCGGGGACAAGACATCTGGCCTCGGGGATGTCATGCCCGATCTGGTCTCTGGTGGGGTTCCTGGAAGGGAGAAGATACCACCCTCACGAGGAGAGAGGAGGGGGAGGGGCACCTCGCTCATCTGCAGAAGGGATGGGCAGAGCATGAGGCGACTTGCTCTGTAGGAGCCTGTGGACTTGCGGAGGGAGAGTGGTCAAGGGCCGGCTCTCCTACTTGGTGGGTTGGGGAGGCCCTGCAGAAACTCCGGTCTGGGGTGTGCAGGGGAGGTCTGGGGGACGTTCCCTCAGTCAGGCAGCCCCATCGGACACTGCCTGTGTTCCTACGAGCGACAGGAGTGTACGAGGAGTCGGGGGAGACTCCTCTAGACATCACAGACCCTGGCAGCTGGGAGAAGGCACTCGACGGGCACTCCCAGCTAAAGCCACAGCTCTGACGGAGACCGCACTCCTGCCGCAGGGCCTGGGACTCCTGTCCCGGGGATGTTGGGGGGACAGGACGGAGCCTGTCCTCCTTTCGTCGGGGTTGGGGCAGCAGTGGGGGACGGCGACACTCTGTCGCATGTGGTACCTCTGACAGAGTGTACCCCAGGGCCTGCCTTCCTCCTTGGGAGTGCCGGCAAAGGTCGTCTGGTGGACGTGCCGACGTGCCGGCTCCCAAAGGTGATTGGCAGGGGTTGGCTGACCGATGGTCCCTCCACCCACAATATACCCGACAGGTGCTACTGTGCCACTGCTCCCTTGGGGAAATAGCAACCCTTGAGGCTTATTCTGAGTCCTCTGCTAAACAGGAGGCCGAGCCAGAGGACTCGGCAACCGAGGGTTTGTTTGGGATCTTGCCACCGCAAGTCCCACCCCGGTTCTGGCGAGTGTTCCCTCCGTTGAAGTGTAGTGTACTTTTACTGTACATTGCCCGGTGGTCTGGCTGCAGGGAAGAGGGGCGTCGGGTCACGGGGGAGATACGATGTTAATGCCCGGAAAGCTCAGCAGGTGAAAAGAGCCTCTCCGTCATCTCCTCGTGGGGTGGGGGTCACCTCCCTGCACCCTCCTCCTAGGGTGGTGGTGTCTGGCTCGCTCCGCCGAGCCGGTACTTCAAATAATAATAATGATAATAATAATAACAATAGTAGTAGTAGTAGCAGTAGAAGTAGTAGCAGTAGTAGTAGTAGTAGTAATAGCAGTTCCAAAGTAATCCTTCCAGTCACACGTGTGCCACATATGATGTGTATGGGTTAAGGAATGAACGAATAACCTCTAATTTGGCATGTGCTCGGCAGAGAGAGAAGGAAACATAGAAAACAACAAACGAAGCAAGCTCAGGGTCTTTTCCACCATGTACGGGAGACCTCAGATATAAACTATGCTGTGAGTATTGTGTAGAGTGTAGCATCAAAGTAACGAAATGCGTCGCACAGGAATAGTTCCTCCACATTAGGTGACTATGTTGAATTTTTAGCTCAGATAACTTTTAAAGTATGCTCATGATCAGAACGCATTATTGTCGGAGGAAAATTCATTATAATATGTCTTAACCTATATGTGATGCTGAAGTAAATAGTAATTATGTTAGAGGTTATGGATCACAAATTTTGCCTCGTATGCTGGTCAGGGGTCTTAAGTGAGAGGAGGTTAAGAATCTCTGTGTTAGATGGTTACCACCCAGCGTTTTGATTTGTTTCGTGGGTGGCAAAAGAGCCTTGAAAAAGGACCGAATATTGCCTTCATCAATTTCTTCACTAAACGCTCTAGTCAACAGAATAAAATTGTCCTTAAGTGTCAGGTCTATTATATAAAAATACGTGGTGGGACTAAAGTGGTTAAAAAAGTAATACCGCCGGGTGAGAGTCGAACTCACGGCCTTGAGATTATTCTCATGCGCTGCCAACTGCCCCACCGAGGCTTGAGATTTATTATTTGATCAGATAATTAAGTTCTTAATAACCGATAAATTTACCCCATAAACGTGAGGACGTATTTGATATTCTACTGTAATTACCGAAAGACGAATTTATTCTGCTTAGAAGACAATATTGGACGTTTTAGCAATTATTACAAATTACCTGTTCAACCCAATTATGCAGTCTGGTTTAATTGCAGCTGCGTGCACAAGGTTTTATTTATCCGTACATGAGGTACGGAATTATCAAGTGATCAGTGCACACTGTGTACTGGTTCAAAAAATAACTGGGGCGCACTAAGGACGAAACAGTATAACATTATATACATCGGACAACCAGTCAATGGTTAACCTGCTTTCATGGCAGTGCCATGTTTCTCTTGGAATCAGCATTTCCTTCTCACGCAAAGGAATTGCACTTTCATTCCCTAATCATTCCGATGGTTTAACCCTCTTTGTAAAGGGTGATAATAAGTCACATACCAAATGTCATGGTTCCACAGTGATTGACACTAAATACAGGATGATAATATGTATGATGAGCAATATCGAGTTTTGTCATGTCCTCTGAATGGAGTTCATCACAAGTATCCAAACTTTTATGTTATACTGACTACGAGAGAGGATGAGATTGTTGTGTGTTTAATTAGGATGCCATGATTATAATTATCCCTTCACTACGGTACGGTTTTTCTTAGCTGAGTGAAATATCTTTACGATAGTGAAACATATATATAAATTAGTTGTCGCAGGATATGAACTTCCTGTAAAGGATGTATTTATTAGGTGTGTGTAAAAATTAAAAGTGTATTTCATCATCAAATGTGTTGTTGTTTAGATAATGCAGTCTGTGGCCGAACCTACCCATAAACTGCACGCATTGCACCGCCTCCACCGCCATGCGAAAAAACAAACTGATGTTCTACTGCAGCAGAAAGTGACCTGACACATTAAAGCGCGGGGAAACGTATGAAGGTTCGGTTTTTGTACGAACACTGCATTTGCGTCTCTCCGCTCACTTTACATGGTAATATAGTTGTCTCCACATCACACTATGGTCTAGGTCAGTACTTCTTAATCCTTGGGTCGTGACCCAAAATTAAGTCGCTAAGCCTTGTCAGGTAAGTGGGCTGTGATGTCAAGTGACTCTCCAAACTTCCGTCTAGTTCAAAAAGTGGGCACAGTGAAGGTTGTCAGGTGTGTAGAATTGAATCAATTTACTTTTTCATGTTTTAACAGGTTGATTTACTAATCCATGAGTAAAGTCTTCATCAAGGAGTTATAATTGCGATTAAAAGCTTCAAGTGCTCAACAGTGAAAATTATTCCTAATATTTTAACTGTCTGTCTGCCAAGCTGAGAGGTATATAAACCATAGTACTATGAATGAGTGGATCAAGACGATCTGAAATTATTTCTACTATCGTCAGAGTTTGGCTGCCAGGCATAGTCGTATATAAACCATTGTTTTATGAATAAGTGAATGACGAAGATTTGTGTGTGTGTGTGTGTGTGTGTGTGTGTGTGCGTGTGCGCGCGCGCAGGTTTTAGTGTTACCATGGGACTGTAAGATGGTCTCAACAAAATTTCTTAAGGACATTTTCATCACTTTGGAAAAATATAGTAAAATCTAAGGATTGGCGATCAAATGATTCAAGCATTTTATGATTTTGTATGTTCTAAAGGTTCGACGCTGTTCTCCAGAATTTTTTAAAAATAAATAACGGAGTAAATAATCAGAAAGGTGTTCCAAAGTAATCCTTCTAATCACACGTGTGCCACATATGATGTGTATGGGTTAAGGAAGGAACGAATAACCTCTAATTTGGCATGTGCTCGGACGAGAGAGAAGGAAACGTAGAAGACAATAAACGAAGGAATCTCAGGGCCGTTTTCACCATGTACGGGAGACCTCAAATATAAACTGTGCTGTATGTATTATGTAGAGTGTAGCATTAAAGTAACGGTATGCTTAGCACGGAAATAGTTCCTACATATTAGGCGACTATTTTTAATTTTTAGGTCAGATAAGTTTTAAAGTATGCTCATGATCAGAACGCATTATTCTCGGAGAAATATTCATTATAATATTTCTTAACCTATATATGATCCTGAAATAAATAGTAATTATGTTAGAAGGTAAGGATGATAAATTTTGCCTCGTATGCTGGTCAGGGGTCTTAGTGAGAGGAGGTTAAGAATCTCTGTGTTAGATGGTTACCACCCAGCGTTTTGATTTGTTTCGTGGGTGGCAAAGGAGCCTTGAAAAAGGACTGAATATTGCCTTCATCAATTTCTTCGCTAAAGGCTCTAGTCAACGGATTAAAATTGTCCTTAAATGTCAAGTCTAGTATATTAAAATGCGTGGTGGGACTAAACTGGTTAAAAAGGTAATACCGCCGGGTGAGAGTTGAACTCACGGCCTTGAGATTATTCTCATGCGCAACCAACTGCGCCAACGAGGCTTCATAATTATTATTTGATCTCATAATTAGGCTCTTAATAAGTGATTAGTTTACCCCATAAACCTGAGGACATCTTTCATATGCCATTGTAATTACCGAAAGCGATTTTATTCTGCTTAGAAGACAATATCGGACGTTTTAGCAATTATTACAAATGACTTCTTCAGCCCAATTATGCAATTGGATTTAACTGCAGCTGCGTGCACAAGGTTTTATTCATCCGTACATGAGGTACGGAATTATGAAGTGATCAGTGCACACTGTGTACTGGTTCAAAAACTACTTGGGGCGCACTAAGGACGAAACGGTATAACATTATATACATCGGACAACCAGTCAACCTGCTTTCATGGCAGTGCCATGTTTCTCTTGGAATCAGCATTTCCTTTTCATGCAAAGGAATTGCACTTTTATTCGCTAATTATTCCGATGGTTTAACCCTCTTTGTAAAGGGTGATAATAAGTCACATACCAAATGCCATGGTTCCACAGTGACTGACACTAAATACAGTATGATAATATGTATGATGAGCAATACCGAGTTTTGTCATGTCATCTGAATAGAATGCATCACAAGTATCCAAACTTTTATGTTATAGTGTCTACGAGAGAGGATGTGATTGTTGTGTGTTTAATTATGATCCTATGATTATAATAATCCCTTCATCACGGTACGCTTTATCTTAGCTGAGTGAAATATCTTTACGATAATGACACACATATAAATTAGTTATCACCGAAAATGAACTTCCTGTAGAGGATATATTTATTGTTTGGTGAGTGTAATAATGAAAAATGCATTTCATCATCAAATGTGTTGTTGTTTAGATAATGCGGTCTGTGGCCGAGCCTACCCATAAACTGCACGCATTGCACCGCCTCCACCGCCATGCCATGAAACAAACTGATGTTCTACTGCAGCAGAAAGTGACCTGACACAGTAAAGCGCGGGGAAACCTTTGAAGGTTCGGTTTTTGTACGAACACTGCATTTGCGTTTCTCCGCTCACTTTACATGGTAATATAATTGTCTCCACATCACCCTATGGTCTAGGTCAGTACTTCTTAATCCTTGGGTCATGACCCAAAATTCAGTCGGTAAGCCCTATCAGGGAGGTGGCCTATGATGTCCAGTGACTCTCCAAACTTCAGTTTTGTTCAAAAAGTGGGCACAGTGAAGGTTGTCAGGTGTGTAGAATTGAATCAATTTACATTTTCATGTTTTAACAGGTTGATTTACTAATCCATGAGTAAATTCTTCATCAAAGTGTTATAATTGCGATTAAGAGCTTCAAGTGCTCAACAGTTAAAATTATTCCTAATATTTTAACTGTCTGTCTGCCAAGCTGAGAGGTATATAAACCATAGTACTATGAATAAGTGGATCAAGACGATCTGAAATTATTTCTACGATCGTCAGAGTTTGGCTGCCAGGCATAGTCGTATATAAACCATTGTTTTATGAATAAGTGAATGACGAAGATTTGTGTGTGTGTGTGTGTGTGTGTGTGTGTGTGTGTGTGTGTGTGTGTCTGTCTGTCTGTCTGTCTGTGCGCGCGCGCGTTTTAGTAATACCATGGGAATGTAGGACGATCTCAACAAAATTTCTTAAGGATATTTTGAACACTGGAAAAATCTAGTAAAATCTACGGATTGGTGATCAAATGATTCAAGCATTTTATAATTATGTATGTTCCTAAGGTTAGACGCGTTTTTCCAGAATTTTTTAAAAATAAATAAAGGAGTAAATAATCAGAAAGGTGTTCCAAAGTAATCATTCCAGTCACACGTGTCACATTTGATGTGTATGGGTTAAAGAATGAACGAATAACCTTAAATTTGGCATGTCCTCGGAAGAGAGAGAATGAAACATAGAAGACAATAAACGAAGCAAGCTCAGGGTCGTCTCCACCATGAACGGGAGACCTCAAATATAAACTGTGCTGTGTGTATTGTGTGGAGTGTAGGATCAAAGTAACGAAATGTGTAGCACGTAAATAGTTCCTGCATATTAGGCGACTTCATTGAATTTTTTGTACAGATAACTTATAAAGTATGCTCATGATCAGAACGCATTATTGTCGGAGAAATATTCATTATAATATTTCTTAACCTATATATGATCCTGAAGTAAATAGTAATTATGTTAGAAGTTATGGATCACAAATTTTGCCTCGTATGCTGGTCAGGGGCCTTAGTGAGAGGAGGTTAAGAAACTCTGTTAGATGGTTACCACCCAGCGTTTTGATTTGTTTCGTGGGTGGCAAAGGAGCCTTGAATAAGGACTGAATATTGCCTTCATCAACTTCTTCACTAAACGCTCTAGTCAACGGAATAAAATTGTCCGTAAATGTCAAGTCTATTATATAAAAATACGTGGTGGGACTGAAGTGGTTAAAAAAGTAATGCCTTCGAGTGAGAGTCGAACTCACGGCCTTGAGATTATTCTCATGCTCTGCCAACTGCACCACCGAGGCTTGAGAATAAATATTTGATCAGATAATTAATATCTATTCTGATCACACACATTGATAGTCAAGACTGTATACCGCATAGCAAACCTCACGGAAGTCGGATAATTTCACTTCTTTGAAATAAGTTAGTTTCACTTGTAACACCACTATCATAACAATACTTCTATTATCATTAGTAAAATCGTTTTCTTTTGCCACTAGGTGTAATAAGTTTAAATGCTGGAGGCAAATATATGCAGCAATTTAAAATGACTAACAGCGTATACACTTAAAGAAGATAAGCTCACCATCAGTTGATGTGGGCGTGAGGGTACGAGTGAGGCACTTTATCAGTACAACATTAATGTATAATAATTCAGAGAACACCCATGCTATGACATTTATGCCATTCCAGAGGTTATCACTCAGTTCTCAATATATTATCAAACTGAACGAGTTAGATTAGTTGAGTTAAATATGCAGTATTAAATAAAGCTGGACGCAGGTGCATCAACCTCAAATAATAATGCCACCGAAGTGAAGGTGAAAATAAGCAAAAAGAAGGCCTTTGGGTTGCTGGCCACAGACGTTGACTGGTAAATATTTCCTTCGTCAAGGCGCCGTGCAGAGGAACTCAAATATCGCAATACCTTTACGAGATATTCCATAGTAATTACTAGCGGTGGAAAAATGTGGATACGTCAGTACAATGATAAATTTATACGGTACAGCTTGTTCTTGGTGCGCTACTGTCCCGTCATCATTATCTAGGTAGCACAGGAGACTTCCTAGCCATGTCTTCTTAGCGATTTATTATACATTGCACACCTTCTCATTAACTTTTATATAATCTGTGTATTTGTAATATCGACATACATTGCCTCAGTAACGTACAGTTGGATAAATGGGTGTAATATGCAAACAATCGCCGAGGAAGAGATGACGCGAAAGGATTTTTTTTTTGGTGACATTTTCTAAAGTAAAATTGCAAACTATTATTCTGTATGTACTAAATCTCTCTATTTCGCCACTGAATGTTCTGTAACGTGAGGCGTAGACTAGTAAGCTCTGGTAACCAGAAGTGAATCATAAATGTATGTTAAAAATTAGGGGCTGGTCAACACCATGTTTCCTGTTCATTTTACTCTGGATGGCAGGAAATTTCGCAGCCACACTTTTTCAAATATATTTTATATAATATTATTTGCTTCAGCTTTTTAAAAATCTTACCGTACCTGACAAAGGCATAATATGTCAACATTAGAACTGAATCACAAAAAGTACTTGATGTAGTGTTATAAGCATTCACAAAAGACAAGGTGTTACGAATCTCCAGTGCCAGCTAGATACAGGGTCACGGTGACAGCATATGCCCCCAGAAGCGCTCATAAAAAAAAAAATATTCTCAGCATATGTGGGAAGTACCTGCGTAAATATTACTGTATGCCCCTCTCTGCAAAACAGCTAACTAAAAAAGACAAACAATATGGGCAATATGGAGGCGATTTGTTTGTGGCCACCCCTTACAGGATTAATGGATCCCTCTATAGATGGATAGATGTGTGGGAGGCGGCAACACTGATTCAGCCGCGGGTAACACTAGTAGCAAAGAGGTAAAAATTATTACGGTACTTACCTACCACACACACACACACACACACACACACACACACACACAAACTGATTACTTTCACTGTACTCATATATATGCATACAGTTGAGCTTACTTACTCTTTCGTTCATCAATTAGCAAAGTCTCTCCAGTTCGAGGATGAAAATGTTTATGCTCTTGCTTACTCAAAGTTTTCTAATACAAACTGCAAGAGGGAAAAAATATACCTATTTCGATCTGATAGCAGCTCCACAAAAACTACAAAATGTTAAGTAATTTATCCAGACACGACGCTGGTAACCCAACCTGCTTCTACCGCCCAGTGTTATGTATCATGTAATGTTACCAAGATCAACAGTGCTCTGACCAACTGCCTTTTAGGATTTCTCTTGTCGGAACAAAATAATCTGGTTTTGCCTTCATAAAGTTCGTAAAAATGAATAAAGAGATACAAATATGAGTAAGCGAGTTGTTCTTAGGCACTGTATTATACTTCCTCTAATCAGTACCACAAATACTATTCGTTATTACTGCAAAGTTTCGCTACAGTTTACCTTACGGCAATGGTAACTGATATTTTATGAAGCGTCTTCCACCCTCCCAAAGACGTAACGAAATGCACCATCGTTCAGGCAGTTGTCTTCATTGTACCGTATATAAGTTATACAGTATAGTGGAGTTCTGCTAAGTCATACGTGAATCATTGTTTATATGTGAATCGTAAAACAACTGAAATCGTGCAGTCCCTGACCTTTTATTCGAATCACCCGCGAAGTGTGAGACCTTGCCAGTTATGCATAAGGTGACCAGATTTATTGGAGCTATAAGCGGGACACTGTCACGTGTATATATATATATATATATATATATATATATATATATATATATATATTGTTACGGAACAGAGAAAGATAATGTACACATTAAGTGAGAATACTAAGAGTCACTACTGTCCCGTAAAGTTCCAGGTTCAAAACAAAAGAGTTAGGTAAAATTACAAGTTAAAGTTTAATGCTCAAACTAACAACAAAACATTCAGGACTCATAAGGATAATGTAATGGCAAAAACTGGTTAAATATATGGTTAACTGCAATAGCCTCTATTAACACGTAATTAGCATGAGTAAATTTATCTAAGTCAGCCCTGTTAAAATAAGATACCAGATAATACTCAGTGAATGCCAGATATATTATTACAGATACAAACTATTATTAATGATGGCTGATAGTAAAACCTTACACTAGGCACAGAAACCTCACCAGGCCTACAAATTAACGCCTTATGTTATACAGTACAAGAACAAAATGTAATAACAATCATACTCAAATTACACAGCAGTTAGATGGCTGGAGACTTCCTGAGCACTCACAATAACAACTGTACAGGGGAGGACAGAGATGTGAACAAAATGAGGAGTAGATCTAAGTGGCCATAATGCAGAGACAGCTCATTATATAGGGGCCAGCAGAGCTTGATACAACTTGCAAGAAGGACGCGCAAATGAAGCCATAGGGGACAAAGAGCTGACAATCCTACTCTGAACAACAGAAAGAACGACTTACTCTACTATAACGGTAGAAGGGGGGGAGTGAGGTAGAACACGCTCATGATCAAACAGGTAGCACACTGTACGTTAGAATTACACAAAGGATGATGAAATCATAGGCTATGTAACACCTCCCCACAAAGAAAAAGAAATTTACAAAGGAAATTTCTTATTACTCTAAAACAATCTGTCTAAAGTCTAGATAAGCAATCTACAATAACATTTTCTTTCCCCTTGACATGTTGTATGTCTAATGAATACTCCTGAAGAAGTAGACTCCATCTTGTCAATCTCTGATTTTTATCTTTAAACTTACTAAGGAATTTCAGTGGGTTATGATCGGTATAAATGACTATGGGGTCAAAACCAGAACACAAATAAAATGAAAAATGCTGTAAACCCAAAATCAAGGCCAAAAGCTCTTTCTCAATAGTGTAGTTCTTTTGAGGTGGAGTGAACTTCTTACTGTAATAAGATACAGGGTGTTCAATACCCTGATCATCCTCTTGCAGCAAAACAGCCCCAGCTCCTGTATCACTTGCATCAACAGTCAGATTAAAAGGCTTAGCAAAATTTGGAGTAGCGAGCACTGGCTGACTTAATACTCGTAGAATAGCTTTAAGTTTGTTGAAAGAGGATTCACAGTTATCGGTCCAGACAAATTTAACTCCCTTTTTCAGTAGGTCTGTAAGTGGTGATACAAGAATTGAAAAGTTAAGAACAAATCTCCGGTAATAACCTTCCATTCCCAAAAATCTTTGTAGCTCTTTCCTACTTTTAGGTCTGGGAAGATCACTTATAACCTGAACCTTAGCTGCTGGTGGTGCAACATGTCCATCACCAATTACGTACCCAAGGTACTGAACTTTAGCTTGACCAAACTCACACTTTGATAAATTAGCTACAAGATTAGCCTGAACTAAACGCTCAAGAAATTTACTGACATGGCATAGGTGATCTTTCCAGTTGTCACTGAAGATTAATACATCATCAATATAAACAACACACCCTGCCAAACCCTCTGTTACAACATTCATGAGCTTCTGAAATGTGGCTGGTGCATTCTTCATACCATATGGCATTACAGAACATGCAAAAGTCTTTCCTAGTGTTACAAAACATGAGATCTCCCTAGCACGTTCAGTCATAGGTACTTGCCAGTATCCCTTTAACAAATCAAACTTACTTATGTACCTAGCTTTTCCGATCTTGTCTATGCAATCTTCCACGCGAGGGAGAGGGTAAGTGTCTGTTTTGGTTATCTGATTAACACGTCTGTAGTCAATGCAAAGCCGCTGTGACCCACCTGGCTTAGGGACTAGAGTGACAGGAGAACTCCACTCGCTCTGACAGGGCTCAATCATCTTGTGGTCCAACAGGTAGCCAAGCTCCTTCTGGATGAGAGGAACTTTCACTGGGTTCACATGGTAAGGAGGCAGTTTAATTCGCTTTGCGTCTCCAACATCGACATCATGCATCAACACAGTGGTTCTTCCTGGAGTGGCACGGAACACTTACAGGTACTCCTGCAGTAATGCCGAAAACTCCTGCCTTTCCTCGGGAGGTAGATGAGAAAGCTTAGTCTGGAGATCATTCATGATATCAGGATTCTTCCCCAAACTATCACTCAGGCTCATGCTGCATGGGAGAGCTTCACTTGCAGACTCGGGTGGAACAGCTACAGTGCAGACTGGATTATTTTCGTCCCACCTGTGATATAACTTTAGCATGTTGATGTGACAAAGTTGCTTGTTCTTTCTACGATCTGGTGTGGCGATGACATAGTTGACATCACTGAGTTTCTTCTCCACGAAATAAGGACCACTAAACTTGGCTTGAAGAGGTTGCCCATGCACTGGTAGCAGAATCAAAACCTGATCTCCTGGCTGAAAGTGGCGTAACCTGGACTTCTTATCATACCAAGTCTTCATCTTCTCCTGAGCAGCTCCTAAATTCTCTCTCGCCAGCTGTAAAACAGTGGACAGCCGTTCTTTGAACTTCATCACATACTCCAGCAGGTTGACGTCATCTTCCTCCGACAGCCAGCATTCCTTGAGTAACTTAAGGGGTCCTCTTACTTCATGGCCAAACAGTAGTTCAAAAGGTGAGAAGCCCAGTGATCCATTTGGAGATTCTCTTGCGGCAAACACAACAAATGGAAGACCTTTATCCCAGTCTTTCTGATGTTCCAAACAGTATTTCTTGAGCATCGATTTGAGTGTTTGATGATATCTCTCCAACGCTCCTTGGGTCTGGGGATGGTAAGCTGAAGACGTGATCTGGGTGATGCCCAACTCTTTCAGAGACTGCTTGAAAACGTTTGACATGAAATTACTTCCCCGGTCTGACTATACCTCCTTGGGCAGACCAAACTTTGTGAAGAACCCTAGCATTTCCTTAACCACGTTCTTTGCTGAGATATTTCTAAGTGGAATGGCTTCAGGATAACGAGTAGCCATATCAATCAGGGTCAACACATAAGAAAATCCTGAAGACGTCTTAGGAAGAGGGCCCACAATATCCACCAACACACGGGTGAAAGGCGCCTCAAAAGGAGGAATGGGAACTAGAGGTGCAACCTTTTCGGTCTGATTACACTTCCCCACAACTTGACAGGTGTGACAAGACTTTACAATACCAGGAAACATCCCTGAAGATACCTGGCCAGTAGAAGTGTTTCAAAATGCGTGCCACAGTCTTCCTCACTCCAAGGTGTCCTGCCAAACTGGAATCATGAGCCACTCTAATGATATCCTGCCTACAAACACGAGGGATGACAACTTGATGTACAACCTCCCATTCACAGTCGGCTGATGCTGTTGGGGGTCTCCACTTCCTCATAAGTACTCCTGACTTTATATAATAACAAGTAGAAGCACCAGCTGACTCTTCCTCACTGCAAGCAGAGTTAGCTAGACCTTTCAACTCAGGGTCAGCAACCTGCAACTCAACCAACTCTTGACGAGACAAATTATCAACACTACGGGTACTGCCTCATCTGGTGAGTGGTCCAAATTAGCAAGAAAAGTGTCAGCTAGGATAACATCATCATCATCATTATCCTCTAAATCACCAGTAACTTTAGACTTAGCCCTAGTGACAGCACATGCAGGGAACACATCAGGGACATCACAATCCTGGGACGCAGCCACTGGCTCACTAGACAACTGAGGAGCTGGACACACTTGACTTCCACCAATATCATTTCCAAGTAAGAAAGTTACACCTGACATTGGGAGTGTCTCAACCAACCCAACCATAACGGAACCATTAACAAAACCAGACTCTAAATTCACTCTGCACAGAGGGACAGAGAAGTAATTATTCCCTACACCTTGTAAGATTACAGTTTCATCAGAGGAATAAACATTAGAGCCTAGAACACTGGTCAGCATAATGGATTGGCAAGCACCTGTATCACGATATATTTTAACTGATTTCCTGTCATTACTGTCCAGAGGACTGACAAAACCATCAGACAGGAAATTAGCACATGAACTCTTGAGAGTGTCACCCACGTTACTGCTCAAAAGAGGAGCTCCATCATGAGAATTTAAGTTACCCCTCAAAGCAGGTTCAGTTAACTCAGTTAAAGAATTATGGGAACTCTCAAGGGTGGACACTAGACCAATTGACTGAATATTTAAAGACTCCTTTTTGTTCACATCACGCTGTCTCCTGAAACATTTCTCCGTAGTATGACCAAGCTTACTACAATAAGTACATTTACTTTTCTGAAATCTAGAGGTGAAGCTGGTATTTACTTCCTGAGAAACATCATCTTTATTCTCTTTCCTGTTACCTGTACTCTGAGTAGAGGCAACGTACTTACTCTCAGCTTTCCTTTTTTCTTTATAATATCTCTTGTGAGTGAGAACATATTCATCAGCTAAAACTGCAGCATCAGACAAATTATCTATTCTTTTCTCATGAAGATATAGGCTTTCATCTTTATAAATACACCTTTTGAAGTCCTCCAGCAAAATCATCTGCTTAAATTTGTCAAAATCAGAATCCACATTCTTAGAATTTAACCACTGCTCTAACAGATCTTCTTTGATTTTTGCATACTCAACATGGGATTGCTTATCTTGCTTATAGGTTGTCCTAAATTTTACTCTATAGGCTTCAGGAACAAGCTCATAGGCCTTAAGAATCAAGCTCTTAACTACATCATAATTATCACATTGATCCTGAGGCAAAGATGCATAAGTTACTTGAGCTTTACCAGTGAGAACAGTTTGAAGGAGTACTGGCCAATACTCCTTGGGCCAATTAAAACCTGTAGCTACCCTCTCAAACAACTGAAAATACTTGGTTAAATCAGATTCATTAAAAGGAGGGACAAGTTTAACATTTTTAGCCACATCAAAATCATCAGAGCAAGATGATCCAGTTCCACCTTGTTTCATGCGCTACTCATGGTCTGCCTGAATCCTGGCAAGTTCAACTTGTGCGTGTATCTGTGCCTCCTGAATACGAGCCTGAGACTCCGCCTCCTTAGCATTTGCCTGAAATTCAGCCTCCTTAACACAAGCCTCCTTAGCCTGAGACTCAGCCTCCTTAGCACGTGCTTGAAATTCAGCTTCCTTCACACGTGCCTCCTGCAGGGCTAGCTGTAACTTAGCTAATTCAATCTGCGTTTGCTCATTTGGAGGAGTTACATTAAACAAGCTTTCATTAATCATGTCAACAATTTGATCTTTAGAATGATGAGAGCGAACAGCAATTCCCAATTGTTGAGCAACAAGCTTAAGTTCATTCTTTGTTCTGTTTTCTACATCACACATTGTTTGCACATTTGACAAAAAATCTTTGGCTTCATCAAGTGTAGTAATAGTAGACATCATGAATAAGTAACAGTCACAAAATATCAAGCAATATCCTTATGATAATATCCTGAATATCCTGATAAGAGATCGCCAAATTTATGTTACGGAACAGAGAAAGATAATGTACACATTAAGTGAGAATACTAAGAGTCACTACTGTCCCGTAAAGTTCCAGGTTCAAAACAAAAGAGTTAGGTAAAATTACAAGTTAAAGTTTAATGC
Organism: Coenobita brevimanus; assembly: GCF_032717465.1. Taxonomy (NCBI): domain Eukaryota; kingdom Metazoa; phylum Arthropoda; class Malacostraca; order Decapoda; family Coenobitidae; genus Coenobita; species Coenobita brevimanus. The sequence continues at coordinate 3,019,311 of NC_137031.1, forward strand.
TCAAACTAACAACAAAACATTCAGGACTCATAAGGATAATGTAATGGCAAAAACTGGTTAAATATATGGTTAACTGCAATAGCCTCTATTAACACGTAATTAGCATGAGTAAATTTATTTAAGTCAGCCCTGTTAAAATAAGATACCAGATAATACTCAGTGAATGCCAGATATATTATTACAGATACAAAATATTATTAATGATGGCTGATAGTAAAACCTTACACTAGGCACAGAAACCTCACTAGGCCTACAAATTAACACCTTATGTTATACAGTACAAGAACAAAATGTAATAACAATCATACTCAAATTACACAGCAGTTAGATGGCTGGAGACTTCCTGAGCACTCACAGTAACAACTGTACAGGGGAGGACAGAGATGTGAACAAAATGAGGAGTAGATCTAAGTGGCCATAATGCAGAGACTGAGCTCATTATATAGGGGCCAGCAGAGCTTGATACAACTTGTAAGAAGGACGCGCAAATGAAGCCATAGGGGACAAAGAGCTGACAATCCTACTCTGAACAACAGAAAGAACGACTTACTCTACTATAACGGTAGAAGGGGGGGAGTGAGGTAGAACACGCTCGTGATCAAACAGGCAGCACACTGTACGTTAGAATTACACAAAGGATGATGAAATCATAGGCTATGTAACAATATATATATATATATATATATATATATATATATATATATATATATATATATATACACTCTCCCTGAGGCTGCTCATCAAACACTAACGTCTCACACGAATTCCGAACATACCGTAGGCTACGGTACGGTGAATGGGCCAACCAAAGTTACCGGTTAGTATTACACTATATTAACAATTCGGTATTTCATTTGGTTTGGATTATGCATAGTTTGACTGTTTCATCATAATTTCATAAAAGAAGCTCATGTTATATCTAATGTAACAGCAGTTTTCTAAAAGCGGGACATTTAAGATAACTTGCTTAAAAAGCGGGACATTTAAGATAATTTGCTTAAAAAGCGGGACATTTAAGATAAATTTGCTTAAAAAGCGGGACATTTAAGTCACAATGAAAAAAGCGGGACAGACGTTAAAAAAAATCGGGACTCTGGTCACCTTATTTATGCCCCGTGATATCAGTGGAAGTTATAGACACTTTGCTCCCCAAATGTGCGATTATAGCTGCCAGTGTAACAAGAGACACTGTGAGTTTGTACTGCCTCTCCCAGTCATGCGAGGGAATACCAGACAGTGTGACACATTGTAAGTCCGGATTTGAGGTGGGGGTGGACATTGGGAAGTAAGCCCCTCTCTAACTGTGGTAGACAAATAATTACTTATCTTAGGAAAAAATGGTTATATACCAAAATGTATGCAATAAACATCTTACTGAAGTTGCATTTTCCATGTATTTGTACTTCAGTGATTAATGCAAGAAAAATATAAACGCACTCTGATTATTTTCACTGTTTTAATGCACAGTGGTAATTTTACAAAGAATCATCCCCCCCATTTTCATAGTGTTGGATGCGGTCCTGTACTGGCAACAGCAAGGAAGCTTTTACGGCATGTCTGTAGGAGATTGGAGAACCAATGAAACTAGTTACAATCCAAATGACAGTGGATTATCTCCCCTTCACACAGTGGGATTCAAGCCGATGATATTAGGGTAACAATCTCAGTAATACCTCCCAATCCCACATTCTCCTGCAGTTGTTACTGAGAAAGAGAGGCGGAGGTCAGAATTTTCCTTTAAGCTTGATTCGCACTATACCAGCACATAAACGGACCGTAACCTGACCTTCACCTGACCGTCACCGGACGACAACAACATGTTCATTCACGCTGCACCGTCTGGGCTCCAGCAGTATGGTCGCAGTACAGTCCTGTTCGTGTACCCGGAAGGATCGTATCCCAAAGGTGGATATGTTTGAAAATTTTAGTATAAGTGACTTGGTAGTAATGGCTTTCCTTTTGGAAGAGGAAGAAGAGGAGAATCAAAGAATCAAAAGAACAAAACAAAAGAAACTCTGGGTGCACAAATCATTAAAGAAATGGAAAACAGAAGGAGAGTATTTTACACTTTATAAAGACTTGCATAATGAACTAAAATTTCATCAGTACTTCAGAATGTCGAAGGATCTGTTTAATGAGTTACTAACTATAACTGAGGTGGCTGTCAGTAAAGGGAACACTTCCTTTTGGAAGGCAATATAAGTTTATTATGAAATATTCAGTTCTATGTTTCAAAAGTAATTTTTTCAACAATGACTTATCAGTCAAAAAGAATATTTAGTACACTAGTTTAAGTGATTTTCACACACACCACAAAGCCAGCCAGGAGAAAGGACGTGTGTGCTGGGCAATGCCCAGGTCCTGTCCTCCCCCCTTACTATTTTTTTTAAAACAGCCCATATCCCACTGACCGGGCTAATTTATGGACCGGCCTGCACTATATGTGCAGGAAATCTTCAAACGAAACGAAGTGATTTTAAAGTAAATTTAATGTTTCATGTAATGAAACAAAATGGCCCATGTTCATGTGATAAAACAATATGGTTCTTGTACATGCAATAAAATAAACTATGTTTTATGTTTTATGTCATAAAGACACTTGTGTTTGCACAATTGTAATCAATTTTTCCTCGTCCATATCGAGAAAAAAAGCGCGATCTCAGCCGAGGTAGCTCAGCTGCTGGTGCCGGTAGGTACCCCTGCCGGTCCCATGTTCACACTATCCAACATGTACAGGATCAGGACGTGAACGTTACCGGACAGACACAGCAAAATATTCTCGCCGAGAAACGTGACCGACAACTGCTGGTGACAGCCCATGCAGGTGAGATGCAGGTCCGGTGTAGAGTGAATGCACCAATGGTTATATCATTGACTTATATTTTGTCGGTCCGGTACGGTACGTTACGTGCCGGCAAAGTTACGTATAGCGTGAATCTGCCCTTACTGGCCACTGTTCGGCCACAAATCTGGGAACTGACCATGTGAAACCACTACCTCGACCGAACTGTGTGAGCTTCTTTTCTAGGGAACCAAACACGTGAATGTTGATCTTAGCCGTAACTTATCTTGGCTGACCTCTGTGTTGGAGCTTGGAGAGTCAGAGATGATAAGGATCAGCCAGCACTGAATCATGAGGACACAAATGAGGTGGAGCTGAACTCAAGTGGTGAGGATCGCCCCCATAGAATGCAGTAGCCAATCCTGTTAGAATGACCTGTCATGATTGCCCCCCTTAAAAGTTGATTAGAAATAGATTGAGTGCTGCTGTCAGAGGTGAAGGATTATACCAAGAGTGGTTAGTGGTGGAAGTCACTTCTCTCAATTCCAGACTCCAACAAATCCCTCTTTTAGTTTACAGTGTAGTGTATGAAGTACCCCAAGACATCAAGTCCTAAGTTAAGATTTTGTATCTAACCTACACTAACTGTACATAGCACATAGCAGCCTCAAAAGTATTTGATTGCTTGTGCAGGATCTGGTTCTCCCTGAATCGTCGCGAGACTTTGAGGCTGGAAAAATAATAATAATAATAATAACAGTGAAAACAGTAGTCTCCACCTACGTAGTAGACGGAGACTAATAATACCAGAGAAAACAGTCCCCAACTATGTACCCTAGTAGGTGAAGAATAATAATTAAATGAAATAAACTCTTATGAATCACTCCGCCAAGCTTCGTCTACTGTCCTCCAGGCGGTCACTAGACTCCTGTTGCTGTTTCTTGCAATGACCTTGACCCCATTGGGGAGATTTGAATTTCTTTCTATCACAAGAGTCTCATTTTGTGGAGAGGCAACATCTCATTCAACAGTATATACCCAGCAAAAGACACCGTATTGGGTTCAAGATCTTTGCGATGTGTGACTGCAAGACTGGTTATGTGCAGGACATACTTTTGTACACAGGCACTTAGACAGACATCATAGAAGATCGAAGTATAGGACCTCAGGTACGGTGGTAAAAACAATGACTGAGGAGTACCTTCATTGTGGTCATGTGTTGTACCTGGACAGTTGGTACACAAGCCCTCTTCTCACTAGGTACCTGCACCAACATGACACTGGACTGTGTGGCACTGTCAAGAAAAACCGTCGTCACACTCCCAAGATAGAGAGGAAGCTTCAGAAACACGAAGTGGTGTTTTTCAACTCGCATAGCATCCTCGCCACTGCCTGGTACCACAACCACGAAGTCTTCCTCCTATTGACGGTACATCGGCCCCTGGTGCATCGCACACAGTCAATAGAATACAGCAGCGAGAGTAGGAGAAATGTCTGGAAACCTGAGCCTGTCATTGTATACATCAACATGCACCAGGTAGACCAATCAGTCTCAGTGATCTCCAGTGTTGATTGTGCAAGGACCACGATGAAGTGGTACAAAAAACTCTTCTTCCACCTCCTGGATATTACCGCACTCAATGCCCACTACCTCCACACCCTTGTGACTGGATCGTCGGAGACTTTCAAGGGGTTTATCAGGGAGTTGGTTCGGGAAAAAATCGCCAAATACGGCGAGGATCAGCCCCATCATCGCCCCTGTGCCGCTACAGTGCACAACCTCCCCTGCGCCTAGCAGGACGGCACTGAACCCATCCCTCCAACAGCGACCCATGCCAATCCCCGACGCAAGTGCCAAGTGTGCAACCACTCCAGAGTTTGCCCAAAAACTCAGAGGAAGGACAGTAGATATCAGTGTGGGGAATGCAATGTTGGACTGTGCTTACATCCCTGCTTCAAAGAATACCACACCGTTGTAAACTACTAATAATGTGTGTACTTGCGGTTTACAGTATGACGCTCTATATAATTGTAAGGCATTGTAAATATGTTGAGACATTAGTGTAAGTTGAGAAAATATTATTTAGTATAAGTTGAAAAGACAAATGCAATTAGTGCAATTTGCGACATATTGGTGCTCTGTCAGTGAACGAATACTTATTTACCTTATATTTGAGTGTGAACACGTGAGATTGTGTGTACTTGCGATAACTGACGCTCTTGCAAGGCCTTGTAAATATGTTTGAACAGTGTTTTTAGTTGAAAAATGAAATACTTTAAGCAGAAAAGACACACGCAGTCTGTATACTGTGCGAGAAATCAGCATTCCCCAGGTGGTTTGTATGTGAACTTACGGCTATTTACCCTATTTTTGACTGCGAAAACCATTATTTCCATAATTATAAGAATTATAAATTCATACAAAATGGACCTCTTTATGCCTTCCCTGAGTGCGTTTGGGTGAGTGGCCACTTGGACTGGCGAGTGGGAAAACGTAAGGACGGGGCCTCCGTAGAAAACGATCGTCGCACCTGAGACTTCTGTACATCTGTTTATACTCAAAGGTGAGGTCTTATAAGGTGGTTTTCTATTGTTTCACATCAAAAGCGAACCTTTTAGGCAAAAAACCCGGGGCCGAAAATTTGACAGGATGGAAGTGTAATTCCTGTCAGCATGGGCCGGGACGCGATGGGTTAATTCTGAAGGGTAGAAGTGCCTGTCACAAACAAGAGAGAAAGAACAGAAGAAGAAAAAAAAAAGAAAGAAAGAAAACATGATTTACAGTAATGACAGCTTGGAGCTGGCCATTAAACATGCAATCCGTGATTGGACTGAGGACTTTATAGTTAATTTATTTTACCTTGACGGAAATTTTCGACCTTTTGTACTATATTTCCCGTAGCCCATTGGCAAAATAAGACAATACTAAGACTCTGCATCCTTTCCATAGCACTTCTTCGTGACCAGCACCGTATTCCAGTGTTAATACTCAATCTACAGCACAGCATTCATGACTGAGGGATGACATTTTTATTCCTCCTTAAAGTGAACAGAGTATAGATAATCTGTAAGCCCTTCAGCCTGATGACTCATGAATATTCTACAGAATATGTCATCTTAGTTAAATGTGAAAGATATACGGCTTTTTTTTTTTTATTGTATTATTCATCAAAGAAAATTTGAGGATTTAGGGGACACTTGCTGATATCTGCATTTATGTTCCACTTGGTCTCAGTACAAGGTCACGAAGTATCAGAGACAGTAGAGAGGTGGCCTGCAGTCCTATTGGAACCAGGATCGAATACCGGCTGGGACAAGGAACATTTTAAGAATTTGAATTTCACAAAGCAGACTTTACTGACCTACAAGAAGACCCACCGACATGTCGCAAAAACACCCTCGCTAATACCAATACATCAGTCCAGTATGAGGCAGCCCTAACGTGTATTTAATACGGACGGTGGGTGTTAGCGCTGAATTGATGACATGTGGAGGTGTATGGTATGTATGACTATTGGGCCTTGGGAACAGGCCATGAAGCCTATGCCCAGAGTCGAACACACACACACACACACACACACACACACACACACACACACACACACACACACACACGCAAACCCTTTCCACCAATATTCTTCCTAGCACCCCTATTGTCGCTTTATCTTTCATCTTCCGTCCTTCATTTAACCCCAGCCTAGATTTCCCTATTCCATTATGTTCTTTACATTTATGTTGGTACATACGACTTCGTAGCACCTCTTCGCAAGTGACTTATTTCTCCTGTTAATATTATTTTGTATGCTTGTTGACATCTTTTAAATATAGACATTAGTCAGCATCCATAACATACAATAGGATATTAAGGGCTACTGAGATGTAACAGGTAAAACAAATTTCTTGAAATGAGATATAAAACGGAAACTCCTAAGCCACAGAGAATTCGGAATTTGGGCCACTGTGACTTCTACCTTCAGAATGATCTTTCATCTCCATCGATCTTAACTACAGTATACCCACAAAGCTGTTTGGGGTATGTCTGGGGTGTGTTTGGGGTGTCTGAGGTGTGTTTGGGGTATGTCTGGGGTGTTTCTGGGGTGTCTGGGGTTTGTGTCTGGAGTGTTTCTGGGGTGTTTCTGGGGTGTGTTTGGGGTGTGTCTGGGGTGTGTTTGGGATATGTCTGGGGTGTTTCTGGGGTGTGTCTGGGGTTTGTGTCTGGAGTGTGTCTGGGGTGTTTCTGGGGTGTTTCTGGGGTGTGTTTGGGGTGTGTCTGGGGTGTGTTTGGGGTGTTTCTGGGGTGTGTTTTGAGTGTGTCTGGGGTGTGTTTGGGGTGTGTCGGGGTGTGTTTGCGGTGTGTCTGAGGTGAGTTTGGGGTGTGTTTAGGGTGTGTCTGGGTGTTTCTGGGGTGTGTTTGGGGTGCATCTGGGGTGTGTTTGGGGTGCATCTGGGGTGTGTCTGTGGTGTGCTTGGGGTGTGTCTGGGGTGTGTTTCTTTTTTTTTGGGGGGAGTGTTTTTGGGGTGTGTTTGGGGTGTGTTTGAGGTGTGTCTGGGGTATTTCTGGGGTGTGTGTGGGATGTGTCTGGGGTGTTTCTGGGGTGTGTCTGGGGTGTGTTTGGGGTGTGTCTGGGGTGTGTTTGGGGTGTGTCTGGGGTGTGTTTGGGGTTTGTTTGGGGTGTGTCTGGGGAGTGTCTGGAATGTGTCTGGGTTATGTTTTGGGATGTGTCTAGGGTGTAGTGTACATCTGGGGTGTATGTGGGGCATGTCTGGGGTGTACTTTGAGATGTGTCTAGGGTGTGTCTGGGGTGTTTCTGGGGTGCGTCTGGGGTGTGTCAGGTGTGTCTGGGGTGTGTTTGAGGTGTGTCTGGGGTGTGTTTGAGGTGTCTAGGGTGTGTTTGGGGTGTTTCTGTTGTGTGTTTGGGGTGTGTCTGGGGTGTGCTTTGGGATGTTTCTGGGGTGTGTCTGGGATGTGTTTTGAGGTTAGTCTGGGATGTGTTCTGGGGTGTGCTTTGGATATGTTTTAAGGTGTGAGTGTGGCGTTTCTGAGGTGTGTTTTGGGGTGTGTCTGGGGTGTGTTGGGGGTGTGCTTTGGATATATTTTGGGGTGTAGGTGTAGTGTACATCTGGGGTGTGTTTTAGTGTTTTTTGGGGTGTGTCTTGCGTGTGGTTGGTGTGTGTCAGAGCTGTGTTTGCTGTGCATTTGCGGTGTGTCTTGGGTGTATTTGAAGTGTGTTTTGGGGTGTGTCTGGGGTTTGTTTAGGGTGTGTCTGGAGTTTGTTTGGGGTGTGTCTGGGGTTTGTTTGGGGTGTGTCTGGGGTTTGTTTGGGGTGTGTCTGGGGTTTGTTTGGGGTGTGTCTGGGGTTTGTTTGGGGTGTGTCTGGGGTTTCATCATTCTCTCTGCTTGAAGGTTTTTACATTTTTCTTTTTCTTTAATTATAGGTGTTTGATTCTACAAGTGTTACCGACTCTACAAGTGTGACTTGCAGAAGGCCAATTATAACCTCATCAGATAAACACTAAGTGTTGCAGGGTTATGTTCTGTGTTGAAGGGGAGCCAATGAGAGACTGGCTAATGCAGAGAGGGTCTTTTTGGTTGGCCAGGTGGAGTGGCATATGAGAGAGAGAGAGAGAGAGAGAGAGAGAGAGAGAGAGAGAGAGAGAGAGAGAGAGAGAGAGAGAGAGAGAGAGAGAGAGAGATGCTGGTGCAGTGGAGTGAGTTAGTTCACGTGATCAGTAATCTGGGTGAGTGTGCTGCTGAGGGGGACGTTTTGATTGCCCAGGTGAGGAGGCATTTGATAAAGAAAGAGAGAGAGAGGAAGACAGATCTGCTGGTGCCAAGATTAATTTAACGTGGTGAGTAAGTTGGGTGAGTGCGTTGCTACGTGTGCTTTATTTATGCCTGGGTGAAAAGGGAGAATTAAAAAAAAAAAAATCGATTTTTAATTTTAGGTTTATACTTGTTATTTCCAGATGTTAAAGAAAAAGTTTAGGAAAACCTTTTCATAATGAAAGTGTTGGAAACAGCTACTAGATCCCTGCTCCTAAGCTGAATATAGTCGTCCATCAGCATCAAAAATAATGTTAAAATTGCATCATGATATTAGAGGAGACAAGGCGTTGTCTACCTGAATACGTGTATCATAGTGAATTGCTTAACCATTTTACTTCGATGACGTGTTTTTTTTTTTTTTCTGTTATCTGCATACGATTTTATTCCACCTGGGAAGGACCTGTATTATTGAAAGGATTAACTAAGGTTATATCTAACACCTTCAGTTCGAAAATTTTCCAAGTAGTGTAAGACCGTCTAGAGGTTGTAGGAACACACACACACACACACACACACACACACACACACACACACACACACACACACACACACACACGTCGGAGTGAAGGGGTTAAGCTCCGGATCCATTAAACCTCGGATCAAATGCCTGGATGGATCAAAACTTCTTTCGCAATGTCGATAATCCCGAATTTCGTTTTAATTATGGTTTTACGTTGTTTATCTTATTGTTACGTGTGATTGTGTGTGTGTGTGTGTGTGTGTGTGTGTGTGTGTGTGTGTGTGTGATTTCTTATGATTGATAGCCACCTACCTACCTGCCATCCTGCCTACGTACGTATATACCTACATATCTACATACCCTCGTACCTATCTACCTTCCAATCCTACCTACTTACCTACCTACCTATCTCTATATCTCTATCCGCTTTACAGCCTACCTACCTATCTACCGACCTATTTACCTATTAAAGGAGCACTCAATATTCTCTACTTCTATCTACCTATCTATCTATCTGACTGCCAGGTCTATCTCCAAATTTCTCCACTCTGACCTCTTAGCCCGATTTGTAGAATGAGAATGTTGTGTGGTGGTCAGAATCAAGGTGCAAGTAAAATGGAGAAATAGAAGAAGGGAAGGATGGGAGGAAGGAGTAGATGTAAAGAGAGTGGAAAGGTTACAAGAGGATGAGAAAAAGGTAGACTATAAGAGAGAAGTGGAGGAATGATTGGGTAAACATGAATTGGAGCAGATGGGGGATGTGGAAGGTGTGTGCAAAATATTCACAGAGGAATATGTGCAGCATGTGAGGTGGTGTGTGGGGTGAAGAGAAGACGAAAGGGGGTGCAAGGAACAGCATGGTGGAATGAAGAGGTGAGACGGGCTGTGGCGCAAAAGAAGAAAGCATACAATGAATGGATGGGAAATAGGGGCATGGAAGAAGTTGAGAGACGAGAGAGTTATATATAGAGAGGAAAAGAGAGGTTAAAAGATTAGTAAGAGAGAGTAAGAAGGGAATGCATGAGGAATTTGGAAGGAATTTGAGTGTCAGGTGGAGGGAATGTACCGGGTAAGAAAATGTTCTGGAAAGAGGTGAAGACAGTCAGACAGGATGGCAATGAAGTTAGCAGGGGAGTGAAAGATAAAAATGGTAGATTACTAAATGAGAAGGGAGAAAAAGTGAGCAGATGGAGAGAACACTTTAATGAATTGTTGAACATAAAAAATGAAAGTAATGCGAGTATAAGTGGCTGAGGAGTGGCTGGGAGAAGGAGGGAGGTGAGAAGACAGGAAGAAATCAGTTGGATAGAAGTTGTGAAAGCAATAAGAAAGTCAAAGTGGGGAAAGCCACAGGAATTGATGGAGTGTTTGGTGAAATGCTGAAGCAGGGGGGAGAGATAGTGGTAGAATGGATGTGGAAGATGTGCAGATTGGCCTGGGAGGAAGGTGAAGTCCCGGATGATTGGAAGTCAGGTACAATTATTCCCTTGTAGAAGGGAAAGGGGAAAAAGAAGTGTGTGGTAATCACAGGGGCATTTGTCTTCTTAGTGTAATAGGCAAAGTATACGGTAGGATACTTATTGACAGAATTAAGGAAATAACAGAGGAATTAGTTGGAGAACAGGGAGGCTTTAGGAAGGGAAGAGGTTGTGTAGATCAGATATTCATTCTTAGATCTTTATTGGAAAAGTGTCTAGAGAAGGGAAAGACGTTGTATGCGGCTTTCATGGATTTGGAGAAAGCACATGGCAGGGTGGATAGACAAGGATTGTGGAAAGTATGAGAATATATGGAGTTGATGGGAAGTTGATGAATGCTGTGAAGAGTATATATGAGGGTGCTAAGGCTGCAGTGTGTGTGGATAGCGAACTGAGTGAGTTTTTCTATTTGAAGGTTGGGTTGAAACAGGGATGTGTCATGTCTCCATGGTTGTTCAAGCTGTATATGGATGGGGTTAAAAAAGAGATACAAGGTAGGGCAGTGGATGTAGGAGTGGCCCTAAAGAGAGATATTGTTTGGAAACTCTCTGTACTGTTGTTTGCTGATGATACTGTGTTGTTAAGTGAAGACGAAGGGAGCTGCAAGGCTTGGTGGATGAGTTTGGAAGAGTGTGTAAGAAACGGAATTTAAAGGTGAATGTTGCGAAGAGTAAGGTTATGGTCTTTGAGAGAGGTGAAGTCAGTGAATGTACAGTGAGGCTGGATGATGAGGAAATGGAAAATGTGAGTATGTTTAAGTACTTGGGTAGTGTGATGAGTAAGGATGGAAGTTTGGAAGGTGAAGTGCTTGAAATGGTACATCAAGGAAGAAAGGCTGCGGTTCCTTGAAGGTTGTGATAAGAAACAGCGAAGTTAGCATGGAAGTGAAAATGTTATTATATGACCGTATTGTGATTTTTTTTTTTTTAATAACAGAACGGAGGAAGGAAAAACAAATGAATAAAAAAAATAATCCATACACCAGATTACTGGTGTCCTCTGTTCATAAAATATCTCCAACAGTTAGATTTGAACAGCTGTGGGTTGAAATTTGGAGGGAAGCAACTCTGGGGAAGCGAGTTCCAGAGAGATGCATTTCGGGGAATGAAAGAATTCTGATAGGCAGAAGTTCTGCAATATGGCTGAGTGACATTCCAGTCACGAGCGCTACCAGATGCCCGTGTAGCACGAGGGAAGGCATGGAGAGGTGGCACCATGGACGCAACTTCGTCTGAGCATTTGCCAAAAAAATCTGTAAAATAATGCAAAGGAGGCAACATTTCTTTTTGCTTGTAGGGGAGGTAGTTTATATGTAATGGCAGGGTTGTTAATGATTCTAACAGCTTTGTTCTGAATTTTGTCTAGTTGTTTTAATGCAACCTCTCCACATCCATTCCACAAGGGTGAGCAATATTCAAGCTGAGACCGCACATGACTCTTACACATTATAGCTAACTGCTCATCAGTGAAGAAGTTACAGACTCTGTACAATAATCCAAGTTTTTTTGAGGCGGTCTTAGCAACTGATCTAACATGAGAGGTCCAGTTGAGGGCATTGTTAAGTGAGATGCCAAGAATTTCAATGCTTTTGGAGATGAGAATAATAGTAGCACTGAAGGTAATGTACGAATCTGGCAATATTTGTCTATTAGTAAATTGTATATATTTAGTTTTACTAGCATTAAATGAGACAAGTTGTTTGTAGATGGGTCTTGATTTATGGAGATGGCTGTACTGAGTTGAGAGGTAGAGATATCAGACTTTGTAAATGGGTGTCTAAGTGTGAATGAACTATGTAGTGTTGAGTCATCTGCATATGAGTGGATGGGATTGTTGGTGACAGATAAGAGATCATTAATATGAACAGGGAATAGGGTTGGACCAGAACTGAGCCCTGCGGTACGCCGGCGTTAATTGACTGAAAATTGGAATATACATCATCTACTTTTATATTCCTGTCACTAAGATACGAAGAAATCAAAGGAACAAAATACATTAGTCCATAGCAAGGAGTTTGGACAGCAGGGAACGGTGCTATACTTTGACGAAAGCTTTAGAAATATCAAAATCTACTGCATGAGTTTCTCCATGTAGATCAATTGATTGATGGATGGTATGAGTCAGGAGATTGAGTATGTCAGTCGTGGATCTTTCGTGGCGAAAATCATATTGTCTATCACTAATTAAGTTGCTGGATTCAAGATGATTAATTATGTGCTTATTAATAAAAGTTTCAAATACCTTATCAAGAGAAGATGTGACAGCTATTGGTCTGTAATCAGAGGGGTCAAAGGAACTTCCGTTCTTCGGAATTGAGTGGATATTGGCTTCTTTCCATGAATTTGGGAATGAAGAAGTACATATGCATAGTCTGAATAATTTAGCTAGAACAAAGGCAAGTTCACGGGAACACTTTTTCAAAACAATTGGCGGAATTCCATCTGGGCCTGGAGCTTTGTTGGTAGCTAAATTGTCTAGGATGGATTTCATGTATCTTGTCTGTATTTTAAGTGGGGCAATTTCGGGAGAGTCATGTTCTAGTTCTGGGACATTCTGGCTGGCATCGTCTATGGTAGAATTTCAGGCAAATGTGCTGGCAAAAATATCCGCTTTCCCACGCGGGTCATTTGTAATGTCGCCATCTGAAGATTTTAGTGGGGGAATGGATGATGACTTGTTAAAGTTATTATTGAAAGAATTAGGAGTTGACCAAAATACTCTATTGTCATTAGGGTTGTTAAGCAGTGTTGATGCTTGCTTTTGAAGAAAGTTAGATTTAGCTAGATTTATTACAGCTTTTGCGTGATTTCCAGCAATTTTATATTGAGAGAGTGATTCAGATGTTTTTTATTTTAAGTAAGAGTTATATGCTAATGACTTATGGGCTGTTGATCTGGCACAGTTGTCATGAAACCATTTTGGAGAGTTCGATCTTCTAGTAAACTGTTGACTTGGTATGAATAAATCCATACCAGGTAGTATTAAGTCGCAAATGTGGGAGTGGGTAGAATTGGGATCACTAGAGAAGAAAGACTGCCATGGAATGTCAGCAAGATAATTTCTAAATCCATCCCAGTTTGCCCTATTAAAGTGCCATCGGGTAATCGTGACAGGTTCAGAACGGGGAGGTGTAGGAGGGTTAACTAATGAGGCTTTGATGAGATTGTGGTCAGAGGATCCAAGTGGTGACAGTACCTCTATCCCGAATTGATCTGGATTATTTGTCAAGAATAAATCCAAGAGATGGGCATTATGGTCAGGATTATCAGGTATTCTGGTTAGTTGCATTACCAGCTGGGTGAGATTAAACGATTCTGCAAACAGCTCGCACTCTAGACCAGCGTCGTCAGTCCTGGCAGAATGCAATAACCATTCAACATTATGTATGTTAAAATTACCCAAAATGGTAATTTCGGTGCTAAGGGCAAGGTTAAGGTTACCCAACTATGTGCATGTGGAATCAAATACACTGGGTTCCGAAGAAGCATTGGGGGAGCGATAAACTACAAATATATATTTGGTAATATTTTGACAATTTAGTTTATACAATGAGTAATCAAAACTGGATGAAGTGAAGTTTAAAATAGTGTCAACTGCATATTGGGATTTAATATAACAGGTGCTGCCCTTGTTACGGAACTTTGTAAGGAGATGGTAACCGGGAAAACAAAATGGAGATATATCAGTAGAGGGTGAGATTTGAAGTTCTGTGAGGAAAAGGACCAAAGGGGATATGGACGGAAGGAAAAAATGAATTGAGTTTAAATTTGTGCTAAGGCTGCAGATGTTGGTGAAGAATAAGGCCGCACTCTCACTTTTTCAATGACGAGCATTACTGGAAATTGCAACAGTCGCGCTGGCACAGTCGCTTGATGGCGACCGGGAGGACCCTGTGCCGCCAGCCCTACCCTGCCGGTGGTGGCAATCCGAGGTACCACCTCATTTCATAGTAACATTGCAGCGGCCATTACTAAAGAGAGTGAATATTAGGTGTGGTATATTATGCGCACGTAGTGTGGTGTAGACAGTTGAAGATAGAGGTATTAAGAGAGCATGCTGGCCTACTCTCTGTGTAAGTGAATGCACTGAAAATGTTCAGCAATGGGGGATGGGCAGGATCAAGTCCTGAGGGCAGGTGAAACGGGAACTCCAGCTCTCCCTATCACCAACTTGCCATCCACCTCGGGAGTACTGCCCTGTTCGACTGGTGCTACAGTCTACTCCTCACACAGGAGTACCGCCTCTGACGTATGGAAGTGAAACTTGGACGTTGTTTGAGGGACACAAGTCAAGAGTGAGAGACGTGGAAATGAGTTATTTGAGAGTAGCCTGTGGAGTCACATGGAGAGACAGACTGACAAATGAGGATGTGAAGGAGCGTTGTGGTGTGGATGTAGATGTGATAGGAAACATTAGGAGAAACGCACTGAGGTGGTTGCCCATGTGGAGAGGAAGGAGAGTGAGAAACTAACGAGGAGAGTGTATGCGAGTGAAATGGAGAGGGAGAGAGGGAGGGGAAGGCCAAGGATGAGATGGAGGGATGGAGTGGAGAGGTACATGAGAGAGGGGGGTGTGAATTGGGAGCGGGGCAGTGAAATAGCGGGGAACAGGGTGACGTGGAGGCGATTTTTTTGTGGCCACCCCGTATAAGAGATTAAGGAGTCTGGCAATAGATAGATAGATAGGCTGGCCTCAATACTAACAAGGCATACGGGCCTGATGGGGTCCCTCATGTTGTCCTAAAGCACTGTGTTTCTGTGCTTACACCCTGCCTAGGTAAACTCTTTCTCCTTTGTCTGTCAACTTGTACCTTTTCTTCTTGCTGGAAATTTGCTCTCATTCAGCCAGTCCCAAAGAAGGGTGACCATTCCCAACTCTCTAACTATCACCCAGTTGCTTTAACATGTTGTATCTCAAAAGTTTTAGAGTCTATTCTTATCAGAAAAATTTTAAAGGATCTTTCCTATGACAACCTTCTTTCTGATCATCAGTATGGGTTCCGTCAGTAATGCTCCACTGGCAATCTTCTCACCTACCTTTCAGATTCCTGGTCATCCTCCTTTCGGGACATTGGCGAAAGCTTTGCCGTTACACTTAACATCTCAAAGGCTATCAATCGAGTCTGGCATAAATCTTTAATTTGCAAACTGCTCTCTTATTGTTTCTATCCCTCTATCTGTGTCTTCATCTATAATTTCCTTTCTGGTCGTTCTATAGCCGCTGTTGTAGACGGCCATCGTTCTTCTAGATGTATTAAGAGTGGTGTTACTCAGGGCTCTGTCCTATCACCAACTCTCTTCCTTTCATTCATCAGTGTTCTTCTAAGCTGGACATCTAATCTTATCCACTCATATGCTGATGATTCCACCCTTCACCTTTCCATTCGCTTCCTGCAGCGTCCATCTCAGCAGTTACTTCAACAAACAAAGGATGAAGCTATGGCACACCTAATGTCTGACTTGGCTCTTATCTCTGACTGGGGTAAGAGTAATGTTGTTTTTAATGCAACAAAGACTCAGTTCTTATACCTATCAACCCGACATAATCTTCTACAGGAGTACCCACTAATGTTTACTAATATCCAGCTCAATCCTGCATCATCCTTAAACACACTTGGGGTTTCATTCTCTCGGGATTTATCTTTAGAAAGATCATATTACATCACTTGTAAAATCTGCCTCCAAGAGATTAGGTGTGCTAAGCCAACTCCGCACCTTCTTTACCCCTGCACAGTTTTGTTCACCCCTGTGTAGAATACAAATTTCATGTGTAGGGAGGCTCCCCACATACAGCTCTTGTCAATAGGGTGGAGTCAAAAGCTTTACGCCTCATTAACTTTCCTCCTCTTAGTGGCTCCCTTCAACCTCTGTTTCTTTGCTGCACTGTTGCATCTTTATCTCTTTTCTATCGCTACTTCAATGGTCACTGCCCCTCTGAAGTGTCTGCTTGCATCCCTCCATCCCTACGACGGGCGCATTGCACCCATCTAGCAACAAACCCCCGTCCCTTCTCTGTCCAACTCTTTAATGCAATAGTTAACCATTACTTCCATGCCTTCATTTTTGAAACAGGTCAGCTCTGGAACTGTCTCCCTCTGTCTGTATTTCCTACATCCAATGATCTCCAGTCTTTCAAATGCAGTGTGTCAAGGCATCTCGAAATGAACGGATGTTGAATTTGACTCTGTTGTACTGCTTTTGTTTTTTGTTTTATTGGAAAGAACAGTTTGTGGGCTCCTGGCCTTTGGTGCCTACCTCCTTACATAATTTATATCTATCTATCTATCTATCTATCTATCTATATATATATATAGATAGATAGATAGATAGATAGATATGAGGTCCCATATCAGTTTTTAATTGGTACCATGACCTTTGACCCTAAGTGACCTTGATAGGTCAAACTCAAGGTCATCGATATTCAGGGGGCTGTAACTAGAAACTCGTTGAAGACAGAGATATTTACTCTTATCAAGGTATTGGAAGTCTCATATGGACTTTCATTTGGCAGCATGACCTTTGACCTTGATTGACTTTGAAAGGTCAAGCGCAAGATCATGAATTCTGAGATGGCATAACTTGAAGACATGTGCTCCATTATTTTAGAGTTTAATTTTATACTGACACCAAATGGCAGTAACGATTAAGTATTTAATAGTAATAAAATAACTGTTGTCGGGCAAGGTTTGTTGTGCCTGGTACAGTACCACTTGTTGTTTTGGTGGTTATTATTGTACTGGAGGTTATTCTTGTTTTGGTGGTTGTTTTTGTTGTTTGGATGGTTATTATTGTCTTGGTGAATATTCTTGTTGTTTTAGTGGTTTATATTGTTGTTTTGGTTTATGTTATTGTTGTATTGGTGGTATTGGTAGGTGGGGGTGCTCACCATCCACTCACTTATTGTCGTGCTGCTCTCGGGTGACCGCCCCTTCCTATCTTCCTTCCTTCATTCCTTCCTCGCTCTTCTGTTTTTCTTTCCTTCTTTCTTTCCTGTTCCTTCTGTCCATTGGTGACTCTATTCTGAGTGACAAGCCAAATGGTTTTCTGTACACCAAGAAACCATTTACTACGCTGAGCGAAATCAATTTAACCAAACTATGACGTCTGGTGGTTTAGTGGGTAATTAAGGCTCTCCAACTGGATTGATCCTGTGTGGGTTTATATCTAAGGGGTAGTTGGGGTTTATTGCTCACGTAATGCAACTCAGGGATGTGTGAGGCTGGTCAGCCTAATCTTAAATGTCAGGCTTAACTTGCCTAGCCCTGGACTTCTACGTTCCTCATTGGGCAACACAGGATTAGATGATGTATGTACAGTACTGTACATATGTATGTATTGGTGGTTGTTATTGTTGTTCTGGCTGCTGTTATTGTTATCGTGGTTACTGCTGTTTTGGTTGTTGTTGTTATGGTGGTTATTGGTTTTAGTGATTGTTCTTGTTTCAATGCTGTTATTGTTTTGGTGTTTTTGTGCTGTCTTGGCCGTTGTGGCTATTGTTATGGCAGTTGTTATTGTTTTAGTGACTTACTGTTGTTTTGGTGACTGTTATTGTTGTTTTTGTGGTTGTTCTTGTTTTTATGGTGACTATTGTTGTTTTTGTGGTTGTTTTTGTTCTTCTGGTGATTGTTTTTGCTGTTCTGGTGTTGTTTTGTTGTTGTTATGGTGGCTGTTCTTGTTTTGATGGCTATTATTGTTGTTTTGGTCCTCGTGATTCCTTTTTTGATAACTGTTCTTGTTTCCGTATTTTTTGTCATTTGGTGATCATTCTTGTTGCTTCGGCGATCATGCTAGTAACCTCTCATGTCCTCAGGTGGTGACCCCGTGACGTAGAGGGCGACGCAGAAGTTGGCAAGATGGTGACCACTGACAAATTTGATGATCTCCTCACCAAACTGGGCACGGGATGGTGGAATGTTATGTTCATCTTCGCTACTGGATACTGTGAGTATTATAGCTATGTTTGTCTGTTGATCTGCGTGTCTTTTTGTTGATCTGTTTATCTGTCTGTTCACACACACACACACACACACACACACACACACACATATATATATATATATATATATATATATATATATATATATATATATATATATATATATATATAAAATCTGTCTCCCTGTCTATCTGCATGTCAAGCAGTCAGATTTGTTGATCAGTCAGTCAGTTAATCAAATAAACAATAAATAAATCATTCAACAACGTCTATCTATCTATTTATCTATCTATCTATCCAGTCACACATTAGACCTTGCTTAACATATTTCCTCTTTATTAATCCATGCATTATATAGCTTGTTATATATATATATATATATATATATATATATATATATATATATATATATATATATATATATATTCACTGGAGAGAGAGAGAGAGAGAGAGAGAGAGAGAGAGAGAGAGAGAGAGAGAGAGCACTTACTCCAATGGAACAAAGAAATGGCGTTCCTATGTACAGTCAGGGAAAGTTCCGTATTACCCACCTCCCGAAGCACTGTGTGAGACGGGTGAATATGAAGCGGCAGCCAGACATCTTGTGTCTGGTAACTGTGAGCGTGAAGGAGGGGGAAGAGGGGGATTGGGGATAGAGGAAGGTGTGGTGATAGGTTTGGAATCACGTGTAGGAGTGCAATGTATGACTTGGACGGTGTGTGTGAGTTAATTTCGTATGGATGGATGACAATATGAAGCTACCATTATATTTCAAAAAATACCTACTTGTCTGTAGAGTCTTTGATGTCTAGAAAGGTATGAAAGTTTGCTGGGTTTGGACAAAGGAATGAATGCTTTCATTCCCGCTCGACCTTAACATGAGATGTTTCCCCAGGAGATATTCGTATATATATATATATATATATATATATATATATATATATATATATATATATATATATATATATATGTGTGTGTGTGTGTGTGTGTGTGTGTGTGTGTGTGTGTGTGTGTGTGTGTGTAAATTCTTATAAATTTTTTTAATAATTTATCCTCTGTCATCCCACTATAAACATCCGCCTGCAAACATTTCCAGGGTTATTCTGGTAATTGTTCATCTCAAACTAGTCTAGGGTAGTGTGTAATCATCATCATCATCATCATCATAATCTATATGATTGACTAACAGACTTTTCGTTTTCCTTTAGACAGAATGACATAGAAAGTCCTAATTTTAAGATCAGTCTCTGTAACTATCATTCCTATCGAACATTACAAAACGAAGGCAAAGATGCATTCCATTGACAGTAAACATGTATTATATATGCAGTAAAGTAGACAAGACTCAGAAAACAGTGTGATACCATACAAACAACATAGATTTTTGCACTTTGAGAGTGTGTCGGACGCATTATCATTGGCTATTGATACTGTGACGTGAGCAACTCTCCAAACCCTCCCACCCCCGGCCACCCTCCCTCCCACTCACAGTTACCAGACATGTGGGGTCTGGCTGCTGCTTCGTGACTATTCGTCGACCACCAATGCTCCGAACAGTGGGTAATGCGGAACTTTTCATGACTGTACAAATCTAAACTGGCGGCTAGGGTGTGGCGCGACCCTCTGTACAGTATGCTATATTTCCCAAACCCGCGATGTGAAACGGCTGTTATATATGTAAAAGGCATCACAAATAAGATAAACATACATGAATACACTGTTAACGTGTGTATTGTAATATATGAAAGAACAGTAAACTTATTATGTATGAAATATTTATACGGCAATACAGAAACGTGGCATAAATATTTTACAGTGTTGAAAAAAGAAATGTAGTCACTTTTATTGGCTTTTACCGTATTTCTGGGGTTGGTAATAATGTCACAATTAGGATTATAAGATAATGTGCAGGAATATAAGTAAAAATATGCCAATTTCTTAGTAAAAGAAAAAATAATACATTAAACCCTTGTGAGCGGCAACACTTACACAGACCCAGACTATACCGGCCAGAGCCTCCTCGCGTCATTTTTCTTTGTGTCCTTACCCCCTGGGTGGTGCGGAAATAATGTCAAATTTACACTATGTACAATATAATGTAAAAGAAAATAACCAAAATGTATCCTAAAACACCATAGATGAGAGAGAGAGAGAGAGAGAGAGAGAGAGAGAGAGAGAGAGAGAGAGAGAGAGAGAGAGAGAACGAAGGGGGGGGGGGAGGCAGGCCAGGGGAGGTGTTGAGGGATGGAGGAAGGGAGGGAAGGAAGGAGGGAGAGAATGATTGAATGAAAAATCATGGCACTGCACCAGCAGGTCATCTGGCGACAAATGTACAACAGTAATAAATATTTTTAAATATAACTAGATATAATAAAAAAAATAAAGAAATGAAAGCATAAGTTTATAAGTCACTATTAAAAGAAACAAAATTCCCCAGGGTGACCCACATCTCCCCCAGGAGAGAGAGAGAGAGAGAGAGAGAGAGAGGGGGGGGGGGGAAATCGCGCGTATGGAAAACGTGGCAACTCTGTACAGAGCTTCGTGACCCACCCTAGTCGCCAGTTTAGATTTTTCCTACCATAGCACCTGCTCTTAACTACACCTACTTATATTTTTATTTACCTTATTTTTTTAAAATCTTATCCATATGCATTCCCTCATTATTTACGTATTTCCCTTGGTCTTTAATCCCAGGGCAAATGCACATCGTCTCCAACTCCCTGTCCATTGCCTTCGTAGCCCCAGCCCTCAACCACACCTGCGTACCAGCCAATAATGGATACCCGCTCACCTCTACCACCTTTAACCCCTCCGGCAGCAATACCACCACCGTGTATGTGCTTCCAGGCATGAGTAGATAAGATAGATAGACAGACAGACAGAAGGACAGATTGAATAGATAAGGAAAACAGAGGATACACACTCACCTTTTCCGCCGTCAACCTTTCCGGCACCAACATTACCACCAGCGTGTATGTATTTTCCGGCCATGAGTAAACAGATAAGTACACAGTTAAGCAGTAGATAGGTCGACAGGTAGACAGACAGATAAGAGATAAGAATGAGGATACACTATCACCAGAACCACCTTCAATCCCGCCGACACCAATATTACCACCGAATACCTACGATCATGGAAGAAAGAAGAATAAACAGATAGACGGATAGACAGACCGATAAATAGGAAGATAGATAGATAGAGAGGTCAATAGATATAGACAGATAGGTAGGTAGATACAAGATACACACGTCAACTACAGCCAACTACAAACACCGAGCCCTAGAAACGGAATAGGTATTATAACCTACACGTGACAGACGAGACACAGATAGGGCAAAAAGGGAGGGACAGACAGAGGAAGGGTATTTCTCCTTAGATACCAGACAGATAAGACACAGACAGGTTAATAAAAGGAAGGATGGACAAAGGAATGAGAATTTTAACATACAGATATGACGATAGGATTATAGAGGTAGGGACAGACAGAGAAATGCATATTATAACTTAGAGATATGAGAGATAAGACAGAGGTACTTAGATTAACCCTTTCCCTACGAGGTTGTATTATTTAAATTATTCTTCCTTCCACCAGACAATAATCTTTAATGAAGGGGAGACATCCAGCAGTGAAGGGGGTAATGAAGGCTGTATCTAACGCATCCAGGTCGAAAAGTCTCCTGTAAGGTCGGGTGGAAATAGTAAGAAGAACTAAGCAAGATGTTCCTGGATTCAAAGGGTTCACTCCTCCCCGATATTGATTACTGGGTCCTAACGTTACCTTATTTGACCTCTGCCTCGACATTATTCAACCCTCCCTTCCCTCATCCCCACTTCCACTGCACCCCCTTCCCTACTCCCACTGCCATCCCATCCCCCACTCCCACTGCATCCCCATCCCCCATTCCACACCACGCCAAATTCCGTTCTACTCTACCCCGTCCCCACTTTACCCTACACCTACCCCAACTCCATCCCCACTTCACCCTACACCTACCCCAACTCCATCCCCACCCTACTCCCCACTCCACCTTACCCGATTCCCATTCCACCCTACTCCAGCTCTACCCAACCCTGACCCTCACTCCACCCCACCCACACCTCCCCTCCTATCATGTCACAGGGTCTAAAATGAAGGATAGTAATACATGCAGTCAGGAGAGTTTATTAAGTCGCTGGGAAGTCAGGGATGCTTTAATAAATATTGTAAGCGAACTTATCATGGAAATATAGTTGCACCATCCGTAAAAAATGGTGGTCTAGTAAGCTGGCTCATTAAATAATTTCATAATTTGAGGGTGTGTATTGGCGGCCATCTTTGTGTGTCACTTAACTATATTATGAAAATCTCAAAGACTAACCTAAAGATACACATTGTAAAGGTGTATCTCGATTAAGTACTTTTTCAATAATCTATTTACCCACTATATGATTCCATGTAACCATTCAGCTAAGAGATCCCTAGGTTATACACATGCATACATATATTCATATACGTACATATTTACATACATACATACATCACTTACACAATTTCAACTCCGATGTATGTACAGTAAATCATTCATCGTTGACCTGCCAACAATAACATTTTTTTGTGTGTTTTCTGTTTTGTGAAGGCGAGTGCAGACGTGTGAATTATTAATACAGATGCACTGTATAAGGCTTTAAAAAGTCTACCTTCTTGTTCCCACAGACACCCCTCGATCTCTTAAGGCTGTCCTCTCACTTCCCTATTTTTTTTTTTTTTTGAATTTATTTTTATACCTTTGATACCCATACTGCTTCCTCTCTCTCTCTCTCTCTCTCTCTCTCTCTCTCTCTCTTTACCTTGAAGCTTATCGTACATGTACAGCGTACGATACTTCTGTCCATTTTTCCTGCATCTTGTTTTCCTTCTGTTATACATCCTCTTCTTTCTCTTTCGCTTATGTCATTTTATTATTCTCTGTCATCAACGTATTTTCTTTCTATATATTTCCCCTGACATTGTGTTCCAAACATTCTTCCGCCTCCCCCTTCCCACCCCATTTCTTCTCTGCCTCTAACCTTCTACTTTCTTCTTTCTCTTAAAATCGAGTAACGTATCCTTTGTTTTCAACTTTTGATTCCTTCACGCCGATGACTTTTTTGAATATCTGCAGCTACTTGGAAATTCTGTATCGCGTCAGAGAACACATTAGTCTTGGTGGGATTAATGATGGTTGTATGTTTTCACAAGCCACTCCACAGCTGAATATAATCGACATGAAGCTTAGAATTATCTTAATGAAGCGTCACTGTAGTAACTGGAATATATTTTTGTCTAATGCCCCGCTTTTTGTCTGTTTCTCCCATTATTAAGGGATTTCAGCAAGAATGGGATTTATGGCTATTTCTCGAAATGTATACAAACCCGAGAGTACTTCACAACATCCAGAATTCTTCAATAATAGTTTGAGTGCTGATGGTATGTCTCAGAGAAAGAAGAGCAACCAAAAACAAAACGAGAAAAAGACTCAAGTCATCGTATTTCAGGGATCAGATAAGTGATAGTCCTCTGTGAACTCTTTACCTATCTCCTGTAGCTGCCGAGATACTAAAGGTTGTAGTTGGCTTAATTAGGGACTCTCTAACTCTTCTTGCATGGTGTCTGAAGATTGTATAGCCCTTTGGTTCACCTTGATAAATACATCTTGATAAATTATACTAAAGCTTATGGCAGTAGAGATAGCCTAAATGCAACTCTGCCATTTCAGAAACAACTGCCGCTACTACACGAATGACACTGAAGAAGGCGGGTTTGAGGAGAAGGCCTGCAGTGACTGGATATATGACAACTCCACCTACACCCTCACCCTCACCTCCCAGGTACTACACACTCTTCTGCATTACACATTAAACATGTCCATGATAATCTCCGTGTATACTGGATATAGTTATTGTGATTCAGTAGCCGAGAGTTTTCTTCCTTGTGCTAATGCAGGCGTATACATATATGGCAGACATTGACAGCATTTATTTCATTCGCAAATTGTTACTGTTGTACAGTCAAAGACAGAGTTTATTTATTGTTGTACGGTTCCACTATGTCTACTTTATACATAAGGTGTGTACATTACTTTCTCCTTGACGCATCGTACTAGAGAATCACCAATGGCCAGAAAAACATACCGATCCTTCCTCAGCCAATGAAATATTAGCTAAAAGAGGTAAGTTAGTAGCAGCAGAGGTGAAATCTTCGGAGATCGTTCGTACCTGATGTACATAAATATGGCAGATTCATACTGCTGTAGAGGATAACGCATAATTTTCAATATTAGCTACTTCGTTTCTAGAAACTTGTCTTGGGAATGCCTCTGAACTTATGTACTATCAGTGCTGCATGTTCATGAAATTTCATTTTATATATATATATATATATATATATATATATATATATATATATATATATATATATATATATATATATATATATTGTTACGGAACAGAGAAAGATAATGTACACTTTAGGTGAGAATACTAAAAATCACTACTGTCCCGTAAAGTTCCAGGTTCAAAACAAAAGAGTTAGGTAAAATTACAAGTTAAAGTTTAATGCTCAAACTAACAACAAAACATTCAGGAGTCATAAGGATAATGTAATGGCAAAAAACAGGTTAAATATATGGTTAACTGCAATAGCCTCTATTAACACGAAATTAGCATGAGTAAATTTATCTAAGTCAGCCCTGATAAAATGAAAATACACTGGGTAATGCTCAGTTAATGCAAGATAAATTATTACAGATACAAAATATTATTGAAACTGGCTGACAAAATGAATCCTACATAAACTACAAAAACCTTACTAGGCCTAAGAATCAACCTTATGCTACACAGTGCAAGAAAAAATGCAACAACAGTTATACTCAAATTACACAGCTGCTAGATGGTTGGAGACTTCCTGAGCACTCACAATAATAACTGTACAGGGGAGGACAGAGATGTGAGCAAAATGAGGAGTAGATCTAAGTGGCAATGATGCAGAGACTGAGCTCATTATATAGGGGCCGACAGAGCTTGATACAACTTGTAAGAAGGACGCGCAAATGAAGCCATGGGGACAAAGAGTTGACAATCCCGCTCTGAACAACAGAAAGAGCGACTTACTCTACTATAACGATAGAAAGGGGGACTGAGGCAGAACACGCTCTTGATCAAACATGCAGCATACTGTGCGTTAAAATTACACAAAGGATGATGAAATCATAGGCTATGTAACACCTCCCCACAAAGAAAAAGAAATTTACAAAGGAAATTTCTTATTACTCTAAAACAATCTGTCTAAAGTCTAGATAAGCAATCTGCAATAACATTTTCTTTCCCCTTGACATGTTGTATGTCTAATGAATACTCCTGAAGAAGTAGACTCCATCTTGTCAATCTCTGATTTTTATCTTTAAACTTACTAAGGAATTTCAGTGGGTTATGATCGGTATAAATGACTATGGGGTCAAAACCAGAACACAAATAAAATGAAAAATGCTGTAAACCCAAAATCAAGGCCAAAAGCTCTTTCTTAATAGTTGAGTAGTTCTTTTGAGGTGGAGTGAACTTCTTACTGTAATAAGATACAGGGTGTTCAATACCCTGATCATCCTCTTGCAGCAAAACAGCCCCAGCTCCTGTATCACTTGCATCAACAGCCATCTTAAAAGGCTTAACAAAATTTGGAGTAGCGAGCACTGGCTGACTTAATAGGATAGCTTTAAGTTTGTTGAAAGAGGATTCACAGTTATCGGTCCAGACAAATTTAACTCCCTTTTTCAGTAGGTCTGTAAGTGGTGATACAAGAATTGAAAAGTTAAGAACAAATCTCCGGTAATAACCTACCATTCCCAAAAATCTTTGTAGCTCTTTCCTACTTTTAGGTCTGGGAAGATCACTTATAACCTGAACCTTAGCTCCTGGTGGTGCAACATGTCCATCACCAATTACATACCCAAGGTACTGAACTTTAGCTTGACCAAACTCACACTTTGATAAATTAGCTACAAGATTAGCCTGAACCAAATCAAGAAATTTACTGACATGGCATAGGTGATCTTTCCAGTTGTCACTGAAGATTAATACATCATCAATATAAACAACACACCCTGCCAAACCCTCTGTTCCAACATTCATGAGCTTCTGAAATGTGGCTGGTGCATTCTGCATACCATATGGCATTACAGAACATGCAAAAGTCTTTCCTAGTGTTGCAAAACATGAGATCTCCCTAGCACGTTCAGTCATAGGTACTTGCCAGTATCCCTTTAACAAATCAAACTTACTTATGTACCTAGCCTTTCCGATCTTATTTATGCAATC
The DNA here is from genome assembly GCF_032717465.1 of Coenobita brevimanus. Classification (NCBI taxonomy): domain Eukaryota; kingdom Metazoa; phylum Arthropoda; class Malacostraca; order Decapoda; family Coenobitidae; genus Coenobita; species Coenobita brevimanus. The sequence goes on from NC_137031.1 coordinate 3,046,122, forward strand.
TTCCACACGAGGGAGAGGGTAAGTGTCTGTTTTGGTTATCTGATTAACACGTCTGTAGTCAATGCAAAGCCGCTGTGACCCACCTGGCTTAGGGACTAGAGTGACAGGAGAACTCCACTCGCTCTGACAGGGCTTAACCATCTTGTGGTCCAACAGGAAGCCAAGCTCCTTCTGGATGAGAAGAACTTTCACTGGGTTCACACGGTAAGGAGGCAATTTAATTGGCTTTGCGTCTCCAACATCGACATCATGCATCAACACAGTGGTTCTTCCTGGAGTGGCACGGAACACTTGCGGGTACTCCTGCAGTAATGCCGAAAACTCCTGTCTTTCCTCGGGAGGTAGATGAGAAAGCTTAGTCTGGAGATCATTCATGATATCAGGATTCTTCCCCAAACTATCACTCAGGCTCATACTGCATGGGAGAGCTTCACTTGCAGATTCGGGTGGAACAGCTACAGTGCAGACTGGGCTATTTTTGTCCCGCCTGTGATATAACTTTAGCATGTTGATGTGACAAAGTTGCTTGTTCTTTCTACGATCTGGTGTGGTGATGACATAGTTGACATCACTGAGTTTCTTCTCCACGAATTAAGGACCACTAAACTTGGCTTGAAGAGGTTGCCCATGAACCGGTAGCAGAATCAAAACCTAATCTCCTGGCTGAAAGTGGCGTAACCTGGACTTCTTATCATACCAAGTCTTCATCTTCTGAGCAGCTCCTAAATTCTCTCTCGCCAGCGGTAAAGCAGTGGACAGCCGTTCTTTGAACTTCATCACATACTCCAGCAGGTTGACGTCATCTTCCTCCGACAGCCAGCATTCCTTGAGTAACTTAAGAGGTCCTCTTACTTCATGGCCAAACAGTAGTTCAAAAGGTGAGAAGCCCAGTGATTCATTTGGAGATTCTCTTGCAGCAAACACAACGAATGGAAGACCTTTATCCCAGTCTTTCTGATGTTCCAAACAGTATTTCTTGAGCATCGATTTGAGTGTTTTATGATATCTCTCCAACGCTCCTTGGGTCCGGGGATGGTAAGCTGAAGACGTGATCTGGGAGATGCCCAACTCTTTCAGAGACTGCTTGAAAACATTTGACATGAAATTACTTCCTCGGTCTGACTGTACCTCCTTGGGCAGACCAAACTTTGTGAAGAACCCTAGCATTTCCTTAACCACGTTCTTTGCTGAGATATTTCTAAGTGGAATGGCTTCAGGATAACGAGTAGCCATATCAATCAGGGTCAACACATAAGAAAATCCTGAAGAAGTCTTAGGAAGAGGGCCCACAATATCCACCAACACACGGGTGAATGGCGCCTCAAAAGGAGGAATGGGAACTAGAGGTGCAACCTTTTCGGTCTGATTACACTTCCCCACAACTTGACAGGTGTGACAAGACTTACAATACCAGGAAACATCCCTGAAGATACCTGGCCAGTAGAAGTGTTTCAAAATGCGTGCCACAGTCTTCCTCACTCCAAGGTGTCCTGCCAAACTGGAATCATGAGCCACTCTAATGATATCCTGCCTACAAACACGAGGGATGACAACTTGATGTACAACCTCCCATTCACAGTCGGCTGATGCTGTTGGGGGTCTCCACTTCCTCATAAGTACTCCTGACTTTACATAATAACAAGTAGAAGCACCGGCTGACTCATCTTCACTGTAAGTAGAGTTAGCTAGACCTTTTAACTCAGGGTCAGCAACCTGCAACTCAACCAACTCTTGACGAGACAAATTATCAACACTACGGGGTACTGCCTCATCTGGTGAGTGGTCCAAATTAGCAAGAAAAGTGTCAGCTAGGATAACATCATCATCATCATTATCCTCTAAATCACCAGTAACTTTAGACTTAGCCCTAGTGACAGCACATGCAGGGAACACATCAGGGACATCACAATCCTGGAGCGCAGCCACTGGCTCACTAGACAACTGAGGAGCTGGACACACTTGACTTCCACCAATATCATTTCCAAGTAAGAAAGTTACACCTGACATTGGGAGTGTGTCAACCAACCCAACCATAACGGAACCATTAACAAAACCAGACTCTAAATTCACTCTGCACAGAGGGACAGAGAAGTAATTATTCCCTACACCTTGTAAGATTACAGTTTCATCAGAGGAATTAACATTAGAGCCTAGAACACTGGTCAGCATAAGGGATTGGCAAGCACCTGTATCACGATATATTTTAACTGATTTCCTGTCATTACTGTCCAGAGGACTGACAAAACCATCAGACAGGAAATTAGCACATGAACTCTTGAGAGTGTCACCCACGTTACTGCTCAAAAGAGGAGCTCCATCATGAGAATTTAGTTACCCCTCAAAGCAGGTTCACTAGACACTAGACCAATTGACTGAATATTTAAAGACTCCTTTTTGTTCACATCACGCTGTCTCCTGAAACATTTCTCCGTAGTATGACCAAGCTTACTACAATAAGTACATTTACTTTTCTGAAATCTAGAGGTGAAGCTGGTATTTACTTCCTGAGGAACATCATCTTTATTCTCTTTCCTGTTACCTGTACTCTGAGTAGAGGCAACCTACTTACTCTCAGCTTTCCCATTTTCTTTAGAATATCTCTTGTGAGTGAGAACATATTCATCAGCTAAAACTGCAGCATCAGACAAATTATCTATTCTTCTCTCATCAAGATATAGGCTTATATCTTTATAAATACACCTTTTGAAGTCCTCCAGCAAAATCATCTGCTTAAATTTGTCAAAATCAGAATCCACATTCTTATAATTTAACCACTGCTTTAACAGATCTTCTTTGATTTTTGCATACTCAACATGGGATTGCTTATCTTGTTTATAAGTTGTCCTAAATTTTACTCTATAGACTTCAGGAACAAGCTCATAGGCCTTAAGAATCAAGCTCTTAACTACATCATAATTATCACATTGATCCTGAGGCAAAGATGCATAAGTTACTTGAGCTTTACCGGTGAGAACAGTTTGAAGGAGTACTGGCCAATACTCCTTGGGCCAATTAAAACCTGTAGCTACCGTCTCAAACAACTGAAAATACTTTGTTAAATCAGATTCATTAAAAGGAGGGACAAGTTTAACATTTTTAGCCACATCAAAATCATCAGAGCTAGATGATCCAGTTCCACATTGGTTCATGCGATACTCATGGTCTGCCTGAATCCTAGCAAGTTCAACTTGTGCCTTAGCCTCCTTAGAGCGGGCCTCCGCCTCTTTAGCACGAGACTCCTGCAGGGCTAGCTGTAACTTAGCTAATTCAATCTGCGTTTGCTCATTTGGAGGAGTTACATTAAACAAGCTTTCATTAATCATGTCAACAATTTGATCTTTAGAATGATGGGAGCGAACAGCAATTCCCAATTGTTGAGCAACAAGCTTAAGTTCATTCTTTGTTCTGTTTTCTACATCCAACACTGTTTGCACATTTGACAAAAAATCTTTGGCTTCATCAAGTGTAGTAATAGTAGACATCATGAATAAGTAACAGTTACAAAATATCAAGCAATATCCTTATGATAATATCCTGAATATCCTGATATAAGGTCGCCAAATTTATGTTACGGAACAGAGAAAGATAATGTACACTTTAAGTGAGAATACTAAAAATCACTACTGTCCCGTAAAGTTCCAGGTTCAAAACAAAAGAGTTAGGTAAAATTACAAGTTAAAGTTTAATGCTCAAATTAACAACAAAACATTCAGGACTCATAAGGATAATGTAATGGCAAAAAACAGGTTAAATATATGGTTAACTGCAATAGCCTCTATTAACACGAAATTAGCATGAGTAAATTTATCTAAGTCAGCCCTGATAAAATGAAAATACACTGGGTAATGCTCAGTTAAAGCCAGATAAATTATTACAGATACAAAAATATTATTAAAACTGGCTGACAAAATGAATCCTACATAAACTACAAAAACCTTATTAGGCCTAAGAATCAACCTTATGCTACACAGTCCAAGAAAAAATGCAATAACAGTTATACTCAAATTACACAGCTGCTAGATGGTTGGAGACTTCCTGAGCACTCACAATAATAACTATACAGGGGAGGACAGAGATGTGAGCAAAATGAGGAGTAGATCTAAGTGGCAATGATGCAGAGACTGAGCTCATTATATAGGGGCCGGCAGAGCTTGATACAACTTGTAAGAAGGACGCGCAAATGAAGCCATGGGGACAAAGAGTTGACAATCCCGCTCTGAACAACAGAAAGAACGACTTACTCTACTATAACGGTAGAAAGGGGGACTGAGGCAGAACACGCTCGTGATCAAACATGCAGCATACTGTGCGTTAAAATTACACAAAGGATGATGAAATCATAGGCTATGTAACAATATATATATATATATATATATATATATATATATATATATATATATATATATATATATATATATATATTCTGTACCCCCTGGGGAAGGGGGGATAGAAAACTTCCCCAGTATTCCCTGCTTGTCGTAAGAGGCGACTAAAAGGGACACTTTTATCTACATTATCTACATTCTCTTTGCTCTCTTTCCTTCCCTTGTACTTTGTCTGTCCAAACCCTCTGCGTTTTACTTTCATTTAGTTAATTTCCTCTCTCCACTGTCTGGTTCCTGCGAGTCACTGGCATTGGCTCCAGGGTAAAATATTTTTCTGCTGAAGAAATCTTGATGAACTCTGGTGACGAAGCAATGGCCCTCAGTCCCGTGCAGCCCTTAAGTGGGCAGGGGGTGCTAAGAATCCCACGGTGTAAAAATAAGTTTATACTTCCAAAAAGAACCTTAAGAATGGGAAACTGGAATGTTCGATCTCTCAATCAGGCTGGTAAAATGGAAGAACTTATTTCAGTGTTCAAGGAATACAAGATGGATATTTGTGCTCTTACAGAAACGAGGTTGCTTGGAGCTGATAAAATGAATATGGAAGATGGTATTACTATGTTGGTTTCTGGTAGGAGTGATGGAAATCATTACCAAGGAGTAGGCTTACTGCTGAGTAGAGATGCTTGTAAGGCAGTATGTGAGTTTGAACCAATTAATGAGCGCTTGCTTTATGCTCGTTTAAAATCTGACCATGGTAATATCAGTATGGTTGTAGGGTACGCTCTGACAAATGAGGCTGCTGATGAAATGAAGGATGACTTTTATGAGAAGCTGCAGGATGTAGTGAATAGAGTGGCAAGACATGATGTGTTAGTTTGCATTGATGATTTTAATGCGATTGTTGGCAGTAGTAGGGATGGCTTTGAAGATTGTATGGGTAAGGAAGGTGTTGGTATAAGGAACGAAAATGGGGTGCGACTTGGAAGCTTTTGTTTGGCAAATGACCTTATAATTGGTGGAACTATCTTTGAGCATAGAAATATACATAAGACTACTTGGATTTCACCATGTGGTAAATATTGTAACCAGATTGACTACATTGCAATTAGCAGAAGGCATAGAAGTTATTTGCAAGTTGTTTGCGTAAGGAGGGGGACAGATATAGCTAGTGATCATCAACTTGTTGTGTCAAAGATTAAAATAAAACCTAAGAGAAACGTTAATGGTAATTGTACAGGAGGTAATGGTTATGATTTTGATGAGCTGAGAAGTGATGAGAGCACGAGGGAAAAGTTTCGGTGGGAATGTACGAACAGGTTTCTAGTCCTGCAGACTTTGATGGAATCTGAAGACAATGATATTAATCAAATGTGGAGAGAGGCGAAAGAGGTTTTGCATGAGAGTGCTAAGGTTACTATTAAGAAAAAGGGAAAAGCGAGAGGGAAAAAGTGGATGTCAGATGAAACATGGAATGCAATTCAGAAAAGGAAAGAGGCTAAGTTAAGAAGTGAAGAACAACATGTTGATGGCCAGGTAGTTGAAGTACTTAGAGCAAAGTACTGGAGTTTACATTCTGAAGTAAAAAGACTCGTTAGACGTGATAAGAGGAGACTATATGATGAAAAGGCGACAGAGACAGAAATTAAATTAAGTAAAAATGACTGTCAGAGCACAAGAGCAGCGTATCAGGCCATAAAGGAGTTAACTGGGACTGAAAAGAGAAGGAAGGAAATACCTGTACGAGATAGAAATGGTAATTTGATGACTAAAGATTTGGATATAAAAGGAAGGTGGAAAGAGCACTTTGAATCTGTTCTAAATAGACCAATCCCAGCTGAAGAGGACATTTTGCCAGCCGAGAGAGATTTGCAGATAGAAACAAGGGATATAACTTTGGAAGAGGTAGCAAAAATCTATAAAGGAGTTAAAGAATTTTAAGGCCCCAGGAGAGGATGGAATATTCCCTGAAATGCTTAAGGTGGAAAATGACGAGTTGATAAATGCGCTTTTGAAACTTTTTAACGTGGCTTGGGATAATGGTGGAATTCCAGAGTAGTGGAAAAATGGAGTGATTATAAATATACCAAAAAAGGGAGATTTAAGTGTGTGTGGCAATTGGAGGGGGATAACTTTGACACCTGTAGTTGCAAAAGTCTTTTCCAAAATCTTGATGAACAGAATAGAGCCAGTAATTGATAAAATTTTAAGAGAAGAACAAGCGGGATTTAGAAAAGGTCGAGGTTGTAATGATCAGATTTTTATTGCAAGGCATCTAATGCAACAAGCTAATGAGATGAAAATGTCACTTAGTATGTGTTTTGCGGATTTTGGAAAGGCGTTTGATAGTGTTTCACGTGGAGCTATGATGAAAATTATGAGATTCTATGGTATACCAGAAAAGTTTGTAAATATTATTAGAAGCCTGCATGAAGGTACTTTTTGTAAGGTAATGGTGGGTGGTTCTTTGAGTGATCCATTTCAAGTTAGGTCAGGAGTGATTCAAGGAGGAGTTTTTTTGCCATTGTTGTTTGTTTTGGTTATGGATTATGTTATGGAAAAGGTTGTAAGGAGAACAGGTGCAGGAATTAACTGGAAAGAAAATAAGAAGCTGATGGATTTGGACTATGCTGATGATATTGTACTGATTTGCGGAAGTATTTGCGAGATGCAGAGGGTGCTTGATTGTCTGGTGGAGGAAGAAGAAAAAGTGGGATTGGTAATAAATTGTGGAAAGACTGAAATTATTAATATGAATATGGAGAACCAAATCGATTGTGTAATTGGGAATAATGTGGTGAAGAATGTAGAAAACTTTAAATATCTGGGAACGATTGTATCATCTAATGGATCATTAAACAATGAAATTGAGGAGAGGATTAGACAGGCTTGGCGAGCTGTTGGAATGTTGAAATCTGTTTGGAATAATAATATGCTTTCGGTACATACTAAAGTGAAAATTTTCAAGTCTATGGTTAGACCAATTTTAATTTACGGGCATGAGTCATGGTACAGTACAATTGCAACAGATCAGAAAGTATTAGGATTTGAGAATAAAATACTGAGAAGGATTCTTGGGGTAAAGTGGCAAGACAGAGTTACAAATGCAATAGTAAGGGATATTACGAGATTGGAACCAGTTAATGAATATGTGAGACTGTCTCGCTGGAAGTGGCTGGGGCACATATACAGAAAAGAAGGTAGTTTAATACAGGATGTGCCAGAGTGGACTACTAGAGGAAGAAGAGGTAGAGGTAGGCCGAGGGAAACCTGACTGAGGACAATGAAAAAAGAAGCAGGAGAGGAGTGTTGGTTGGACCTGAAGGCGATGGCAAGAGACAAATATTGGTGGAGAGAGTTCATTGAGGCCCTATGCATCCCGTGGGGTGCCACAGGAAATTATATATATATATATATATATATATATATATATATATATATATATATATATATATATATATATATATATAAAAGCAACGCAATGCTGTTGCAACCTTCCACCTGACGAAGCACATACCCCCCATCTCCCTGCACACCTAAGTACATAACTGCCCATACCTCCCCCCGCCTCACAAATAGGCATTATAACTTTAAAATTTCAGTAGTTTCTCCATGATAATAATGAAGTTATGAGCAGCTCTGATGAAATTATGACTCGTGCTTTTTTTTTTTTTTTTTTTCATTTAGGCAGCCATTTTTTATTATTACATAATAGGTTCAGTCATGAAACTTCATACGTACCTGGATATTCGTATAATCACTTATCATATACAATTTCTGCCTCCTAAGTGTAATAGTTGCAAAGTTTTAATAGAAATATGCATTGGGCCCTTCAGATTCCTTGCACAGGTCGCATTGAAATATCTGAGAAGTACGTATGTTTTCTTTTTCATTAAAAAAAAAAAAAAACTACTTAAGATGCAGCATTCTATCTATTAAAACCATAACTTCTCTATAAGACAAATAACTATGTGAAATTTCATGACTCTATAGCGAATACTTTCTGAGTTCTGGCCCAGAATCAAAATCTCTACACCACCTATTGTTGTTGGTCCCAGTGATAACAGTACCCTCCTCTGACTTCGTCAGGTGGAGGGTAAAAATGCATTGGACCTTTCAGATTTCTCGCACAGGTCGCATTGAAATCTAAGAATTTTTTCTCTTCATTATTTAAAAAAAAAAAAAAAAAACTACTTAAGACTCAGCATCTACCCATCAAAAGGCACCAGTTCACTATAAGACACATAACTATGTGATATTTCACGACTCTATGGTGAATACTTTCTGAGTTCTGGCCCGGAAAGGAAATCTCTATGCCACCTATTGTTGTTCATCTCAGTGATAGCAATAGCATCTGTCTTCATCAGAAGAAGGGTAAAATTGTATATACAGAGTGGTCCATAAGTGGCACTCCACTAGAGACTCAAATGGTGGTATCTTATGTGTTGTGGGGACGGCTTAGTCTGTTAATGTGGGCGTGGGTGTGACAGTGGGAGAACGATATGAATAAATGATGCAGGGTAGACAGTTAAAATGCAGACTTAAACGTACCTGCAACACAAGAGAAATAGCCCGGTAGACCGAAAAAGACTCGTTATATACGGATCACTCTGTATATATACGGTATAAATAACGTACAGTACAGTGGATTTGTGGTGCTGAAGAGGGACTTCTTCAGGTGTCAGCACCGATATAGCTGCATATACAAACGTACCCCAGCTTCCTCCCTACCCCCTGAAAGGGGGATTGCGGACTGCAGAAGGGCAACCTTAACCTGCAGTCCACTGGCTTTACATTCACATAAGCCTGGGGATGCAGCTACTAATACTATAGGTGATTTGTGTCCCGCTCTTATGTCAGTACGATCTGGTGTGCTCCAGGGAGTACATCCGCGCCACCTACCAGAGCCTCTACATGTTTGGCACCTTTGTCGGGGCGCCCATCAACGGCCTCACGTCAGACAGGTTAGCTCACGGTTCCACGTGAAGCTTTACTTATTTAGATGCATCCAACAGCGTTTCTGTGTTTTCATTAGCTGACTTAAGAATTCCAAAAAAAAAAAAAGTGATCCAGTATGTCCATGCACACGTTTCGGACAAGCAAGAAGGTAGATCTTCTTCATTTTCTTCTCTTTTTCTTCTTATGGGTATAGGGAAAAAAAAAAAAATCCTGTTCGTCTTCCTCTTCATCTTCTTTACACACAGGTTCGGGCGGAAAACAACACTAAGCCTGGGAGTACTGACGTATTTCTTCATCGCCATATCCAGCTCTTGGCTCACCTCCCTCCCGGCCATCCTCACCTTCCGTTTCATCCTCGGTTTCATCCATCCTGCCATCCTTCAGACTGGCTATATCCTCGGTTAGTCCGTATCTCCATTACGTTATTTATCTGTTAGAAATCCTAGAACCAGTTTATTGCCATCATAACCCCTTCACTGACGGACGTATTTGATTATTTGTCTTCCTATCTCCAGACAGTTTTACTGGACTTGGAGGAGACTTTTGGAACTGAAATGGTAAAACACACACACACACACACACACACACACACACACACACACACACACACACACACACACACACACACACACACACACACACACACACAAGTAGAATCCAATAACGTCTACACAACGAGGGGTCTTTCTGAAGCTAAACAGTCTAATAAAAAAATAAACAGTGTCATGGGAGTGAAGTGGCTAAAAAAAGTTCACGCTTCTAAATTGCTTACATTGAATTAACAGTCTTGCTTAGATCATTATCCTCTTTTCAGCTATTGATACTTTAGTAATGTGTTTCTTGATCACTAATGCTCTGTATAGCACTAAAGGTATGTGTAAGTCCAAGTACAGGTCCCAGATTGCAGATCCAGAAAGGTGAGACATATTCCATCATCATTATGTGCTCTAAAAATGATCATGAAATAGATAAAATAAATAAATAAACAAATGAATTAATAATAATAATAATAATAATAATAATAATAATAATATAATAATAATAATAATCTATCTATCTATTGCCAGACGCCTTACTCTCTTATACGGGGTGGCCACAAACAAATCGCCTCCACGTCACCCTGTCCCCTGCCATTTCACTGCGCCGCTCCCAATTCATACACCCCTCTCTCATATACCTCTCCAATCCATCCCTCCATCTCAACCTTGGCCTTCCTCTCCCTCTTTCCCCCTCCATCTCACTCACATACACTCTCCTCGTCGGTCTCTTACTCTCCAGCCTCTCCACATAACCAAAGCACCTCAGTGTGTTTCTCCTAATGCATCCTATCACATCCACATCCACACCACAACGCTCCTTCACATCCTCATTTGTCAGCCTGTCTCTCTATGTGACTCCACAGGCTCCTTTCAAATTACTCATTTCCACTGCTCTCACTCTTGATTTGTGTCCCTCCAGCGACGTCCAAGTTTCACTTCCATACGGCAGAGTTGGTATCACAATACTGTCATGTAATAACTTTTTCACTTCCATGCTCACTTCCCTGTATCTTATCACTGCCTTCAAGGAACCAGCAACCTTTCTTCCTTGTTGTACCCTTTCAAGCACTTCACCCTCCAAACTTCCATCCTTACTCATCACACTATCCAAGTACTTAATAATAATAATAATAATAATAATAATAATAATAATAATAATAATAATAGGGGTTATCTACACTTCCACGCACTCAGTTTTAGCAATACGTACAGCCATGAGCAAAAGTTCGTTGACGCTTCTCTGACGTGTGAGGCAAGGGAAGGTGTTACATGAATTATTTTGATGTGAGAGCAAAATGAAACAGAGAATGGAAGAATGAAAGAAGCTGTCTATCGTTTGGAGAGGAATGAGAAATTTGGGAGGCAAAAGACAATGTTGGCAGGGGAGTGAAGGAGAATATTTGCTCCTGGCTGCATCTTAAACTCTCGTACTTCTATACAGCACTGGAGGTATGCGAACCCAAGTACCGATCTATCCTGGGCGTGCTGACGAGTTTGCCGTGGGCGATCGGCACTATGATTTGGGGCGGAGTGGCCTACCTCATCAGGGACTGGCGATGGCTCCAACTGGCAGTCAACATACCTGGCCTACTCATCGTCCCGATTCTCGTGTAAGTTTTTTTTTTTTTTCTTTCTTTCTTTTTGAGTCAAATTTTCCTCTAGCCTTCATTAGGGTTTAAGCTTTGCCATGTATTTAGTTCCTCGCCTTCTTAGCGTCCGATACTCGATTTAGTTCAAGATTCAATTAGGAATTATCTTTTGACACGCTTTTAGTTTTTACCTTTTTTTTTCCTTGATTCAGTTAAGCTTTTGGCAATGTATTAAGCCTCTAGCTGGGTATAAATATACTTTAGATTCGGCCTTGGTTTAACATTTGGCACGTTTTTAGTTTTAGCTGAGCATACATATTTCAGAATTCATTAGGTTTTAGCTCTTCGCATACTCGTATATTGTCTAGTTAGGCATAATTATATTTCAGATTTAGTTAAATTTTAGCTTTTGAGACGTATTTAGTTTTTGTTTGAGTATTTTTAAAAGACTTATTTCCGGTTTAGCTTTGGCATTTATTTAGTTTTGGTATGTCACACAACCATATAGCAGAACTTCAGCCTATCAGAATTATTTTATTCCCCGAACTGCATCTCTCTGGAACTCGCTTCCCCAGAGTTGTTTACCCCCAAACTTCAACCTTCAGCTGTTCAAGTCCAACTGTTACAGATATTTTATGAAAAGAGGACGCCAGTAATCTGGTGTATGGATTATTTTTTGTAGTCATTTATTTTTCCTTCCTATGTTCTGTTATTTTATAAAAAGTGTATAGTCAAATTAAGGACAATTATGGTTTACTTTTGGTAAGAATGGAGGGAGGTATAGTTTTATTGCATAATCAGTTATGGTTGAACTTTTGGCATTTATTTAGCCTTGACATGGTTTTATTTTAGATTCAATTGTGGTTTAGCTTTTGACCAACACTTAGTTTCAGTGGTTTACCACAGTAGTGCCAGTTAGCCAGAAAATATCATTGTAGCTGAGTAGGGTCTTCCTCCCTAGAATTTTCTGCCAAGTTCAGTACTCTGCTGTACAGTACATTTCATGATAAATTTGACTTGCCATGCACTGATTTCATAACTATTTTCTTCAGTGCTTTAGACACTAGTAGTAGTAGTAGTAGTAGTAGTAGTAGTAGTTGTAGTTGTAGTAGCAGTTGTAGAAGTAGTAGGCCTACTAGTAGCAGTAGTAGTAGTAGTAGTAGTAGTTGTAGCAGTAGTAGTAGTTGCATCCCAAGGCTAAGCTTAATCTGAACCGTGGGCTGCAGTCTTAAGTTCTTCTTCTGCAGTCCACCATCATCATTTCAGGGGAAAGGGAAGTAACTGAGAGACGTTTGTATAACTAGGTATTTTAACCCAGTGGTTATATCCTACATCTCTGATTAAACCATACGTCATATATTTCTCCATCCCATCCACTTTGTCCTCTGGCATTAGGTTCCCCTTCCTGCGACTCACACACCCCATATCTCACATATAGTTTATCTCTCCATCCAATCCCTCCATCTCATTTTTGGTCTCCCCTACTCTCTTCCTCCTCTCGTAGTAAAAAGAAAAAAAAAAATGTCACTTGATCTTTTTTGCAATAAACAATTCTTCTGCATGTCACCTTGTCTTTCAACGTTTGGGTGACTTCCCTCCAACTCACACCACTCCTCTCTCATGCATCTTCCCACTCCATCCCTCCATCACAGCCTCTGTCTCCCCCTTCCTCCTCGTAATTAAAGGGGAAAAAGGTCTATCATTTACCCTTCTTTGCCACGCACAGGTTTCTGGATGAGTCTCCCCGTTGGCTTATCGTGCGAGGGAGATTTGAGAAGGCGACCAAGACGCTGGACAAGGTGGCTCGCTGGAACCATGTCACCCTTCCGCCCCAGGAGGAGTTACACTCACTTATGCATGCTATTAGACAAGAGGTGATTGCCAGGGGTATATGAATAAAACACACACACACACACACACACACACACACACACACACAGCAGAATGTATGCATGTAAAAGTAACTAAACGTCATTAAATTCCCTTTTGATCCCCATTCGAAAACAGTGTAAAATAAATTTAAACTTCTTTCCTGGCAGGCTAACATGGGAAAATCTGGGGTGGAGAAACAGGTGAAGAGAGCCTACAGGGAGAAGGTGACGCACTTCCTCCTGCATCTGCTCATCCTCTTCAGGTAAGTTTCAGGAGTGAGAAACAAGAAAAGCAAATGAAACATGAGCAAATACTTGTGCATTTTTTGTACTTCTGAATATTTCTCGCTGTACAGGCAGGGACAAAATTTCTTCTATTAACCGTTCAGAATGCAAAGATTTTGCGTAATGTGTCATAATCCAAGCAGCAGCAGCGGCAGCAGCATCAGTAGTAGCAATGGCAGCAGCAGTAGTAGCAGTAGTAGTAGTAGTAGTAGTAGTAATACCAGCAGTAGTAGTAATCATAGTAGTAACCTCAGGTTCATCTGAAATGTTAACCCAGTGAACTGCAGCCTGATGCTGGCCTCCTCATGCAATCCACCACTTTCCGTTCTGACGAATAGGGTTGAACTTGATGGACATTTGTAGAACCAGGCAGTGGAGCCTGCCTGTTATATCAGTGCCACAGAGTGAAAATGTCTTTCTCCAGGACCTATAATTCAAGACACTCCTTCCTTGTCTCCACAGAACACACAAACTACGCATCATCACTTGCATCCTGTGCCTCAAGTTCTTCCTGATGGCCCTCATCTTCTATGGGCTTGCCCTAAATGCAGTCAACTTCAGCGCCGACCCCTTCCTCTACATGGTTCTCTCGGGTGTGGTTGAGGTGCCTGCCTACGTGGTCTTGGCGCCCATCGTGGCCCGCTGTGGGAGAAAATGGCCCATCATCATCCTCTACTTCATCAGCGGAGTGGTCATTGTGGCTGTTGCATTTATTCCTTCAGGTATGGTTGGAAAAGGGGGAGAGGGGATCAAGTATAGGCTAATCCCTTTAGTTTGGTGACATATAGATTTTTAGCTTCTGTTGTGGCATTTTTTCTAAAATTCATAGGGTCTTTCACAATATTTCCTGCCGACTTCGGCTGGCTGGAGGGTTTGATGGGTGAGGGTAGAGCCTTCTTGCATTATTATCCTTAACTTTAGCTCACCGAATCAGCTGTCATAGTCATAGTCTTCTCTATAACAAACAGTTACGAAAGAACTATTAGGTCTGTTGCTGTTGTCAGGACTCTAAAAGATCTTAATACATAATACCTAGCAACATACATATATAGTTTAGAGGTTAGATCACTGTCAAACCTAGGGGCCAAGAGGAAATGACATTAGCACCACTCCAGAATGTTGCCCACAAACAGCGCCTCATGACCATACACACACATACACACACACAGGCTTCTAGAACATTTCAACAACAGTATAGCCCACGTGACACGACCCCTGCTAAACGAGAATGTAGGAATCAGAGCTCAGAAAGGGACTGGCCATAGAACCGGCAGGTAGTAGGGAGAAGGAGGCTAGCAACAGGGGAGAGAGTGTGGCAGAGAGAGAGAGAGAGAGAGAGAGAGAGAGAGCGAGAAAGGGAGGTAGCTAGTGGAACTCTTCTCTATACTTCACTCGTGTGTGAGAGACTTTGTTAATATTTCCAAGAAAAATTAAAAGTCCCATACTCATCTTTACCTCTCCTGTCATTACTTGACAAAAGGGAACGAAGATTACCTTCTTGCAAAACTACTCACGTATAGCAACCACTCGTCCACGAGTCTAATATATTTATAACTGATCTACAAAACACACCACAAGAAGCTACGAAGTTTCCACAAGATATAGTGGCAGCGGTGGGATACGAACCTCGTCTTCAAATTACAGTGAATATTATTACAATATTATGTAACAATTCATATATTGTTACAGTTATGTATTACCACAATGTTAATACAATATTATGTAACAATTCATATAATGTTACAATTATGTATTACCACAGTGTTACTACAATATTATGTAACAATTCATATAATGTTACAATTATGTATTACCACAGTGTTACTACAATATTATGTAACAATTCATACAATGTTACAATTATGTATTACAACCACAATGTTACTACAATATTATGTAACAATTCATACAATGTTACAATTATGTATTACTACCACCATGTTACTATAATATTATGTAATAATTCATACAATGTTACAATTATGTATTACTACAGTGTTACTACAATATTATGTAACAGTTTATACAATGTTACAATTATGTATAACTACCACAATGTTACTACAGTATTATGTAACAATGTTATGTAGTGACCTAGCAGTATTACCATTGCACAATTATATGCGTATGTCTGTTATACATACACATCTTACAATATGTCATACAATACCCAATTTAACCATATTGGATTTGTTCAGTTATGTATACAACTTGTTTAAAATGTAATATTACTGGATCATTGGAATATTAACATGAATATTATATTTGTACAATATTATAATCAATGTTATGTATTAACAGGTTAGCATATTTCAATGATGATTGCTGTCAGAGGACTGCCAGCTGCGTGACCAAGGGGAGAGGGGATCAAGCATTTGTTAACCCCTTTAGTTTGGTGACGTATAGATTTTTATCTTCTGTTGTGGCAATTTTTCTAAAATTCATAGGGTCCTTCTCAATTTTTCCTACCGACTTCGGCTGGCTGGAGGGTTTGATGGGTGAGGGTAGAGCCTTCTTGCATTATTATCCTTATCTTTAGCTCACAGAATTAACTGTCCTAGTCATAGTCTTCTCTGTAACAAACAGTTACAAAAGAACCATTAGGTCTGTTGCTGTTTGCTATCCTTTGTACCCCTTTACAGACAAACAGACAGGTTAATAGATAAACAGACATACAGGTAAATAAATAAACAGACAGAGAGATATATAAAAAAACATTCCTATTCACCCAATCTATTCCCTGGCAGATATGAAGGTACTGGTGCTGGTGTTGGCACAGATTGGGCGTATATGCATCAGTGCGGCCTATGCGATCCTGTACCTGTACTGTGTGGAGCTCTACCCCACTGAGGTGCGCATTCAGGGCCTCGGCTACTGCACTTTCCTCTCTCGCATCGGCTCCATGATCTCACCATTCATCACAGAGCTGCTGGTTGGTATACTTCCACGCACATCTTGGCCCGTTCACAAGTATCCCACATACGTTCACACACTAAAATAATTATCGACACCCCATGCTTCGATACCCTTTGCAACTATCACTGGCACAGAAACTGTGACTATGCTGTATGAGTTGGTACACCTGACTCCCCACTGCCCTCTCTCTCTCTCTCTCTCTCTCTCTCTCTCCATATATAGTATAACTTCCACAGTTTCATGTCGTGTATAATTAGTATTTCATGGCAATGGCCATAATGCTTAAAGGAAAGTCTCAAAGCATTGTGAACTAGATAATATAGAAATCAAAGTGCTATGATTCTGTTTGGCACCCATCCTATCCGAGGTTACCACCTTAGGATTTTCTGACACGTTTTCATAGTGACAACCACCATTAGCATTTAAAGAACGGGTTGATGGCAAACCCATCACGTCCCCTTCCAAAGAACTATACGGCAGTGTTATATCTCTGAGCTGCTTCATGTTCTTTTTTACATCTGCAGCCTTCCCCTTTAGGAATTTATTGTTCTCTCCTTACTACCAGTTTTTACAATCCATTCTCTCTTATCAGCCATTTCTCTTTTAATGTTCTGTCGTATTCTACTATATAACAGTATCGTATTTTTATTGAAAGTCTGTGACTGAAGCCAAGCTTTTTATAGGGCCTGTCTTTTATCCTCATTCACACCGAAGATCCTGCATCGCACCCTGTTGTAGCGCTAAGTTTTTATTAGTCAATTATACTACTTCACTACATTAACCTGGGACAGATCGGGCATCTCTCAACCATTAATGTAAAGTCATGACAAGAAATCACCACAACAGTACAGTATTAGCCACAAAGAAATGTTCTGGAAACTATGGTGAGTCATCTATTAATTATGCCCTTAAGGTGAAGGAAATAAAATTATTAAAATGCCGCGAGATGAAATGAATGAACATCAGCTTTAGATACGAACTTCTTGCATTTTTCCTTTAAGTAGCAAGCCAAAGGCGTGCAGTATGGCAGTCTTGTTTCGTTAAGCATTCAGCCAACTAAAACGCAGGTATTAGTTAAAAAAGTTGCGTAAGATAACGCGCTAGCCACAGTTTCACATTTGTGTAAAATATGCTAAATGAAGTTTCAGTGTGCTAGAAATTGGGATTTCCGCGCCAGTATGGCAACACTTCCAGTTACACAATACGGAGTACTCGAAGCTAAGGCTCATATTGAAAGTGGCTTTAGGTTCTTTTGTAACACTTCTGATTATAGGGATTCATTTTGCACA